>NC_060154.1:26517025-26544469 GCF_021292245.1 Micropterus dolomieu
TCTACACAGCCATCATCCAGTCTGTCCTCTGCACCTCCATCACTGTCTGGTTTGGATCTGCCACCAAAAAGGACAAGGACAGACTACAACGTACAGTCAGGACTGCAGAAAAAATAATCGGTGCCAACCTGCCCTCCATTCAGGACTTATACATTTCCAGAGTCAGGAAACGGGCAGGAAACATCACTGCAAATCCATCTCACCCCGGACACAACCTGTTCCAGCTCCTCCCCTCTGGTAGGCACTACAGAGCAGTGTATGCCAAAACCAACAGACACAGAAGCAGTTTCTTCCCACAAGCCATCACACTGATGAACAGCAGATTTCTGACTCACAGTGTCAGGAACATTCCTGTGCAATAACCCAGTAACTCTGCCTCTAATCAGCCACCTGTTTACTGGTTTCCACTTATTATTTATTTATTCACCATTCTCTATTTCAGTGCTGTTCATACTATGTCATATTGTATATACTGTATACCGATACACCTACCTCAGGTCATAAGGTCATAGGTCTTATTTATTTTTTCCAGCATCCTTTGCACTATGCTCCATCACACTGTGTACATGTATGCATGTAGGTATATGTGTACCTGTATATCATATCCATCTTCAACATGTACATAATGAGAATAATAGTTTACTCTTGCATCCTTTGCACTCTGATCACTGCACTATTTGTCAATATGTCTATATTGTTTTGTTCATAGTGTGTATATTAGTGTTGTCTATACTGTAGTTTGTGTCTGATTTTATTATTATTTTATAATTGTGTTATGGTATTTTTGTACGAGTAAGCACAATATGAGCAATGTACAATCCTGAGTCAAATTCCTCGTATGTGTAAACAAACCTGGCAATAAAGCTGATTCTGATTCTGATTCTGAAAAGGGTCACAAGGGGTCATAAAAATTCAGATACAGAATACAGACTGATTTTTCTTTTTTTTTTGGACTTTTCTGTAATGTTTAATATTGGAGTTTTACTTCTTTGGGCCTCGAACAGTTGAAACTATAACTTTTAAGGGACTGAATTGTCTCTTTGGTGGAAATTCAAAGAACTCATAGACATCAGAAATATAACAAGGTGATGTTGCTAAGGGGTTAGAGGCCAAAAAGGTTTAGAAACAACGAACACACGCTTGTTAGTTAAGGTAATTTTTCTACACTCTGGTGTTGTCAGGATGTCTGCTCTCAGCTTTGAAGTACTAAAGCAACCGTAAAGCAAATCACCAAAGGCTTTACGATGAAACATTTAATTGCAACACTGAACCACTTTTCAGTTTGGGGTTTTTACTATGGTAGAGCTCCTGGTCCGCCTTTCACTGTGTGTTGACCACCAGACTGAGTAACAAACAGCCTTAGAAAGAGAGTACCATTATTCAGTTTAGTCCACTCCTTGTGCTGCCTCTCTTTGTCGCACCTGTGATAGAATTAATATTCCCATTCATACAGCTCTCTGCATCTGCAAAGGAGACCTGTGCTGGGAACAATGGTCACTAGAGACTGCAGGTGGGCTACCTTCATTTGCAAAAATCTAACATGCACTGTAATTAGGGAAAAAAGATGAGAGCAAACATCCTATATATTTTTTGGAGGTGCAGGAATATTTTCTGCACCACCCTACAGCATTAACATTTTACAAGCACTACTGCTTATTGAAGAGGTCAAGCGTTGTCATTGGGAGTAGTGACGTCCTGTGACTCATACAGCCTCTACAGTCAGACGAGCACGTCCCTCTGGTTTATCTAAAGAAAGTCTTTGAGATCACATCGGTTCTTTCAAAGAGCCCCCATCATATGCAATTAAATCCATGGGTGAGATCACAAGGTATGATGGGAATTTTTGGACAAGGTGAACCTTGTTCCTTTCTATTGTGGCATTGTGGCAACCTTTTCATCTGCCCTCCGTCCCCTCATGCTGTGCCTGTAACGGGGAAATGGGTATTGCTTAGCAGAAAGAGATTCACTCGTGCAGAGGTGACCGCACCTTGTCTGATTATGATAACAGTTTGGAAATTCCTCACTCCATCCATCTTAAAAGGACATTCATTCCGCAAAGATAAAAATCACAGTGGTCTCATGTTAATGTGCTATTTAAAGGCTTTCCCATTTTTACATATTTTATATATTAGAGTATAATTTAAACACCAATAAATATGATACTGGTGGGTTGCATGAGCCTGTTTCAACTGTGACAGCACTGTAAGACCTGCTAGTTTGATAGGCAATTAAGGGTATGTCGATAAAGCTAACACAAGCGTACAGAGCTCTGTCTCCTCCATTCTACCCAACAGAGTTAGCATTAGTTATAAACACAGCACAGGGAGCACAGCAACACAATATGGAGTGAACTGTTTTCTCCTACTTTAGAGCGATATACACACCACTGACCCTCTATCTGCAACGCTGAATCCCACATTACTATCCAGCTCTGGAGTGTTTTATAGCATTGATTCTTTAGCCTTGAGCGTGAGTAGGGTGTTTTACAGTAGTGGTCTGAAGTTTTCTGTTCTAGTAGCACCATTTACCAAAAAGGTAGCCTGTTATTGATGTGGCTGTGTGTTGTACGCTGTCTTAAAGAAACCACCACAGTGTAGAGCCGTTTTATTCCCAGTCAGCCTTTCCATTCTGTGAAATTCAATAAAACAGCTAAGTTTGCTCACAGTTGGAATACAGTAGGTGTGTTTCAAAGCAAAAGTAATGGGCCTGGATACTATCAAAGTGTATGCTAACGATAGCCGCTCTGTCCTGCTCTATTGGATTCAGTAAACTCTACACTCCAGCAACCTGTCATCCGAGGTAGCGTTACATTTGCAAAACACGTCGATTAGTTTTCACCTTTAAAGCTTTTTTCTTTGTAACGTTAAAAGTAAAAAATACTGTTTGAAAATACAATAAAGCATAAATCCAACCTCTGTCTATCTGTCAAACTATGTAAGATGAACAACGACACAGGGTTTTGTTGAATGAATGAAGTCAGAGTCTGATGTTACATTTTTCCTTATCATACTTATAGATCTAACTAACTCTACGCTGCGATACAACAACAATGCAGTTACTTATTTCCACGTCTTCTACATGGGTCATCAACTGCTGAGGATCCTGACTCTTTGCCTGGGCCTCAGTGTTTTGGCACAATTTTATGCAGCTGTGTAGCCACCAAGTACATATTTAAGACCCTTTTACAGCATACTCGCTTTAAAACGAGTCAGCTGGAAACAAAAGTGACAATTGTCATTTTAGTGAACTTTGGAGAACATGGTGAAAAATGAGATTACCCAGGGGGAGCATGTAGAGGATGAGCAGGAGAGACCTTTGGACAGAGGTTCAAATCAATCATTAAGATCATTGTTAATCTATTTAAAAAAGTAGTTATTTCAAATTACATCTAGAATTACTGCAAATGTAGAAATATGGAGTTAATTGCAAATGGTAAATTGACAGTTGTTACCAAGTGTTAACAGGAGTTTGTCCTGGAGGAGGTTTTGTGACCTCTAAAGTTACAGGGAGTGAAAGGTCAGGTTCAAATCTCTGTTTAGCTGACTGACATACCTACCTTTCCCTATTAATTTTGTTGAACATTTTTCTCTGAGGTTTTCCTTATTATTCACCTCATATTAAACCTTTGATGTGTAAAGAAAATGATAATCGCCTTGCCCTTTGTAACTTGGTTCAACTGGCTACTCAAAAAGTTTCAATTTAAATGCACCACCATGCTGGATTGAAATCATTATTAATGAGCTTAAGTGCTTGACTAGCCTCATTAATCCTTAGTTCAAGTACAAATCTGACATCTCCACATGCATATTAAATGGAAACTGCATATTTGTATTCATCTAAATGAAGAAATAGATGTTGCAAAAAAAGATTACATTGACACACAATTATCAGATGTGCACACACTTTCAGGTCATCTCAACTTGCTTTTCTCAGCTTCCTCAGTGCAGAACACTCGATACAGTATAAGGTTGTCTTAAAATAGGGCTTTGAAATAGCTTCTGGTTCAGAAGACCTTATATAAGAGAGAACCGATACAATAGGCCATCAGCTACTATGTTCTTTCCAACTCTTTGAAAAGGAAACACAAAATGCACATGCAAAGTTTCTCATTCTAGCCCTTACTGATAATCCGTTTTGTCTTCTTTTGTGTGTGTGGAAAAGGTTTTACTAAACGCTTTTGTTATTTGTTGTTGTTTTCCAGTTCTGGTATTGATGTATGATTAGACAGTTCTTATCTGGCTTATTTATAATTTTGCAGCATAACAAAGCATAACAGTGATTACTTGTTAACTAGGGCATCGCAGTAAGTCCCAAATCTTCTTTCTGAGAGATATGAAATCATTCAAACATTTAACTTTTTTCCAGCTTTCAAAAATACTTTAGTAAGGAACACATTTAATACATCCTAAATGGAGATTTTAAATCAAAGTTCAACATTTTATCCCATTTAATTTCAGTGACTCGGACACTTAGTATGTGAAACTTCGTACCCACATTTTGGTGCTGCTTTTGTTTATAGAACAATTTGCATCTAACATGGTGTATATAAACACCATGAAATACACCACAAACTGTCTACCTTTATTGAATACATCCACATGGTACCATAAAGACCAAAAACCTATATGTTATAATTTTCTTGTGGCTGCTACTTACCCTCAATTAAGAATCAAGTACGTTTTTAGCAAGAAGTGCATTTCATGTTGGACATACAGTATATAGACTGAACAAAAAGTATAAATGCAACACAGATTTGTGAACAATATTTGAGAGAAATGGGCCTTTTGTGTACATAGAGAAAGTCTTAGATCTTTAAGTTCAGCTCATGATGAATGGGGGCAAAAACAAAAGTTTTATCTATCTATCATTTGTTTTCCAAAATTCAAATTTTCAGTAGTAAAAATACATCATATACTGTAGCTATGTATAATATCAAATATCTTGTACAGGTAAGTGTATAGGCTTTAGTTCACTTAGCACAGATATGATGCTTCTCATACATATCTTTATGCAACTATTTTGGTATTGTGTATATCTTTTGTGTTCCAAAAAGTCAAATTTTCAGTAGTAAAAATACATCAGTTAATCGAGCTTAAACCACCTCATGGGCAAATATTTTACATCTCCAACTTAACTATGTTTTACATACTTAATGTAATGTACATATTTCCACAAAAGCCTAGTTTGTATGGGAAAGTTAAAAACTAAAAAAAGAAAGTCATGGTTACCTATGACTCGCTGCCCATCAAACATGGAACATCTGTGCTAAGTGAACCAAAGACTTTCCCGTACAAGATATTTGATATTATACATAGCTACAGTATATGCTGCTTCTCATACATATCTTTATGCAACTATTTTGGTATTGTGTATATTTGGGATTTTGTGAATTTTTGTGATAGATATTTTATATTTCCACTCTTTATATTTGCACTCTTTTCTACTGCTCAGGCCTTAAGATCCTCTGATATGGATTCCTTCCCAGGTAAAAAGAAAATACACACAGCAAAGAGACATGTAACCTTTTGCATCTCTCGAAAAATCAAGCTTGCACAGTTAACCTTGCCATTTCCCATAATAGTCTGCGACACCCTGTCTGACCTGAGTGTGCGCTACAGTAGCTATTGCAATGAAACACACATCAGCATAATGGGTGTTTTACGCTCAAAAAATAAAAGCATGCCTGCTGGTTAAACTGCATTTAGACCAAACAGAAAATAAAGTTGTTTGATGCTGGCCAGGGCCAAACAAAGAGCCAGTCACCCTATTGTTATTGTGCTTCATCATCATAATAATTGGCTGTGAATTAGAAATAACTCACTGTTATCACGTTGTCATTAATCTCAATAGGAGGGTTAGTTAATAAACAACGATGTAAACCAGGTGCGGCCAAACTTTCTTGATTGTGGGCCATTTACAGAAGAATACGAGCATTTACTTGCTGTCTTCTGTCTTTATAATTCCGTCATGTTTAATTACATGAGGTAAATGTTTATCGATTAGCAGTCCATCATTGTAGGTCAAGTATTTGTTCAAAATGCCAGCTCCTCTAGTGTTCAAACTAACAAGTGCAGCAATAGGGCTTGCTAGTGACATATAGTATGGGCAATGTATTTACAGTGCAATAAGAAATTGTAAGTTGTTTTCTAGTTTATTAAAAAATTCACCACGGGTTCCCTTAATCTTTTTAATTGGGGTAGTGTAGTTTTATTTACTTTGCTGCTTTGACATAAATATACATGTATTTCCTCTTTCTGTCATCTAAAAATGATCTGTGTCAGAGACTGGTGGCAAACAGATCTCTGGCCCTCAGAGCAGCCATGTGTCCATATAGGACATGGTAGACATCCAAATGACAAACCATCTGCAGTTCTGCAGTCATCTAAGGACACCTTTTAAATAATATATAATACTACTTAATACACGTTGACATGGTCACTGTTACTTTTATGGCATTTCTGTTGTCAACTACATTTTAGTCATTGCAATGAGAACAGGGATGGCCTTTACAACTGCCAGGCGGTATAACAATTGCTTGTCACAGGTACCCAACTTTCAGACTAGTCAGTTGTTTATGTGCATTTGTGACTTTTTAAGATTGTTTCGTCAAGCATGATGTGATTTCATTCGGCAAATAATATGAAACCCATTTTAACACGTCACTGGGCGTCTCTTGGAGCAGCCGACAGTCAGCAGGGGGACAAACCTTAACCTGCAGGCTGAGGTGTCCTTGAGCAAGACACTAAATTTGTACTAGCTCCAGTAGGGCATGCAGCTCTGAACTTCCTGTGCAGCGGGCTTTACAGTGTAAAGAGAGTCACCCCATGGGGCTCAGTGTCACACATAGGAATAAGAATCCATTTTACTGGCAAAGAAAGTTTTCACATATAAGGAATTTGACAGTCTGTGCCGAAGTTGAAAATATGCCTAACACAAAGAAAAACAATTAGTTCAATATGTCTATGAAGATTCTCAGTCATCCAGGTCATAGTTATCCAACGATCCAACTGGACTAACGAACCAGCGGTATCGATGACCCGGGCCAACGACCCCACTGAGGTTAAATAGCTGAGTTTCCCTGCCAGTCAGTCAGAACTGAAGAAGTCCTTTGGATGAGGGACGAAACGTCTTCCAGTATCTTCAACCAAGTCCAGTTGCCCTTGATTTTAACCTTCGTTGGATAATTAGTTCAATAAAGAAAAGCAGACAGTAGCATAAGATGAAACATATAAAAGATGTTATTGCAAAAGTTTCATGAAACATTTGAAATCACACTCTTTGAGGTGTAGCATGTAAAGACATGAGTTCTCTAAAATGACCATTTATTTCCCACTCACTGTAATTCGCTTCTTGACTCTTGACCTCACACCAGAAAATTTGCTTGTGAAAAAGACATAAAGACGCCTGTTTGTAAATGTCAGGTCAGCTGCATAGAGACAGCTAACTGATGCAAAACTGAGTGCTGTTCCACCTGTTTATTCTGGAGTGTGTTTAAGAAGTTTTCCAATGTAAGAAATTAGACAATGACAGGAAACATCCACATATACCACAGTCTTAATCGTACACTGATTGTGTTTGCCTGGACAGTATGCCTGTTTATGTAACCTTTTTCGTGTCCTCAGTGACATTTAACTGGACTCTTATGAGGAGGGACATAAAATTGTTATAGAGGGAAGCTGTGATGTCAAGTGACATTGTTAAGTACCCACCGCTTTATAAAACATTTTGAACAAGTTGTTTCAGGCAGTCTGCTCTATTTGTCTGATGTAGCCAAAAGTGTCTGCAGTCACCCATTTTTGTTGTCTGTTGAGAGGTTTGATGATTTTTCTGACAGTTTTACTGTACATTATGGCATGAGACAGTCAGTAGGTACAGCAATGCTTTGCAGTAAAATAAAATAATGGAATTAATGAAAGATAGACTACTCTGCATTGACCATTTTAGTTTTTGTATGAAAACTTATTTGTGCAGACTCAGATACTTTATCAGGTTCAGCCCAGTTGTAGTCTGTGATGTCAGCAGGCTAATGTTTGCCATGTAACCTTTAGCGTGTTAACATTAAGCTCAGCTAGAGGTATCTTGTCAATAAATGGAGTATTGAACTGTAAAGGACCACGAACCTCTGTATGACTCCAAATCAACTTTATTCATTATTTGCACCAATGTAGGTTTTCCGGTTATACTTCAGATGCTCTCTGTTTGATTGGATATGTTGACTGCACTGTACATACAGTACTTACCTTATTAATTGTGTAAATTTTCCCCCCCAGTAAGAATAAAATGTTAACTCATGACATCAATCTGTCGTTCTCTTGTTTCTTACAGGTTAGGATTTCCCATGATGATAATGACGTGTATGATCGGCATGTGCTACCTGCTGGCCACCCACATCGGACTAGGATGGAACATGTAGTCTACAACTGCTGCACAGAGCCAAAGAGACTGTGTGTGTGTGTGTGTGTGTGTGTGTGTGTGTGTGTGTGTGTGTGTGTAACCTGATTTACTGATTAGATTACAGGCACTGTATGAAGCACAGCAGCCATATTTTGGAAAATGTCTTTGACTAAAAGTGCAGACCAGCAGCGACCAGAATTACAGGAGCTTTGACCAAAAATATGAATCTGGTCAAACTGTTGAGTTTTACCAACTTTGTCAAAAACTTGAACCTTTTGTCCTCAGCAAAGAGTCAATCCAAGGGAAGGAAATGTGTCTTTACTGGAAGAAAAATGGTCCCACTCCATAATGCTGTACATGGTGCTACTGCCTCAATGGGTACAACTGGTGTAGGTGATTCCAGCTATGGCCCCTGATGTCAGACTGTTCATTCTTTTGGAAATATGTGGTTTGTTTACAAAAAGCAACAACTCACTTTTGTAGCAATATTTTACACTGATTTGATTTTAGAAACCTTTAGGACACTGATCAATTTGTTGTTCAAACATTTCACCCACAGTTACCAAACTTATGTTATGATATTTTAAAGGAACCACAATACCCACTGAAAGGGATTTTATAACGGTTATGTCTAATATTTTTGTCAGCAGCCCAAATCTCAATGCCTTGTGAATGAATCTGAAAAACAAATACAGCAGCGATAAAATTGGAGAATAGCTGAATGATGAAATAAAACAAATATTGACTAGTGTTATCTAAACAATGTATACGATCTATTGTACTGTGTACACAATGATCTCATGTAAAGTCAGTGATTTAGTTCAGTTAACCGTATTTAATCGTGTGAAACCATCACCTGTATTTATTGTACAGCCCGACAACCTGAACATGATTTATCCTGAATGGTTCAGACTTTCAGAGCACTCAGACAACATGAACAATAAAGGTTGTGATGTTTCTGCTTTTCATTTGACTCAGTTTGAGTTTGTTGACATTATGAATATTTGTTACCACTTTCTAATAAGGTAGCACTTCTTAAAGGATAGGTTCACATCTTTTCAAGCCTTAGTTCAATGCTCACATGCGAATAAGTACATTTAAAGTGGTTGGTACATTTATAATAATGTATCAAATGCAATGACAACTGATCGTCGGCTCATTATTTAGCTGTCCGGCTGCAACCTTACTGTTTTGGATCACTCTCATGGCTCTCATTGCGTCATTTTCGGCTGCAGTAGGCAGCTGTTTTTGTTAACTAAATCTCTAAAAATCCATTGTGCACTGCATGTTCAGCACAAAAAAGAAGGCAGACACAGTTAGCGACTAGTGGAGAATTTAGCAGCTAAAGAACCGGATATTTCCCTCAAGAATTGGTAGAGACCTAGTGCTAAAAGACCAATATTGGACTAAAATTAATCTGGTGGACACAACCATGACTCCAAATGAATGATGATGTTGCAAGTTCACCATATCAACTTAAAAAGTTGTGAATGAGGTCATCACCTTGATGTCAGTAGGCGCCTTCGAGATGACTGCGGCTGACTTTCACCGACTTGATAGTCTAACGTGAGCTGCAGGCGACTGCAGTGCAGGAAAAATGACACGAGACTAGGCAAGAGTGTGGTTCCAACTTTGTGCAGCCAGGGAAAAGCAACTGCGACCACGGGACTCGGCGTCTGCAGCTGCCTCGCTCCCACAAGGTTTTAATATCATGTGACATAGTGACGTTTTGCAATGTTGGCGAAAGTCGGACACAATTTCTAACCAGCATGCCTAATTTTAAGTCAAGCATGCATCACGTTAAGTCAGCGCTGCGCAGCACCGCATGAAGTCAAACTTTTATTTATATACTTTATTGTTGTGTTCACAACTTGTTTCTGCTGCCCCCCTAAAAAGTTATTGCTGGTTTAAAGATTTACATCAAAATCACATTAGGCTGAGACTTATTCATGGCCAGTATGGACCAGGGGAACAATTAAAGTGACCAGTAAATCTTTTAATATAAAAAAGATGAGCCTATCTTTATAATAATCAAGTCATAAATACATGAAATAATTAATGCTAAAGTTTTTAACTTCCCAATAAACCATACTAATAAATAATAAAGTCATCAGCAAAAGTTAATAAATCAACTGTAGTTGTAATTGTTATTGTCATTTCTATAGTATAAATTTATATTATACATAAAATTCCTGGACTCGCTGGAAGAAGAGGGTTTGTATCTCAGTCAGACCTTCATATAGGTACAGTACGTGCCTAGCAAATAACAATTTATTTTGAGGAAGAGCAAGAGAAAGGATAACGAGATAATAAATAAATGGTGTGGTACCAGTATTTTACATAATCGTTTCCCCCCCAGGGTGTTATTTTGGCTTCTACCCCTTGTGATAAGAGAAAAATCTGCTGCTAGCCAGCCTGTACTTTGCCGACAGTATCATAATCGCTCTGTCCAGCTACACTTTCCCATTCGAGCCTTGGGAGTTCTCAACATCTTGACACTGTTGAAAATCACTCAATGTAAATTAGAGGATGCGTAGGTCAGTGGATACTCAACAAAATAAATTACGACACAATGAAGTAACTCTCATTGATGGTACAGCATCTGCAGCAACAGAGTGGGTTTCTCCTTTCACGTGAAAAGCTTTCTGGTACTTCACAGTGTTTCCCAGGCCATAGCCACAGCTCTACTCTTACTGTGTTTACTGGCAGTGACTGAGAGTAAAACTGACTTTGGTGTTCCCTATAATGAGTCAGGCTCCAAGCCACCTAAAACCCAAGTACACAGATCGATGTATGTAGCTCCGGTGAGACTTTTGCTTCACATTAAAACACTACTCCCAGGGGATCATGACAGCCTGAAGTGTGGAACACCCCTGTTTGTTACAGTCACTGGGAATCTGTTTGTGTTGTCCACTTTGTTGCCATTACAAAACCGTGCTCTGGATCACAGCATTAATTAGCAGCTAATTAATTAAAGGCACTTCCTCCCTTGGAGAACTCTACACCGTTATACATCATTAATGCATTTAATGTGTTGCAGGAGTTGGAGTAACTTATGGCTGGAGGCTCAAACTCTCATTGTTGTTCTTCTGCAGTAAAATGGTTGCAACTCAGATATGTTCAAAAACAACCACATTTGGAATATATAGGTTTGACATCTTTCCCACTACCCAAAGAATTCAAATTACACTTTTGACTAATTGCTGATTGTCTAGAATGTATTTTACTTTTCACACTGTTTATGTTTTGATTGCAGTCATTCCATGTCACGTCATTTTTATGCTTTCATATTATACAAAATGAATCTTTCCAAAATGAACAATCATGACTGTATATTCACCATTAATGCAAATCACGGTCTTGAACTGCTTGCTATTTCATCTTCTGGTGGCATCCAGGTCTCCTCATTCTTCTTGGAGTACCTGTATTTACCTGGAAATCATCTTGTGTTGTTGAACGCATTTAGCTGACGTGATACGTTGGGGTTAGCTCGTCCGCTGGCTTTTCAATAACTATTTGTGTATCTTTCACTGGAGACTCAGCAATGTCAGCACAGCTACATGTATTGGATGATAATGAAATGGTTAGTGAGCCGGACCGAATATTATAAATGAGATTGTTGCGACACTTTATAATAGTTAGACCACAGTAAGTAACGTTTGTGTAGTGAATGAGTCTTCCACTGTGTTGTCCTGCGCTGTTGCATTATTATGTAGGTCACGTAAGTTACAGCGACGGTGAAGAAGCTGTGTACCGGAGTATTGCTAAAACGATAATAATTCGAAATTGAACATTACAAAGCAAACAGCGGTGGATGCATGTCAACCTATCTGGCTGCCCCTCTGCCTTGCATTACTACATGTTAGCATAAACAAATCACTCCACATTGCTTTGTAACGTTACATCATTGCTTGCAGTCGATTCAAGCCTTTCTGATGTTGACTGTGTTTTCACCCAAAGTCGATCTGATTCTTGTTTGGCCTGATGGGCTTCAGCACATAAAACTGTATTGTTGTTGTTGTTTTTTTTTTCTTACGTGGAGTTTGTTACGTTGAGTCTGTGTTGTGCTGGGAGCTGGCCGTTTTAGCGGACTTCATCTAGGGAGGCATGGGGATGTCCGCACAGAGCCCCCAGGTTATACACAGAAAGTATAACACTTGCTTCAGGCATACTGGCCGTCAGAGGTAACAGAAAAACCCGGAAAGTGGATTGTTTTTGTGTGAGGTTGTTATTAAAGTTGTTAATTTCATTAAAAAAAAGATGCATATAGCCCATTTAAAGGATAGCCTACCTTTTTAAAAAATGAAACCAGATATTAATTACACATTTTTCAAAGATTTACATCTTCAGCAGGAAGCAGGGCTGTCAGGGTAGGGAAATCAGACAGTATTAAGACACGGACTAGCACGTTGTTGGTGGATTTATTGATCAGATAAGAAAAGGATAACACCAGCCTTATCTTTTAAAGGTCCAGTGTGTAATAATTCTGAGGGTGTATTGATATAAATGCAATATAAGATCCATAACTATGTTTTCAGTGGTGTATAAAGACCTTACATAATGAACCATTATGTTTTTATTACCTTAGAATGAGTCATTTATATCTACATAACTGCGGGCACCCCCTCCTATGGAGGTCGCTGTATTTTGTTGTCATGTTTCTACCGTAGCTGACAACGGACAAACAGCGCTACTGAGCACATTTTGTCATCACGGCGTTCTTCTTCTGCTTGTGTAATTCCGGTAGTGTAGACGCCCATCACTACATTGAATACATACAAAGAAGAAGAAGAGGGACTAATAATAAGTAATATACAGTCTCCGAGTAGTCTTCTGGTTTATTAGAAGTAAGAAGAGAAGTGACATTTGGACAACTGAAGGAGCACACGTGTTATTTAGCACGAGAGCCGACAGACAGATGGAGTTGGGACAGACAGCTGACGGCAGAAATCACGGATTTTGTGGATTTTCCCAGATGGAAGGCTATAACGTTAATGTTAATTAGCTGATCGCTAATTGGCAATAAAACAGCAGCTTCCAGCTTCGAAGCTCAGATCAGACAGCTAAACTTTGAAAAATATGTGGTTGGATTGTAACTTCATGTAGTTATTCTCCAGCGCTCTGTTATGGCTTTCTTACATGGACAGAAATGTGCCCTTACCTTCCTGAGACAGATGATGAATATTATTAGTAATGAAACAGTAACAGCAGGGAAGCTCAGATCAGCAGCTAAACTTCACATTTTACTGCCCTGGTGGAAAACATGTATTTCTTTTTACTGCTAATGGTGAACAAGACCTGTGCCTATCAAGTGACCATTAATGAATACTTTCCAAATTTGCATTAAAAAACGTTATTGGATATTGCGTCTCACTGTGCACACAAATATGTAATTTGCACTTTCACATGCTAAATGCCCACTAAAACGTTGCACTGTTTTACCTCAAGCTGAAATTATGGCTGTCAGTACTACTTTGTGTTTCTGTTGCATTTCAAAAAAATTAAAAAGACATTTTGGTAATATTTGCCGATTGCTTATCTAATTAAGCAAAGTGAGAGGAGCCTTGATTCTCACCAGCCAATGCCTTTGTAAACTTCATGTATTATGTGGTTTATAATGGACTGTGGTGCAGAAACAGTGAGGCTTACATTGTCCTGTTATCTGTCAGTGGTCATACTTGATGCACTAGATGTGATGGTGTTTGAGAATTTCTTCATTTACTTTGGTATGTTAGTCCAGATGAGGCAACCCTCCCAAGATGTAAAATAATGTATTACAGGAGTATGAGACATCATGTAGCACTTAATTTCTTCATGTGGCTGCTGTTTATTAATGAAAAAGTAACAATAATATTCAAAAAAACCATTTGGTTTTACATAATTTATATAATTTCTTAACACATCTCTAAAGAAACCTAATTTCTTGAATGGCAATCTGTTTTATCTCATAGATGACGTCTTTGTCCTGTCTGTAGCTATACTGCTCGCTTGGGTAGGGTAGGGGGGTGAAATTCGCAACCCTCACCACTAGATGTCACTAGAACTTACACACTGAACCTTTAAATAAAAAACAAAAATAAAAATAAAAGTTGCACACATCACCCAACATTTCTTTCTGCATGACTGTTTTCTTCTGACTTTCGGTACAACACAGCCTTCCTTCAGTTCTGGGGGACTAAAGGCCCATTTATACTCCTGCGTAAGGTAGCCATGCATTTATACTTGTGCGTAGGTGTGTACGTCATTCTGCAATTACACTCCCAAACGCTAGTCGGCAGTAGCGCTACAGCGTCCACTGTGTTGACTTTTGCCGGCCGAGCAGGCTAACTTCCGGTTTAGCCCTCCACTAACGTAAATGGGGGTAAAATTGTAAACGTGCGGCTGGTGTAGCCTTTTCAAATGTTACTGATCGAATGGATCACATTCTGATAACAAAACGAGTCATTTCGCCCGGGTTGCGACGGTCAAATATATTGATTCACTGTGTTACAGTTTTGGGTGCTAGTAAAAGTTACTTCAAAGCGCGGGGTACTTCCGGTCGGCTCAGAGGAATTGCGAGGCTACCCCCGACCAATCACAGAGCTTACGGTCCGCATCGAGTCGACGTGTAGTTACATTTTTGAGGAGGTGCACGTCAGGCGACGGTGTAGCCTCTGCGTACCCCTGTAGCCTACGCTGTCACCTACGCCGTCGAGTTGACGCAGAAGTATAAAACCACCACCTAGGTTTTGCTGTTGAGACATCACACAGCTGCAGAGGCTTGTTATATTGACTGTCTGTCTCTTTACTCAAGCCTGTTAAAAACAAAGCGAGATGGTTCCTGCTGGACAGTTTTTGCCTTTGTTTGCTGTTCTCTTTTGCATAACTGCTGACATTTAGTTGGAGCTGCTAATCCAGCAGTCCTGTGAGCCACTTATCTGGTGTTCAGAGTTAGGAGCATATTTATTGTGGTCACTGACCCAGACGCTTCCCTAAAGGCAGCCCTCTGAATATTCACTCTTTTTTTCAAGGAATCAACAAAGACTCGCATCAATAACAATGGTCAGGTTTTTCAATTATTGGAAACAGGGACATATTTTGAGGCTTTGTGGTCACAAAGAAATTCTCAGTGCTGTTCTTCCTTTTTTGCTCATTAAAAAGCTGTGATGTGCATAATAGTGACAGCAGTAAGAGCTCAGTGATTTGAACCTGGGATGTCACCATGACATAACACAACCGCACACTCACAAGCCAGGTAATTTGCAACAGCATAAAAAGCGACAGAACATTTTTGCACCATTATGCCATTAAGACGTTGCAGAAGTAGGGGCCAAAACAAGATGGCATAGTTAAAAGAGCCTCAGTCAAACCTCAAACGATAGAACATATGCAAAAACTCATAGCGTTTATGGGGTATGTTTATTTCATGTATTAATTTGAGGAAGGTTACAGTCTCCTAATCGCTCCACACAGATCTGATGTTTTCGTCTGCTGCATCTCTCCAGTGGAAGCTTGAGTGATGTTTAAAGCAACATTATGTTAGATTTGGTATGATTTGGTGCCCTTACCGTTTCAGTGTAATTCACTGCTGCTGTAAATAAGGATAGCTGATAACTCTCCAGCTGAAATATTTCAATATAAAAGTTACATATTGTTCTTGCTCGCAGCTCACTATAAATCTTGAGCTTATGTTAGAAAGCTTACAAAAATACCTTGGTCATAATGTTACTGTAAGTGCTCTTGCGTCGGTTGCTGTCTAGATTTGTAGGCTAGCTTGCTTTCTGGTTTCATTCTCGGTCACTATTGGTCTCTTCGCAGACTCTTCCATGATATCCATACTGAGAATACCAAGCGAGCTTCTGCCAAAGAACTCACATTGTAGCCTACATTCTATACTTTTTGCTTCTTATAGCTTGCTTGCTGAAGAGTTATGTGTGTGCTGTAAAGCATTACGCCGTTGTCATGATAGATTTCCTACCCGGGATTCTAATGTTACATAATAGCAATAGCCATGATTGGCAATGACAGAGACACCATTCTCCCTATTACAAGTCAGTGTACACCTGGATGTTCAACACCTCTTGCTTCATGTTGGTTTACATGTCAACCAGCAACAGTGAACACAACAGCTCTGTTTGTGCTCACGATCGTGTGCCAAAGTTTTTTCTGCACAGGTTAGGGTTAGGTTAACGCACAAATATAAACCAGTGTGTTACTGATGTTGATGTTTTGTCAGTTTACCATGCTGAAGGATGAGTTTCACTTCCAATCAGTTGTCTTTTGAAAAATTGGTCTGTAGTTGATTTTTCACTAATCTGAGTCATATATAATAACATTATTATTATTACTTAATACTTCTGTGACTTGAAAGCGCAAGTTTGGGTATGTTTCCCACCTTCCCACCACAAACAAATGGAGGGTAACATACTGTACAACATTCGAGCCAGGGGAAAGTCAGTCAAGCAATGTCTCACAGGCCTAATCAGTAAGAATACTGGAAAACACTTTTGTGGGTTTGTGGGTTGGATGAATTTTAATTTTAATTATGCCCAAAGATGTTTTACTTGTCTAAATTAAATGTTTGGTTATCTTTTCAGACAGGTGACAGTTTTCTTTACCATGTCGACATTCACCACATATTCCAAACTGGACCATTTTTGCAGTGTCACAAATGATTTGTCCACTTAATAATTCAAGAAATCTTTGTTTTTGTTTGGGCCAAGTAGAGGCAACAGAAAGAAGCTGTAAACACAAGTCATAATAGCACCTTTTATGTTGATATATTGAATACTTTAGCAAACAGCTGCCCACTTACACATCCAGCAGATACACGAAGCAACATTATGATTCTATCGGAGCCGTGTTTCTGGCCACCAGGAGAACGTAAGTCTAATATTTACTCTCTAGCTTTGGTCTCCACCCACTTCTGAGGGAAATATCTGGCTCTTTAGCTGCTTAAAGCTCCACTATGTTCACCAGGTAGTGTGCAGTGGCTTTTTAGGACTTTTTCGTTCTAAACGGCTGCATGCTGTGGCTAAAAATTACGCTACAGAGTGAAACAGAACAGCAAAGTTGAGGGCCATAAAATCGAAACAATGAGAGTCGGGTGATAATTCTCTGTGACTTCTAGTAATGAAAATGACACAAAAGAACTCATGCAGGTAAGTAGGCCAGACAATTGTGTCTAGTGTTTATTGCTGAACATTTCTATTTTGGTTACTGATGGCACTATTGTTCCTCTGACCATATGAACTAATTAATTACGCAGGTTCAATGAGAATTCATTCGATTTCCTCTAAGAAGTCTCCTCTATCCATGGCTAATGCTCTTATTTATCAGGAAGGGATTAGATGTGTTCTACCCTCTGTAATTAAGAACTGGAGTGAAGGGGCTTAAGAGGATTCACTTTAAAGGCTATTTTAAAAAAGCCTGATCCTCCTGTTACAAGACAAAGTAATACGATATAGACTGAAATAAACATTTCCTTCTTTGATCACTCTAACATCGAAAACTGACCCCATAGAAGGTCTTTTAATTAGTCTGAAAGACAAAATGACACAGTGCATTATTAAAAACCATATGGAAGAAGCCTTTGATGTGCAGTGTTGTTGTTAGATTAATGTTTAGAAATGATTAGAAGGTTGTTATTGCAACAGATGTGAAAAAAACATGACATTTAAAATTTTCAAAAAACAGAATAGGACGTTTTGAGTTGAAACAAAGTATGTAAGAGAACAAGTACATGACTGCACACACAGTTCTGCAGTGCATGGATAATAGTGAACTTTAAGCTATATTTAGAAGGCAGAGCTTTCACAGATGCATCATGTTGTGCTGAACAAGCTGCAGTGATTCATAATGCTGCTGTAAGGACTGTAGTTGCACATTGCATGTGGAGAACTTTTAATTTGTGAAGCTAAGAACTGATCTTTATATATAGGGTTTGTTTTTGAATTACTGTCTAAGCGCTCCTAAATCTGAAACTAGATTAACAGGTATTTAAAACAAAATGCTTTGCCTGTTTGTGTTCATGTTAATTAAATCAAATAAAAGGAATACAGTATGTGTATGAACAAGACTTGGAGTCTACAGCCACTCAAGCATCTCTGTGAGCCAGTAAGGCTCTCTGCTTTCTAACATGTTCATAATGACAATGCTTGTTGGTGTTTAGCAAGTGTGTTTGCAATGTCAGTGTAGCATTTTTGCATGCTAACATTTGCTAATTGGCTCTCAATACAACATTCAGCTGAGGCTTGTGTCGTTAGTCTTATGGGTAATTAGTTATAAACCAAAGTAATGGACAAATTATGATCTGGTGGTGGAGCTGGATGACAGTTCAGGTCATCCCCAAAGTTATTACACCTCATCCTTAGAGGAACATTTCACAGAAACCACACCAAACCTCTATAAAAGTCAGGGGATCACCAGGGTCAGTAGAATTCATCCTCTGGGGACCATGAATGTTTGTAGAAAATTTCATGGCGATCCATCCTGTAGTTGATATATTTCAGTCTAGACCAAAGTGGTGGACCGACCGACCACCTGACCGACCGACATTGCCATTCAGAGAGCCACGCTAGCAGCTTATTAGCGTTGAAAGTAGAAAATGCTTTACAACAAATACAAACACATAATCAGCGATTGAGAATTTAAGTGTGTTCATGTTCATGACTGATCTGTTATACTTGAGTTCACTGCAAATAGGCTAATTGAATTACCTATTTAGCTCACACACAAGGCAATGTTTGTGGTTAGATTACTCACCCCTCACTTGTTGTCACCCCTGCTAGTTGCGCTGTGCCCCGTATTTTTTAGCTGTTAAATGATAAACTATGTTCACCGGCGATCTGCTGTGACTTTGCCTGTCTGCTATTTGGTGTCAGGCAATTAGCGCTCTATAGTTTTAGAATTGTTTTCCTAAAAAAAGCTGCTAGTTGCTGCAGGAAATCATGCTAAACCAAAACAGTGAGCTGAGAGACACTTAGAAGCACAGTAAAGTTGAGGGGCAATCAGGTAATAACTATCTGTAGGTTAATCACAGCAGTCAGAGCCATTGCTAATCTAAAAACATTGATCAGAGCAGCTGAGCTTAGCATTACCAGTGTGGAACTTAGTGTCTGTGTTACTTTAGTTGCGGATGTCTTTTACATGCCTGACAAACGCTAAAAGGAACAAGATGATTTCTACCACAATAACAATCTCACGCGGAGTGCAGCTCTGCTATTGTGGTAGGAGGGTATAATCCTGCAGGTTGCTGTGAAAAGACATTCAATCTCATTGACAAAGCTGATTGAGATTGTGGATTTGTTCTAAAACGCTTTCAAAAGAGCAGATTGATGGTATACAATCTAATTTCTAAACATGTTTTAATGTGGCTGAATTATGTTTAAGTTTTATTAATTAGAGGTAAGTGAAGTAATAGTGCTGAAATAATTAGGGAAATGAAAGGTTTTCTCATGATAGGTTGGTTGTCTTTCACTTGATGAGACAGAATGAAGAACTTGAACTTGAAGACATCACCAATGGCTCTGGTTTTTTATGGTCGGCATTCATTCTCATTTAAGAATATTACTTGATTGAATAAAAACTGCTACAAATCAATGGACTACTCAGTTACCTGCTGCATGCCTACAATTAGCTCTGATTGACCAACCTCCATGTTTGATCATTGCTTTCTTGCTGGGTTTAAAAAGCTTATGAATATAATACTTTTTGGCAGGTAAGATTTCTTAATGCAGGAGAGTTTTTGAAATTATCCATCAGAAATAAATAAATGTGACAGTATTCACTGTGGCTTACTTTATTTTGAATGTTTTGCATTGCATAGTGATAAATGAGAAGTAAGAGAGGTAAATGAGAGATATGCACTTAATCTGCAATTTATGCAGGGTTTTCCCTACATTTCTTCAAGGCTTTGCTGTGGCTGTGGCATACGCTCTGACGCCCCCTAACTTAAGGGTTAGGCAGAGAAAGGAAGTTCTGCTGTCTCAGCTTTACTTTTACAAGGTTAACGTGTTCATACCAATTTGCTATTATCTTAACAAGCGCGAGGTGGTTGAGTAAAACAACAACAGCGGACAAAGCACGTAAACACGTCACTTTTCTACTTGTTCTACTTTTTACTGAAGTAAAATGTTACAGTCACTTCACCTGGTCTCTGTGGTCTTTCGGCTCTGGTGTTCACCCCGTGTGCGTGCGCGCATGTGTGTTTCTGTGTAGAAGCCGAGCCCACACTCAGTCAAGCATGCACAGGAGAGGACAGAGAAACTAGTGTGCTCATAAAAGACAGCAAAACGTGGCAGAGAACTCTCAAAATAGTTTTTTTCTTTTCATTCGGCTATAAAAAAAAATGCGTTATAATGGTAGGGAAAACCAAGGTTCTGGTGTATGTACAGAATTTTTCCTGGAATAAAACATCTCTTAAATATCATTCGATTCGAATCCATGGAGACTTGTGGGGAAGGTAAACCCCTCAACAGGACTGCAGGACTGGAGGCTGACGACTGGAGGCTGCAGCTCAGCAGGATCAGAGGGCTGCAGCAGTTCAGGTTGTGGTAGCTCAACAGTCAGGGGGTTGCTGCAGCTCTGCAGGGACAGGATTCGGCAGGATCACTGTCCGGGCCCTAGGTGCAGGATTTGACAGGGCTACTGTGTTGACACTGGGAGCAGGATTCGGACGAGCAGCACACGAGGAAGCAGGAGCTAGGCAACGGGGACTCTGTGGTGCTGGGTAGTGAGGACGATAGGCCGCTGGGCAGAAGAGATGCACGCCTCCTAGAGTGTTTCAGAGAAGGTGGCTATGGGACTGGAACATGCAGGAGACTGGCTGGATGCTACCTGACTGTAAAGCAAGGTCCAACAAAAAGGACACCAGAGAGCTGGATGGACAGGTGTCTCTCTCCTGATGGCCCTGTTTAGGGGGAACCATCAGAAACTAGAACTGGCTGAAGGTTAGCAGGCTAGGATGAAGGCTGGTGTCACACACACAAACAGTCTTTAATGGCCTTGTGTAATCTACCAATGGTAGAGCTCACCCAGTAAACAATAGATGTAAACTGGGTCCATAACAAGGTTGGATCATTCTGTCATGATTAATCAAGTGCAGACGCAGGGAAACTAAGAATAGGACCAAAACACAGGACACCAGGCAGAAGGAGGTTTATTAATAATCCAACACAGGGGTGAAAACAGGCTTACGTGGTGAAAGACAAGGCAAAGTCCAAAACCAGGAAGCAGTCCAAACATTAAAAGCAAGAAAGTCCAAAAAGGTCCAGAGTATCCAAACGTCAGGTAAATCATCCGAAGACTGAAAAATAAAAGGCGGTAAGACCAAACAAACCAGGCTGAGTATGATCACACGAGAAATACAGAAGATATGACTGGACGCTTGACAAATGTCGAAGGCAATCCAACAACAGACAATGGGAAGACGCTGACTTTAATATACAAGACGGAGGTGATTAACAAGGCACAGGTGGAAACAACAAGGGTGGAGCAAATAATCAAACAAGCGGGAAAACCAGAGACATGAAATGAAGGGAACAGAAGCGAGAGAGGAGAAAAATAACACAAGAAAACAGGAAATACAAAACACTACTACCCAAAACCATAACAAGAAGAGGTTAGAATGGTGAATGAATGAATGAATGGTGCTGCGTTGTAGAGCAAGGTTGCGACTTCTGACGCAGAAGTCGCAATCACCAGTCAATCAGGATTGCTGTAATGAGAGAAATGCTTCTGAGGAATAGGCAGAGAGGCACTTCCCACAGTGAGAAATGTCAGTTCTATATGAACTGTCATTACATATTGTATATGCAATATGGTTAGACATACAAATATTAAAACCTTGATTGCAGAAGCTGCTACACGATGGACGAGGGGTGCAGTGAAGCTGGCTGCCACGGAGGATTTAGACACTGCAGGTATCCTTTCCATCCAAATGTTAAAGCAGCTGGTTTCCCTGATAAGCTGGTTTATCCAGACAGGAAGAAGTAATTAGACAGATCACCTGGTGAATTGTGTGGTTGAAGCCCAGACCTACAAGCCTTCAGACCTCCAGCACAAGGCGTCATACTATTTTAGACTGAACAGTGCTCCACTCTCCACTATGTTCAAGTTACTTGTGATAATTATTTGTCACAGCTCAAACCATTCAAACAGGAGTCATTAAAGGCCTATTATTTTCTTTTCAAACCAACAGACGAGGTTTCAGAGTAAAAGCTGCAGTGTCTCTTCCTGGTTGAACCACAGTTGTGATCACAGCTGATCAAAACTCACTTGCCTTGTTACCGTTCCATCCCCTAATAATAGTGCATTTGCATATCTATGGCAAAATGCATTACACTTTCAATGGCTTATTGTTTATAGACATGTACCAGATGATTGCAGAAATGGGAAGAAAGACTGCGTAGCGTCGACTTAATTGGATTTCTTATCTGGGCATTGTGTGCTTGATGAAATAGACTATGAGTATGAGTGTTAAAGTCACGAACCATACAGGGTTTAACTTTAAACAACTGTTTTGGCCAAACTTTGTTTTCTTTGGTTATTCAAACAATCTGACACCAATAAAACTTCAAAGCAATGTTAGCTTCTTTTATCGGCCCATACTAAGCCAATTGTTCTTAAGAATTTGCAAACTGTAGCGTAATTTAATGTCTTGTCCGCTAACTATTGATATGGTGAGTTGAAATAACTGGTTGACTTTTTTATTCAGATGTAAAAGAAGATTTTAAATCAATAGTTTCACAATTTGTGTAATGTGCTTGTTCTCTTTCCTGGTGAGAGTTAGATGAGCAGATCTAGACTTCTCATGTCTGTCGGTTAAATTTGAAGCTTCAACAGATTATATTAAAATACACTAAGAAATATTTCAGCACATAACCCCCATAAAAAGCATATTAACTTAACATTCATGTCATATCATTTAGACCAGAATCCAAGTTGTTAAAAACACTCACTTCAACCTCCTTGTTGTAATCCCAAATCAGAGATATTGGGACTTTTTCCGCTTTCAACTAAAACAATCAATTCAGCTAATTTAAATGGAACTATAGGCAGTAAAAGTCAGTGCTTGAAGTGGGTCTTTTCTGTCCTCTCAATATCAGGTTCCCTGGGCGTTTCGTAATGGCCCTAATCTAAGTAACATTACGTAAACCTTACAAAGCCTGTCTCCAAAAGGTCACATAGAGAACACGAACAGAGTCAGGTGAAGACACAACAGAGGTCTGAAAGTAAACTTCTACCCTACCAGGTGGTGATCGTTTGTGTGATACAGCAAAAGTAGAGAGGAGAGAAAGTATCCAGGGATTTCGCCGGGATTACAAGGAACTAAGGGCAACCTTATCGGGTGCTTTTTGTTAAAACACGTTTAAATAAAGGTAATGGGATTGACAATGTCACCTTTCGTGAACCACAGCCTGGATGGGACAATACATAAAAAAAAAGGTTGACATTCTACAATAAACTTTCAAATGTTGAACTCATTGTTAAGTTTGAACGGTTGTGATTATTGAAGAGTTAGTACTTAGCATTAACAAATTAGAGACTAACTACCAGTGTAGACAATTTTTCTTGCACAAGGATTTAATTAAAGAACAAAACTTACAAAATTTATAAATGTTGGTTGTGTATTTCTTAAACTGCGGTATTGTACTAATAAACTAATTTACAGAGGTGGGACCAAGTCATCGTTTTACAAGTCCGAGTCAAGTCTCAAGTCTTAGCACACAAGTCCCAAGTTGAGTCCCAAGTCCAGACCGATCATGACTCGTAAGTCCAAGTCAAGTCTCAAGTGTTAAACTTTGAGTTTCGAGTCCTAAACAAGTCATAATGCGCTCTTCACCAAATTTAAAAACCATTTAAAAGGTTTTTATAAGTTAAAAATAAAAAAATGTATTGAATGAAGCATTAGCCTGCACAGAAAGAAGGCAGAGGTGCAGTTTCACACAACAGATGTTCTATAATGTCAAGAATTAAATTAAATGTTCATGTAGGGCTGCTAATTATTTGGGTCAATATTGAGATCACAATTATTTAACTTACTTATTACTCATTGCCTTACGAAACATTAAACTATTAAACTTCTAAAATGTAATACTTTCTTTTTAAAAACTATTATATGCATCTCATATAGCCCATGAAATAAGAAATAAGATGGGTCACTGAGGGGGCTCTGTGTGTGTATGTTTGTGTAGGTGTGTGTGTGTGTGTGTGTATGTGTGTGTGTGTGTGTGTGTGTGTGTGTGTGTGTGTGTGTGTGTACACGGAGGGGAGCAGTGCAGGTGACAGGTGAACTACTTGAGTTGAAGAAGTTACGTTAGAGAACGCTGAAATAAAACCGTGGTGTTTTGTCGGGAGATGCAGTGACAAAAACCAGCGGTGAGCAAACTATCATCGCTATGACGTTAGAAGACGCAGACACAGTGGATATTTTACAAGAACCGATCAGGTAAAGCAACACTGAACACACCTTTTAGGGAGGGCCTCAGCTGTGAAGGAAAGAGGTACGCTGGATTTATAAAACAAAACGAGTGTTGTTTTGAAACAGCAACTTGTTTTATAATTGGTGGAAGCAGCTTCACGCAACAGCTGCGGCAGTCTCTCAAAACCTTTTTGACCTGACCTTTCTTTTCTCGGTGAGATGGAGGAATTTAGAAAGTTGCGTGGCGCTTTGTCAGGGCCCCAGCTGTTGCGCATGATTTATGCCTAAAATCCAGCCAGCCAGAGGGTCCGATCACAAACAAAGTCGAGTCGCAAGTCTTCTTTGATTTTGTCAAGTCGAGTAGTCTAAAGTCATCATTTTTGTGACTGGAGTCTGACTCGAGTCCAAGTCATGTGACTCGAGTCCACACCTCTGCTAATTTATACTAGTCACTCGTCCATGTTGAAAAATAGTGCATCTGCAGTGGCCAGATTTAGCAATTGTATTTACAACAGTAATTACTGATGTAATAAAAATTACTGTTCGTGGATGTGGGGTGGGGAGATATATGGCAACATGTGAATAAGGGGAGTACTGGCACTTCAAGCGGTGCTGAAAATATGTACCACAACGAAAATAGCTAGTTTAGACTAGTTGTCACAAGGCTAGCATTGAGGGCACGTATATTGGAATAATGTATGAACACTCCCAAGTCAGAGTAAAAGGAGTTTTTCCTGTTTCCTGTTTTCCTTCCCCAGTCCACCGACATTGCAGCTTGGATTTTTTTTTTTATGTTTTGACAGAGTCAGGCTAGCTGGTTTCCTCTGCTTCCAGTGTTTATGCTAGAGAGGGGAACTCCCTTTGGGGTGGACTTTCACTTTGCAAACCTATTACATGCACAACAAAGAGATATAACTCAATAAAGGAGAAGAATACGTCCTCCTCTTAGAGGACTCTGAGCATGAAAAGATACTGCTGACTGCTGATCTGACAGCTAAGAGGGTCCAGCTGTCTGGCCTCTATACTTGTCCAACCCTTCTGCTGTTTAGCCTGGCAGGAATAAGAGCTCAGTGATTTGCTTGCATAACTCATCATTTATGCAGGACATTGAAAAGGTACTGTATGCTGAAACTCACAATCTGTAAGTGAAATGGTCTAATATTAAGTATGAATACCAAGAAATATGATGTTCTCTGATTTCTGAGAACCGGTTTCTCTGAACTGTTGCCTGGTAACTTCCACACAGTCCAGCTCTCAGTCTAATGTGGGGTGATTACGCTGTCTGTGTGAAACACTACGAGGCAAGATTTTTCCAGCATCAAACAGTGAACACCCTACAGCCTTTCCCTCCTCCTCTGCACCTGCTCCCAGCTGACTGCACCCAAGGATACAATGTGCACTCAATCTAATTAACTACACAACTTTCTCCTCCCTAAATGCAACAGCTCATAATCGTGTCTGATGACTGATTAAACTGTGATATTCACTGACACAGAATCCTCTTAAAAAAGCTATTTATTTTTCTAGTGCTGAAACAACAGGTTTTCATCTATAGACTGTAGACTTACATGACATGCCTCTTGCCTCAAAGCCTGTTTTTTTAATACATTTGCTCAGCTGAAACTATCCACTACCCACAGGTAAAGATATTTTCTCCCTCAGTTCTCAGGCCATTGTGTTAGGATTAGCTTGCACATACATTGGTTCTAGATGTACTGGCCCAAATAAACCACCCTCATCTGCTTTTCATATTTTGCCTAGCTCTCTGTAGAAAGACAGTCAGTCAAATATTGCAGCCATGTATGTACAGTGCCTTGCGAAAGTATTCGGCCCCCTTGAAGTTTTCGACCTTTTGCCACATTTCAGGCTTCAAACATAAAGATATAAAACTGTAATTTTTTGTGAAGAATCAACAACAAGTGGGACACAATTATGAAGTGGAACGAAATTTATTGGATATTTCAAACCTTTTTAACAAATAAAAAACTCAAAACTCTCTCCAGAAGTTCAGTGAGGATCTCTGAATGATCCAATGTTGACCTAAATGACTAATGATGATAAATAGAATCCACCTGTGTGAAATCAAGTCTGTGATAGTCTCAGAGGTCCGTTTAAAGCGCAGAGAGCATCATGAAGAACAAGGAACACACCAGGCAGGTCCGAGATACTGTTGTGGAGAAGTTTAAAGCCGGATTTGGATACAAAGAGATTTCCCAAGCTTTAAACATCCCAAGGAGCACTGTGCAAGCGATAATATTGAAATGGAAGGAGTATCAGACCACTGCAAATCTGCGAAGACCCGGCCGTCCCTCTAAACTTTCAGCTCATACAAGGAGAAGACTGATCAGAGATGCAGCCAAGAGGCCCATGATCACTCTGGATGAACTGCAGAGATCTACAGCTGAGGTGGGAGACTCTGTCCATAGGACAACAATCAGTCGTATACTGCACAAATCTGGCCTTTATGGAAGAGTGACAAGAAGAAAGCCATTTCTTAAAGATATCCATAAAAAGTCTCGTTTAAAGTTTGCCACAAGCCACCTGGGAGACACACCAAACATGTGGAAGAAGGTGCTCTGGTCAGATGAAACCAAAATCGAACTTTTTGGCAACAATGCAAAACGTTATGTTTCGCGTAAAAGCAACAC
>NC_060154.1:26544569-26564566 GCF_021292245.1 Micropterus dolomieu
GGGATCTCCAAGCGCTTTCGGTTTCCCCGCAAAGCCTGGAGTTTGCCCCGGGGAATATTAGGGCTATCCTGCACCCTCGTTCAGGATACATCCCTAAAGTGCCTTCTTGTGCGGCAGGGTCCACAGTGCTGCAGGCATTCATCCTCCACCTCATGTGACGGCGGAGGACGGGAGACTTCATCTGCTCTGCCCTGTCAGAGCACTGAGTATTTACACTCTGAGGTCCTCCCGTTGGAGGAAGGCTGACCAGCTGCTAGTGTGTTTTGGGTCTCCCAGGGCCGGGCTCCCTGCATCCAAACATACTATTAGCAACTGGATTGTTCAGACTATTTCCCTGGCCTTCACCTGTGGCTGTGAGGGCTCATTCTACCAGAGGCATGGCGGCCTCTCGAGCCCTCCTTTCCGGGGCCTCTTTGCAGGATGTTTGTGTAGTGGCTGGCTGGGCCACTCGGCACACATTCATTCGGTTTTACAGTCTTGACCTTCCTTCGGCACCTGGCACTCGTGCGCTCTCCTCTTAGTCGTGCCACTTTATTGCACACAGGGGCAGGCGGGGTTTTCGGCACGGTTTAGTGGGTATCTCGTTCCCATAGTGTCGTAACCGACGCAGTTCGAGTTCCCTCGAAGGGGAACGTCTCGGGTTACGTATGTAACCCTGGTTCCCCGAGAAGGGGAACGAGACACTGCGTTGGCCCGCCGCACCTCTCTCCCCGCCTGAAGCTAGTTTAAGCTAATGATGAGTGTGTACAGGTGTGCTTTATACTCCTCCGGTTATTCCGTCACACCTTACCGTTCTAGCAACAAGCCAATAGGATTGGAGTGATTTCATTCACGTTCAGACCTGCTTCGCCTAGAGGCGTTCCCATAGTGTCGTAACCGACGCAGTGTCTCTTTCCCCTTCTCGGGGAACCAGGGTTACATACGTAACCCGAGACGTTCTCAAATAGGGCCCATGTGCTTCTCACTCTGTCCAAAATGTATTTTGACGCCAGAGCAGCTGAGGTAAGATAGTTTATCAGGAGGAACATTTCTAATAAAACCATTTAGTCTTCCTTCTAAAATAGCTACAGTTTAAGATGCATTTAAACAAAAGACATTTGAAGTGCAAACTTGATTGCACTGATGTACATTTATGAAAAAACTTTATTCCATATTTTCTGGTACTTGGTAATAATGCACATTTCAAAATATAAAAAGAACCATAGGTATGAAAATAGCATAAGCATCAGAAATGGAGTGTAGATGCTGGAACCAAAGGAGTAAAATCATCAAAACAACCCCACTCACAGGACACCACGCTGTTGAGGAGTACAAATCTCAACACTTGCACTTGACTGTACCATTGAGTAATGACATATCTATGTCACACTGAAGCCACAAATATGAAAACACAAAGCAGAAAAAAAGTGTACCGTTGAGTATTGTGTATACAGTAAGTTAGATAGGAGATAATACATGTCAACCAAAATATGATTCACCACTTTTCGAATACACTGCAGATTGCAAAGGTTTGGCTACAGAATGAAAGCTTGTGGTAGAAACGCACTCTCTTCAGCACGTACAGTAGCTGTTAGAAAGATTTTTGCCACAAATAATACACAGTGGATGAATTGGCAAATGACATCAACCATCTTGGAGCACTTCTAGGCTAATTATTTCTGTCACATTCATAGTTTCCACTCAAAAGACACTTCACAGTACTGCACTGTATACATGGAAACTGAAGCTGTACTCTTTTTATAAAACCCAAAACCCAACAATTTCCTCAAACATGATTTAAACCATCAGAGAATAAATTGAAACAGAATGTCTTTGGCTTATTCATCACAATAATATTTACTGAATGTGGCTTAGAATCAATGCAGTGTTTGCACTAAGTTTATTGTACTTTAAGTCACCAAGATTGCACTAACAATCCGTTTAAAGTGACAAAATGTTCCGAATCACAGAAACACAACTTCTCTTGCAAGGGATTTACATAGTACATTAGTGACAGACAGATAAGTTTCATGTCTAAATGTCTGTTCCTCAGATGCCCCATCTGCATAATCCTGCTGATCCTCGACACAGATGACACGGTGCCCAGAGCTGGTTCACTGGTTCAGTCTGGAGCCACACACATGCCACACTGGCCTGGGATCAAATCCCAGCCTGAATCCCTCCCTGTGTTTACCCCCTTTGCTTTCCCAGAGTCTGGAAAGATAATACTGAAAAATGTGGACTGTCCAGTTGGAAAAACATGATGCAAAATCAAGTCAAATATGACAGGGGAGGGTGGAAATTAGGCTTATTAAACTGCAAATGGCACGTACGGAACAGTGGGGACAGCTAATGGAAAATCTGTTGTGTCAGTTTAAAGGCACATTGAATTCATTTTGTCCAAATCATTGATAAATAAAGCATCATGGGGATTCATAAATGTTCTGTATAAACCCCCCAAAGTCAAAAGCAACACCTGCACACTATCTCCAATCCACAGTTTTTATTTAAGCGTATTAAAGTAGACAGTGTATCAGTTCAAGCGGGATCTTTGTTTGTCCTATGTAAATCCCTTTACTACCACATAACAAAAGATGTTTAAGTAAGATCTTACAGAAAATGTGATAACAGTTTACGTTCATAGACCATCCTGAGCCATGTTCACAATAACTCTTGACTTTATACATTTGAGTCTAACTCAAGAAGCTACTGACTAAAATGATGGAAGAACTTTCTTGTTGCTGCTGTATGTTTTAGACAATATTGCCTGACAATAAAGAGTTAGATAAGAATGAGTTTAGTTGACAGTCAGTACGCTTCTATTGGCAGAATACAAACTTACGAATGGGTGCATCACGGTGGCTCAGTTGGTGAATGTGAATCAGCCTGGGATCACATGCCTCCCCTCTCTAAGTCAGTTATCTACTGAAGGCCCCACGAAGTGTGTGTTCTTTGAACTTGGATCACTTTTAATCCTAACATGGTAATGCAAGATTTATTGTAAAGTATAGCACCACTCAGAATACCTTATTGCATCGCCCTTCAGCTGTCAGAAGAAGGGAGTCAGAACACTGTAACATCTTGGATCCACAGAGTAATGAGTCAATTAACACCGTAAAAGAAACACTAATAAATATGTCTGTTAATGTGATATAAAACAATAGTTTTGCATTCATATTGTGGCCAACAAAATGCCACGTGTGGCAGGTTAAAGTTTATTATTGTTTTTACTGTTATTATTATTATTATTATGTGTGATTAATTGTATAAATAACTACATTGCCAACAGAAGAACCAATAAAGTCAGCATCATGTTTGTCTGCAGGCACAGTAGGCGGCACTTTACACCAGTGCTTGCTGAGATTACTGTTCTTCTTCTGATGGAAATAATGACCGTTCAGTTTCTCCTTAAGGTTTTCTCCACCACACTATCAAAACAAATTAGTTTAATCATTTTATAAAGGTATTATTGGAGCAAAACAACAGAGCGCCTGTGACGTGTATCAGTAAGTCGAAGTCACAGAGAAAAATGCTTTAGGAGGTGCATGTCATGGCCCGGTCGTGACTCCAGTTTTCCCTGCCTGCCTCCTCTGATCAGCCTGCCTGCCTCCTGCATTCATCAGCCCAGCTACCACCTTCATCCATTCATAATTATTCATTAAAGAGGTGGTATTATGGTTTTTGGCTTTTTCCCTCTCCTTTATTGAGTTATATATCTTTTTTGTGCATGTAAAGGGTTTGCAAAGTGAAAAAGCCCAAAGGGAGTTCCCATCTCCCACAGAAAACTCTGCTCTGAACTGCCTGAAAACAGCTTGTTTGTAGTCCAGCATTTACTTCCCTTTCTTGTGACGTCACAATGAAAATACGTGCCATAATGCTCACAGAGCGACTAGTCTGACACGCCCTCAAAAACACCGGTGGAAAAACAGTGAGCTGCAGCACACACCTCTCCTCTCCCTTCCAAACACTAGCTACCCTCCAGGCAGTCAATGGACGTAAAGTTGTTACTGTGATGTAGAGACAGAGCTCAGTTAAAACTTTATGGATGAAAGATACATTTGTTACAGGTTAATAACTCACCACTCTGAAACTCTTGCTCCAGTCCATGTTGCCAAGCTGGTCGCCAACATGTAACCTACAGCTGAATCGAAGCCGCTGACCCGCCTTTCTCTGCTTCTGATTGGCTAGTAGTCCTTAACTAGGAACTGCGCATGTGGCATGTGGTGAACTCCCAACAAAGATCATTTAGAGACAAGATGCATCACTCCGTAGCTAAAACGAAGCCTTCAACAAAGAGGAGCTACAGCAATGTGCAGTATGACAAAAAATATGGTGTTTTTTGAAAATTAAACCATATCAACCTGTTCTGGTACAACCATTAAATAGGATTTTGAACCTGAAAATGAGCATAATACCACCTCTAAACCTTTTGCTTAAACCTCTCCCTCAGTGTCCGTGTCCGCTACTGGGTCTGCTTCAAACTAAACCTAACAGTTGCAAACTTTTCACTCCCACAAACAGTTACACCTTCTCAAATTCTTCCTTGCAGGTGAACAAATCCTGTTCTTCAAGTCATAAACAAACTCATGCGCTCACATTTTCTACAGTTGCTGCAGTGGATTTGGTGCAAAACACATTCACACACCTACATCAAAAAATGTCATGGACAAAATTTCCACATCTGCAAATCAGTATGTGAATCCATGCAATGAGGGTTGCACACCTGTAGAACATTTTCTCACAAGCGTTTTATCTTGGATACTTTTCTAGCACAGTCAATATCTTCAACTGTTTGACTCTACGAGGCTCAAATGCTGTGTTTTTGCTCACAAATGACAAGTGCTCTCACTTTTGCAGCACATATCTCATCAAATGTGGAGCAAAAGTGATTTGTGTATCTGTAGAGCCGGGGGCAGGCACTGTTCAGAGATCAGAGAACCCTTTTGGCCAATCAAAGGAGCTCGTTGCAGTCTATTTTCCAACCCAGGTGAGATGAAACCATGCCAACTTCCCTATGACGAAAGCCTTGGTGGAATATGAAGGCTACAGTAGCTTTGAAAATAGCAATGTGGTGCACTGAATCCGATGAAAGGAACATTCAATCGGAAAGACTTTGGGTTACCAATATGAGTCAATCATGAAGGCTGTATAATGCTTAGTTCTGGGGTGTATTTCAGAAAGGTAGTTTAATGAAAACTCTGAGATTGTTAACCCTGAGATGAGGGAATCTGTTTTCCATTTTCAACAAACTGAGTTTCTCTCTGTTTCCTCCCTCTGCTTCAGTTCCTCATTGATTCAGTCCGTTTCAAAGCGTGTATCGAACCACATTAGTTAGGGGAGGTTTACTGTATGTCAGTACTGTAATATTTGTACTCAGGACTGCCTAAAGTTACTGCTTTTATGCAGTGCCAGTCATTTCTTTGACCAGTGGTTTGTGCCCTCATATTCACATATTACGTACGCATCTCAGACTAAAACCTCTGCATGTGCTTCTTTTTGCGGGTGGAGGTTCTTGATTTTTGTCTGTACGCTACCACTGTCACTGCACAAAAGACAGCTGTCAGAATAACAGTTCCACTCCAATGTTTATCACATTTTAAAAATCTGTATGAGGAGGAATAGTGACAATGAGCAGGAGTGTATTTATCGGGGAACTACAGCTCACTACCCGCTCAATCAGCATGGCTGACTGTTTGTTTTACTGTTTGTTTAACCAACCTTAAGAAAAACAGACACAACCAGAGCTACACATGATACAGCCTCCATGCTTGACTTTCAACCCATTATTCAAAACAGTTGATAAACACTCAGTTAAATACAGTGCCCCTATGTCGATTTTCAAGCTTGTGTAGATGTCATATACCACCAAGGCTTTCACAGTCATAGGGATGGGGGCGAGGTTTCATCTCAACTGGGTTGGGAAAACAATAGACGCGGACAGGTGCGCAAACAAAGTCCTTTGATTGGCCAAAATTTTACTGAAAAATGTGGTGCAAAAGTGAGAGCATGAGAATGCAGAACTTGTCATCGTCAATCTGAGCGACCGATTCATGCAGCTATAATTAAAAAAGTCCAAAGAAAAAAAAGGTATGTGAGAAAATGTAAAAACTCTCATTGCACGAATTCATGTGCTTATTTGAGGATGTGTAAATTTTGTCCATGACTTAACATTTATTTATACGGGAGTGTGAATGTGTTTTGCACAAGCGGGAGCCTCCTTGTCTGAAAAGTGATGCCACTCGGAAGTAACTTAAACCTACATTCTATCGAAAGGCCATCAGGGGGCGACTCCTCTGGTAGCAAAAAGATGTCCAGTTCCATTAGAAATAATAGTAAAATGATCTTACTTCTCACCTGATTTATTATTTACTTGTGATTTATGATTTATAAGAAGTCAGCTGTTAATTAAGTAGGTTTTCGTTTTTATTAAATTAGCATTCTGGTTAAAATCAAAGTTAAAGTGAATTACAGATGCACCAAGCTAACCAAACTAGCTAGCTTCATCGACACGTCCAAATATCATGGTTCTGGTTCCAAGTTGCAAAAAAATCAAGATGCCAAACTCGAGGCTTAAAAAACGGCAGTCCACAAACCAATGGGTTACTACATCCACTTCTTTTATACAGTCTATGGTTTTGGACCATATTCAAATGAGTATAAAGCATTTTCTCTTTGACTTTAAATTTACTGATACATACCTGTGACCATTTTACTACAGAATCAGGTGCTCAGTTGTTGGTGCTCCAATAACACCATCATATCATTTTAGGGTTATTCAAACTTGCCTGAAAACATAAATGACTGGGCACATGTGTGAAATATTTGGCACATACAAAGCAACTATAATAAAAAGAAAAAGCTTAAAAAAGGGATATAAAAAGTATACTGCCCAAGGCAAAGAAGTAGCCTTTGCTAGTGTGTGAGGTCTTCACCATGCTGAGGTTATTAGGTAAATATGTATTTCTGGTGTTCATCTCAGCTCTCAGCGGGCTACACTAAGGCAATTCAGCGGTTGCTAATGCCAAATCTAAACACAGGGAAATCTAATTATGATACAAACAGTCCATATTAAAACTCCGAACGTATTACAACTTCTTCAGCGTAATGTTTAATTGTCTATTGCATGCAAACAAGAGTCAATGGCCAAACAGAGATGAGTGATCCTAATGAGTGGGATGTTCATATTTGTGCCTACAGTAATGTACAAATGACACCCATTATTTTTTATTTGGGCATCCCACCCACCAACTGTGTTAAGAAACAAACTGAAGGGTCGCTGTTAGTTTAACAAAAGCAGAAACACAACTTTTTGCCTCTCCGCCTCATCTAGTGTGTGTTAAGAGCTATGGCAAGAGGTGGCTGCTGTGCATCACCAATACATAGTATGAATATGTGTAACATCTAGAAAAATAACACTTGAATTATATGCATGGCTGCCTTTGTGTGTGTATGTTGTCTGTGTATTTCTCAGAGGACCCCATTCTGTGACAATGCAGCTGGTAAACATAACAAACTGCTTTGTTATATCTGCTATCTATAAATATATTTAACCCATGAGTTATTTTTACAACTCCTAAAACCTCCACAGCATGATGCTGATGTTCAAAGAAAAATACAGGACCATATTCAGCTCATATCAATCAATAAACCACTCATTACTCCCATTTATTATAAAGCAGAAGAAATATCCTTATTGGCTTTTTTGCTGCTGTTAGATACCACTCTCATGTCTGTACACTGAAGCTAAAGCTAAAGCCATCAGCCAGTTAGCTTATATTGATAGAACAGCTAACCTGAAAGATACCGGACCCAATTCATCTATTCAATCCAATGAGAATTGCTCACCTGATGCATATACAAGTCCCCAGTAAGTGTGCCATGTACTTTGAAGCTCGGCCCAAAGACTTTACATTGTGATGAAGTCACAGATTTTTAAGCAGCTTTTCTCGGCTCAAGGAAAGTTTTACAAATATAAAACCCCCATGGATCAAAAATTCATAATAGAAAGAGTCAGAGGTGTGGACTCGAGTCACATGACTTGGACTCAAGTCACAAAAATGATGACTTTAGACTCGACTTGAGAAAATCAAAAAAGACTTGCGACTCGACTTTGACTTGAACAGCAATGACTCGTGACTTCACTTGGACTTGAGCCTTTTGACTTGAGCTGACACTCCCCATGCCCAACTATAAATTATGATATAAAAAAACGAAGCACGGCCGGCCGCTCCGCGATCTCCTGTTCCTGGCCCTCTACGCCCCAGCGACCCACTCCCTCTCCGGGGACCTACAATGGGTTGTGTAGTAGGCCTACTACCAGCGCGCTGTGAACGGTTTGTCATTGTTCCCTCTGGCTGGAGGAATTTTACGCACAGGCGTGACGCAGCATCACGCAATTTTCTAAATTCCTCCACCTCACAGGGAAAAGAAAGGTCAGGTCGAAACAGTGTAGAGAGACTGCTGCAGCTGTTGCGTGAAGCTGCTTCCACCAATTATAAAACAAGTTAATTAAGATAAAACGATAATAGCACACTCTTTTTGTTTTATAAATCCAGCGCACCCCTTTCCTTTACAGCTGAGGCTCTCGTCCCTCCCTAAGAGGTGTGTTCAGTGTTGCTTTACCTGATCGGTTCTTGTAAAATATCCACTGTGTCTGCGTCTTCTAACGTCATAGCGATTTATAGTTTTCTCACCGCTGGTTTCTGTCACTGCATCTCCCGAAAAAACACCACGGTTTTATTTCAGCGTTCTGTAACATAACTTCGTCAACTCAAATAGTTCACCTGTCACCTGGACTGCTCCCCTCTGTGTTTTGGGGATTTGGGATTTTTGAGTAATGCATATATAGTAGCCTAGTTTTTAAAAAGAAAGTATTACATTTCAATAGTTAATGTTTCCAAAGGCAATGAGTAATCCTGTTAAATAATTGCAATCTCAATATTGACCTACAGCCCTATATGAACATTTAATTTAATTCATGAAATTTGTTGTGTGAAACTGCGCCTCTGCCTTCTTTCTGTGCAGGCGAATGCTTCATTCAATACATTTTTTTATTTTTAACTTTTAAAGCTTTTAAATTTGGTGAAGAGTGCATTATGAATTGTTTAGGACTCGAAACTCTTGGACTTGCTCCTTGACTTGAGACTTGACTCGGACTTGCCACTCATGATCGGTCTGGACTTGGGACTCGATTTGGGACTTGAGTGCTAAGATTTGAGACTTGACTCGGACTTGTAAAACGATGACTTGGTTCCACCTCTGGAAAGAGTCATAATTGATCTTGTTTTCAGTTTGAGGTTTCCTGCCAACAGTTTTACAAATGTTTTAATGTTGGTCTATTTGAAAAAAGCATTTAGGGCTACAGGAGAATTTTTCACTGCAATACCACTGGTGGCCACTAGAGAAAATTGTCGTGACGTCCATCTTTACAGTTTATGGTGTGTATGCAAAGCTGAGCTAACCAGCTGCTAACTGTGGCTACATATTCAGCGTACAGAAGTTAGAGTGGTATCAATCTTCTAATCTAACTATCTAGGCAAGAAAGCAAAAAAATGTAATTCCCAAAACTATTCCCTTTAAGGAAAGGTATTCTTTAAAATATGTCATGGTTGGTGTCCTATGCTGTATTGCTTTTTGTACCTACAGCAGTTAGCAAAGACCACAATACCTGCTTCTGGGTGTACATCTGGGAATTTCCGATGCCTGCTGTGAACACAAACATAAAATAAAAAAAAGATCACTTCAAATAATTGGCGTCACAGCCTCTAATATAGGAAGTGATGTCAGTAAAGCACATATTGTTCTTCCTACTATAAGATTTCTTTCAAATCGTTCTCTTCCCTGGGAACCAAGTTATTTATTATACCATATAGGGGTGCTACTTGTGTTGCAAGCAGGAGGAATGAGTCATGCCTAATGGCTGAAAGTCAGAATGAAGCTATAAAAACTTAATGATTTTTCATGTGGTTGTTACAACAAATGGCTGTTTTATAAATGTAACTCAAAGCTCTGAATGAGAACAGCCACAATCAGTCAAAGCCAGGCTCTTCTATTTTTTTTTTTTTTATAAATAATTATTCCCTGATTATTGTAGCAGATAGTATCTACCCCTCCAGAGGAAGGCACTATTAATGGTTTGAATGTCCTTGGATTTTCATCAACTGGATTTGACTGATGGCTGAATAATAACATTCCCTACAACACAAGTCATCCTCCTGATTGTGAAGTTTGGGGTAGCAGTGCAAAGCACATTTCCTTCTTTGTCTTCATATCGGCATCAGCACACAGTCCACCCTTTCCACCCTCTGTGTACAGCATATGAAGGGAATCAGTATTGTGTTGTATTCTCACACCTGAAGTCACAGAGGCAGAAATCTCTGCTCAGCACAGGCCTGCAGATACACACTGTCCTCTCTTTTTTATCTCCAGGTAACTGCTTCAGGTACCACAGGAAAGTGTTTATTTGGTGTTACCTTTTTATTAAGCTTGAATTTCTTCTGTAAAACTGTGCTGTTCTTCTTTTGGGACCAAGTAGGCTCCTGCAGTGTGCTAAAGATAGAGATAGCCTACCCAGTAGACGATGTTGAACAGCAAGAAGGAGGTGGGAAAAAAGACGCGGGAGTATGCGTCCAGTTCAAGTAAATCTATGTGGAGACGTCCTTTTCTCCATGCACCGCCTTTGCACTCCTCAAAGCAGCAGAAGAAGCTCTGGCAGTCTTTTCCGTCCAGGCACTCATAGACACAAGCGTCCTCAAAGTCCTGCCAGTACATGGAGTTGTTTAAAGTGATGACAGTGTGTGGAGGTCTCACATCCAGGACGGAGTAGTTCTGAGAAGAAGAAGAAGAAGAGACAGTCACACAAGGGAAGCAAAACTAATTTTTGGGTTTTAAGTCCTGCTTTTTTTTACCTGGTACAAACTGGTTGTTTTACAGGGTTTTTTAGGGGAGCTTGGATATGTCTGTTTCCCCATATACCTGTTAAAGCAAGTGTGTTTTATTTAAGTGTGTGCAAGTGTTTTATTTAACCTAGCCACATAACTGAATTTTACCAAACACCTAAAAAATTGACATTAAAGCAGTACATCAGTGATTTAAATTTCCATAAAAGATGGGAAACTCACAAGATTTTTATTTCTCATTTTTTGAAGCTTGCATGATGGGCAAATTAAGGGTGCATTTCGGGTTTCATCTCCAGTGGACTTGCAACTATCGGGAGGGTTCACCTCATGAATGCACCGTGCTTAGAAAAATGTAAAAGTTATTCTAACATGTGTAGCATGATAAGGATGGTGATGTTGTTAATTGATAAACTTTTCCCTAGCAACTTCGGCTGTCCCATGACCTTTGCAGGACTCAGGAGATCACTAATGGAAAAATAAATTAAATTACAACGTGCATGGTCGGACCATGGCTAGGAGAACTTGATACAAGCCTCTTGTGAAGAACATCTCGAATTCTGGTTTCCATCAAGTGGATCTCAGGATTCAGAAGACACAGTAGACAAAGGACAGAGGGACTGACTTGAAATGTACAATAATTTATATATTATGTGTCTTTAACCACATATGAAAGAGTTTTGACTTAACATGCTGATTTGGATGCATGTCAGAAACCCTGGACAGAAAATGTTTCCTTATGTGAAGGAAAGTGTATGATATAACTCACTATTTGGTGTAATGACCTAAAACTGTTTTTCAGTAGCATGCCCCCGCTTTCCATGAAGACAATTTTTCAGTATTTTAAACTGATTTCTTCATCTTAATGGTTTTCTTAAGCTGCTTCCAGCTTCCAGTTGCTTCTTCCAACTTAAAGAAGCTGCTCCAGGCTGCACCTGTTTCCTGACAGCTCCTAGCTATCAAGCTCCTCTCCTGTGGAACCAGGTTCCAGTTTGGGTTCAGGAGGCAGACACCATCTCCACATTTAAGAGTAGGCTTAAGACTTTCCTCTTTGATAAAGCTTATTGTTAAGGCTGGCTCAGGTGAGTCCTGAACCATCCCTTAGTTATGCTAGACTGCCGGGGGATTTCCCATGATGCACTGAGCTCCTCTCTCCTCTACTTTCTCTCCCTCTGTATGCAACCTCATCCCATTATTGCATGTTACTAACACAACTTCTCCCCTTTCCGGTAGTCTTGTGCTTTCTCGTCCCTCTCCTCTCTCCTCCTATCACTTCCTGCAGGTTTTCTGGCTCTGGAGCTGTGGAGTCTGGATCTGTGGCTGCGGGTCACCTGCTGCCCCCGTGTTCCTGCTCGACACCCTTTGCTGCAACGGCTATTGTTACTAGTCTCATTGTTATTATTGTTATTATAATCATTAACATTACGATTGTTACCATTAACACTATTATAAATATCTGTACCATTTTTCATTTAGTCTATAGCAACATCACCTTCACTGTCTGTACCTCTGTGTGTATATTGTGTAGGCTGCCTCCCTCCCCTCTCTCTCTCCTTACATCTCTCTCTCTCTCTCTCTCTCTCTCTCTCACCCCAACCGGTCGAGGCAGATGGCTGCCCATCCTGAGTCATGGTTCTGCTCGAGGTTTCTGCCTCTTAAAAGGAAGTTTTTCCTTGCCTCTGTCGCCTAGTGCTTGCTCTTGGTGGGAACTGTTGGGCTTCTGTAAATAGCATCATAGAGTACGGTCTAGACCTGCTCTTTTATGAAAAGCGCTGTGAGATAACTGTTGTTGTGATTTGGCGCTATATTGATGTTTGTATTTATTCATATATTTTATGCCTAGTAGTTGGTAGTTATGTGTGTACTTAGTTGTTATGTCTAGTTTTTAGTTTAATGAACCTTCCTTTTAAAAAGAACTTTGTGTTCTGTCTGTATGAAATATACAGTCACTGTACACTGAGTCAAGAACTTTCATATCGAGATTAAAGTAATTACATTTTTAATTACTTTATAATTAATTAACAGTTCATTAATTTAATTTCCCTGTATATGGTGTTGCCCCGAGGTGAATTTAATGTGTTGAATTCTGTTATTTGATATACTGAATATTTCTGATAGCTGGAAATGCGTGCAAATCTGTTACTTCCTCTCACCAAAGTAAAGTAATTATCTATTATCTATAATTTTGATCATCGCTATACATTTCATCAGCTTGTTGAGTATTACACTCAGGGTCTGAAATTAACTTTATCACTACTTGCCACTGTGGCAGGCAAGTCTTTTTTTTGTGTGTGCCACTCCAATTGTATTGGCTTTTGATATGTATGCACTTAGGGATTAACATTAAGGCATAATTTAAAGTGAATAATGTTTTCATTCAGTGTTTACTTATCTCAATCCAAAAACTCCTCTTCTGGATTCCAGCAAGCAGAAAAAATTAAGTGATTCAGTGATTCTCCGACAACACTGGAGTTACCTCCCGTAGTACGGCCGGTGCTTGTGGCAAGTCACACAGGACGGACTGGGCCTATTCCACAAGTGAGTTTGGTTTGAAACTCTGCCATAGATATTACCTGAGCTGACCGCTTTCATGCATGTGTTGTATGTGATGCAGGCGCGTGCACCGATCCCCACATTACATTAACCTTACTACACGTGTCTTCCTGTTGTGCATTTTCCATTGCCAAAGTGGCGGATGGCCCAACGATAATCAGGGTCTGAAATTAGCACCCGCCACCCCCCAAATGCGGGTAAATTGTTGGCAGTGACAGGTGCTAATTTCAGACCCTGATTAGTTACACTATTACACTCACAGACTGTTTGACTTTGTGGTTGCTCTGCTCACTATTTATTTTTATCCACATCAGAACCATGACATCACATCCTTGTTTTGATGTAAAGTAGACTAATGTGACTGTACTTTAGTCAAAAACTCAAAAAGGCTGGGCCCTACACTTAACATAATGCAACCTTAGGGGGGGGGGGGAAGCTGATGGATTGTAAAAATTACAAATATGAAGTTACACAATTCATTTACTTAACAACAATATTATAGTCTTATAGTCTTTTAATCTTTTTTTTTTTTTTCTTTTTACAGATCAAGGTTTATTTTAAGTCACACAATGAGTCAGCTGAAGGTCATCCTCGATGCATCTTCATGTTGTAGTGCCCATTTGTATCCCTTTCAGGGGCAACTCCTTGTGTCGCAGTTGGCCAGCCATTGTAGTGTGGCTGCTTAGAAACCTCCAGCTGCAGGGATGAGTAACTGATCTGCGGATACTGGGGTTTGTAGCGGTGCGGCAGCGGCACATGTACCCCCTGCGGCTGGCGGCTGGGCCACTGAGGAGGCCAGAAAGACTGGTAACTGGGCTCCTGGGGCTGGGGGATGTGGGGCAGAGAGCTAGGAGGATGGGGCTGCTGGGGCAGCAGCTGGAGCAGATAACTTGGCTCGTGGGGCACATGGCTGGGATGCTGGGGCAGCAGATGGAGGAGATAGCTCAGAGGCAGATAGCTAGGCTGCTGGGGCCGCGGCTGGAGCACATAGCTAGGCAGCTGAGACAGCGGAGAGTTAGGAAGCTGCTTGGGCAGGTAGCTGGGCTGCTGGGGAAACTGGGGCGGCTGAGGCACGTTGCTAGGCTGCTGGGGCACCTGAGGCTGCTTGGGCGGGAAGCTAGGCTGCTGGGGCACCTGCGGCTCAGGCTGCTTGGGCGGGTATCCAGACTGCTGGGGAAACTGGGGCCGGTTGGGCGGGTAGCTAGGCAGCTGGGGCACCTGAGGCTGCTTGGGCGGGTAGCCAGGCTGCTGGGGCACCTGAGGCTGCTTGGGCGGGTAGCCAGGCTGCTGGGGCACCTGAGGCTGCTTGGGCGGGTAGCTAGGCTGCTGGGGCACCTGAGGCTGCTTGGGCGGGTAGCCAGGCTGCTGGGGCACCTGAGGCTGCTTGGGCGGGTAGCCAGGCTGCTGGGGCACCTGAGGCTGCTTGGGCGGGTAGCTAGGCTGCTGGGGCACCTGCGGCTCAGGCTGCTTGGCCGGGTATCCAGACTGCTGGGGAAACTGGGGCCGGTTGGGCGGGTAGCTAGGCAGCTGGGGCACCTGAGGCTGCTTGGGCGGGTAGCCAGGCTGCTGGGGCACCTGAGGCTGCTTGGGCGGGTACCTAGTCTTTTAATCTTAACGGATGTAAGGCCTACTAGTCTCAATCATGTTGAGATGAATGAAAGACGTTTTGTTCAAAACAGAAAGCCCCGCCACCCAGGAACAGGCTCAACAACAGTTGAGGATGGTTCGCAATTTTCTGTCTCATGTAAGAAGATTTGTCGTGGACTGCCAGAACTTATATATAAATGTAATTCAAACCAGCCAAAGTGAAAGATAGTCTCTTAAGATGCATTTTTTTTACTAAAGTTTTCCTGTTTATCTGCCAGTACGCAATTTCAGCTAGTTGATGACGTTAATGTTTTTACAAGTTAGGACAGGCAGAGAGAGGCAAGCAGCTTAGTTAGTCACAGTCAATGTGTGAGGAAAAAAATTGTGTTTTATATCAGGTGACAGAGCAGAGGAGGGCAGCACTTATTATTATACAACCTTTATTAACATTTAATTTAAAATAAAGATATCTGCTGTTCCTCCAGCTAAGGGCGCTGCTTGACTTCTACTTTGCGTTGAGTGATGCTACAAAGTCTAAATGGTAGTGGTGAGTATTATTTGTATTAAACTGATTTGTTTAATTTTTAACTGCATTTTAAAGTGGTTGAATAATCACTTGGATGGACCTTCCTAGATTTACATTAGTAGAACATATCCAGAATTCTCTAAAGCTTCACCAAGCAGTTGGGGAAACAAAATTTATTCAAAAATAACATACATTTTTAGATACTTGGTGTTTATCCAGCTTAATGCAAATGGCCCACCAACTCTGAAACGTTTGCAATCATATATGGTGTAGTTTGACAGAGAGATACTTTCAATTTTAAAACAATAAGAGTAAGCTCATTTGGAGGAAAAAGCTCACATTAACACCCACAGATGCAAACTTTCATCTCCAGTGCATTAATACTGGGGCAGTTATACATTTTGTCTGTCTAAAGTTACAGATAAGACCATTGGTTTCCTTCAGAGAACATAAGGTGACAGTCTGCATTCCCTTCCTTCAGTGGTTGACAAAGAAAAGGCCTGTCTGTCTTGGAAGCTTGTTCACACTGATGCAGTGTCCCTTAAAATAGTAACAGTCTTATCAGAAGAGCTTATAAAGGGCAGCATCACATCATCACAACCCTGAAAGGTTTTCTCAACATGTTGTGATAACAAAACCAAAGCACTTGAGAGAAAAGATACTTTTGTAACAAATGACAGTACTCCTGTACATACAGCCCTAACCCTAACCCTACATCTCAATCTACATTTCTATCACTTATTTCACTCATGAGTTCACTTGTAGGAGAATTGAAGGAATTCTGCTGGTAGAATATTTTAATATATCTTTATATGAATAAAACTGACCAACTTACCAATCTTTTAGGTTCCGTGCAGCTGGGTCTTCGAGCGCTGTACGAATAGTAATTTAACGTTGCATACTCCATCAGAGCAGCAAAGACAAACAGGAAGCAGACCGTGACGAAAAGGTCCATGGCAGTGACATAAGACACTCTGGGTAGTGACGTCCTGGCGACACTACTGAGAGTAGTCATAGTCAGCACTGTGGTTATACCTGAAGGACACAAAAAAGGACAAACTCATCTCTGGCACTGCTAACAGGTAATAATGGAAATCACCAAGGTTTGTGCTGGATCTACTTTCAGTTTGATTATGACATTGAAATGTAATTAAGGTTATATTTGCACTCTTGCCTCTGCCTGAGGTTCATTTTACTGAAGTACGAGCTAATGCAGGATCATGACAAAAACAAAAGCTGTGGACAAAGAACATCAAATTCCGTCTTTGTCTGAGTGCAAAATCTAAATTGACTGAGTCGAAACTTTGACAGATCCTTGCAGTGTTTGCCTCAAGATCCTTCATGATCACTTAGCCTTAGCCTTGGACTGGTTTCCGAGAAAAGAAATCACACTACATGAAAACACTGTTCACTATAGTGAATTTGAAGCTCAGGAGCAGAAACCAATTATACTGTACTGTTCCTCTAAGGTTTTATGTTGGTGAAGTTTTTTTGCAGAACACCTTTGTGCACACAAAGTTTTGTCATTTTCCTCATTTGTAAAGCTCTTGAAATGTGGCCAGTACAGAATGTAAAGAATCCGACCTCACTGTGCTCTTCGAACAGAATAATCAATGAAAATCCACAGAGAGAGACACTTTGACTTGACACATACTACATGAGATGAAATTGATGGGTCAGGTACACAGATATGAGCTGTGCTCCCTTGCCGCTCAAGCTGACAAAAAACTACCTAACCATCACATCTTATTGGACATACAGTTTAAAATCTGCCTATTCATAACAATGGAGAGGGACACATTTCACAGTTTCTGGAGTTTACCAACTTGATGTGGCTGACTGCTGAAGCCTCATGTTAGCTTTAAATGGATGGATTTTTGCATTGTGCTTGTCTATACCTTTTTCATTGGAGTCAGACTGGAAAGGGATCACTTTGTGGCCAGTATGAACAGGAAGATTGATCACAGTAATCAATATCTTAATCAATCTGGGCATGTGAGTATTATATTAACAATTAATATACATTTTCTCCATGCTCTGCCTAAGAGTACTTGAAGAGCCTTTACATGGAAAAAGTTTTCATCTGCAAGAACACCTTAGCCCAGTGTTTTTTGGACAATTGAGGGCAGTGCAAAAAAGCTGTCAACATAACACTGACATATTATCAACATCTGTTGATACATGGGGCAACACTGTCATTCATTTGAAGATGCTTCTCTAGCCCCCTGACAAATGTAGTCGTTTTCTTTTTAGCTCTGATTTTGGTCTCCACAAAGTCCAGAGGGAAATGTCTGGCTCTTTAGCTCCACTGTGTTTACCAGCTGGTTGCTAACATTGTTTGTCTCTTGTTTGGGGCAGAGCAGGTCGCATACAGTGGCTTTTTGAGAGCTTTATCGTAGAAAACAGTCTTCTGCTGCATCTGAAAGCAGTGAGACTGAACCGAGACAGTAAAGCTGCAGCCAAAAAACCTACAGGTTTATCACTATAGGCAACTTCTTTCACATTACACACAGTCATTTGATCCATTGTTACTATAAGAATATTGATTAGTGCAGCTTTAAGATGTCATAGATTCACTGCATGTACGATCTCGTAGAATCTGTCTTTTAGTAATTTTCTATCTTTTAACAGTTTAACAACTGCTATGTCAGAGGCTAACATTTTCATCTTGACTAACAGCAGATGTTTATGTCAGATTGATAGACATGAAAAAAAAATCTCTTTTACTTAAGCATTCCTGTATGATTTCATTCTTTCCTCTTTCCCATCTCCTCATCCATGGGCATTATATAGATGCCTATAAGAAAAAAAACATTCTGTGACGATTTCACTGGGGTTCCCATGGTAACAAGCTGGCCCCATCTATTTCAGACGGACATCTCGCACTTTTCTGTTAGCCTCTGTTTGCCACAGTGATTACACTTACCTGCCTTCTGCTGATGCTGCGGCACAGATTCAAGAGTGTTTTTGCTCTAAACAATAGAATCAAGTGCAGGTTTGGAGAGAGGAAAACTCTCAAAAGCATTTATCTTCGCTGACAGCTTAATGTGGAGGAACTTGTGAGGCTCTGTAGATAATGTGTCAAACACAAGAATGTATCAAGGATGCAGTGTATGTGACAGCTTTCCTAAGAAATTAGGTGCATAAAGTGTGTGATAACTTGCTACTGAACTAAGTTAGTCCTATGTGTTATTAAGGCTTAAACCTGAGCTGAAAGATTTGCTGCCCTAGGCTGACTCATCCCAATCCTCTTTACTCCAACACTGGCTTGGCTTGCCCCTGTACTTCTACAATCAGCCTACATTGAAGATCCATTCATCATCTCCATTCTTTCTCCGGACATGCATGTAATTGGTCTGGTTGCTTCACAGCATAAATGACTGATTCATAGCACTCATTATTTATTTTCCACCTTTGTACCTTTCATCAGTTGGGAATGTACAGTGTTCAGATGATACATCTGCAGGGCAGTGTGAGACACTGACCCTGAGACATTAGATGTTTGCATTAGGAGCTGGATTGGACTTAAAGTTACTGCCTTATATTTATGTAATGTCAGTCTGAAAGTTAAAAAAAATTCTGTACTTAAGCTAACATTTTATCAATTTCTTAACCTCACTCACTCACACATGTGAACAATGGATCAAATGTAAACAAAGAAAAAGAAAATGGATGAAATCAATTACCTCCCATATGTTCCACAGGACTGCACAACAACAAATAGAGAGCATGTACAAAAGAGGGAAAAAGCATAACAAAACAGAAAAAGCAGATGGAGTGACTCAAGTTAAGCAACAAACACATATCCATGCAGCGTAGCTAACAGGGTTGGGTGTTTGAATTTAATCGATTTTGATTCTGCTTAATCATTCCGCTTCTTATTGATTAACAGTTTCAATTCCAATAAGACAATAAAAAAACGAGTTCACGTTTAGAAAACAAAAATATCTTTATTCTTTCAAGCATTTACTTTTATTGTTTCATTAAAATAAGTGAATTCAAAGTCTTTGTATGTATGTAACACGCATTTTCTGGTGGATGCTGTGGCATTTAACGCTCCTCAGTTTTCTCTTTGGTCATCTTTCCCTTTATTGCCAAAGATAAAGGTGTGCCGTGGCTTGGCATCCCTGGCTCTACTGGAGGTGCTAGAGGTGGCTGATGACACACACGGGCTAGGAGACCGCAAGACATCGCACAACATAAAAACACTGAATAAACACTGAACATTCTTTCAGATCGACGCTGTGCTGCCTTACATGTTTGGTCAAATGATGTGCAACATACAGCTAATTAATCTTCCACATGCATTGCACTTTGCTATGTCATTTTCTTTAATAAAGTGAAGCCACATATTTTAGCATTAACTGTAGTCAAGGTGAGGTTAAAGGAAACTTGCTCTATGGGTGTGTCAGCGACGAAACAGGGCCATAGATAATGCCCCATCCTCTCAAACACTC
>NC_060154.1:26564666-26570487 GCF_021292245.1 Micropterus dolomieu
GATTGGACTTAAAGTTACTGCCTTATATTTATGTAATGTCAGTCTGAAAGTTAAAAAAAATTCTGTACTTAAGCTAACATTTTATCAATTTCTTAACCTCACTCACTCACACATGTGAACAATGGATCAAATGTAAACAAAGAAAAAGAAAATGGATGAAATCAATTACCTCCCATATGTTCCACAGGACTGCACAACAACAAATAGAGAGCATGTACAAAAGAGGGAAAAAGCATAACAAAACAGAAAAAGCAGATGGAGTGACTCAAGTTAAGCAACAAACACATATCCATGCAGCGTAGCTAACAGGGTTGGGTGTTTGAATTTAATCGATTTTGATTCTGCTTAATCATTCCGCTTCTTATTGATTAACAGTTTCAATTCCAATAAGACAATAAAAAAACGAGTTCACGTTTAGAAAACAAAAATATCTTTATTCTTTCAAGCATTTACTTTTATTGTTTCATTAAAATAAGTGAATTCAAAGTCTTTGTATGTATGTAACACGCATTTTCTGGTGGATGCTGTGGCATTTAACGCTCCTCAGTTTTCTCTTTGGTCATCTTTCCCTTTATTGCCAAAGATAAAGGTGTGCCGTGGCTTGGCATCCCTGGCTCTACTGGAGGTGCTAGAGGTGGCTGATGACACACACGGGCTAGGAGACCGCAAGACATCGCACAACATAAAAACACTGAATAAACACTGAACATTCTTTCAGATCGACGCTGTGCTGCCTTACATGTTTGGTCAAATGATGTGCAACATACAGCTAATTAATCTTCCACATGCATTGCACTTTGCTATGTCATTTTCTTTAATAAAGTGAAGCCACATATTTTAGCATTAACTGTAGTCAAGGTGAGGTTAAAGGAAACTTGCTCTATGGGTCTCACCAATATGAGGAAGATCTGGGTAATTTTATGATCAGAAGAGAAACGTTTTTGGCTTCACGTGCCAGAAATGAAAGGGGGCCCTTTAGAGAGAGCCCCCACAGACTCATGCACCATTTACAGCATGACGTAGACAGTTCCTGGCAGACAGCCACGTCCTTGCATATACTTAGCCTTTGTTTGCAATAGTAATGAGTTATCACGTTTAGGAACCGAATATTTTTAACTAGTACACCGTTCTTGGAATTTTGGATTCAGTTCTAAATTGGAACAGGATATTGGTTGCCAACCCTAATAACTAACAGCACATAAAGACAGAGCCTATTCAAAGCAAAACATGATTAAAATGTGCAAACGGAAACCTTGAAAGTTGGACCTTGAGATAATGTCTGCATCAGTCTTTCCAATTATCTCTACAGCTGTAGCTTAAAGGGTATTTTTCAACCTGGACCCTATGTTCGCATATTTTTGTGATTAATTGGGACAAAAATGTTTTAAATTGGTCCAGTATTGAGTGAAAGCTCTGCAGTCGACAGCAGCAAGACAGGACTGCAACGTAATCCAAAGTACATCCACTAAAGTGCTTGTTTTTGCCACTGACTGTTTCAGATTGTTATTAATAAGTGTCTGATAACATTACGGAAAAGATCCCTACAGAGACAGATCTTTTTTTAAAGAGTAAGATCCTTTTTGTTTAATCACCAATATTTCTTTCATCAAAGCCGCCAGACTCCCTTGACAAAATGTGAACCTGTCAGTGGCGAAAACAAGCTCTGTAGCGGACGTACAATGCAATTGCCCACAAGGATTATGTTGTAGTACTGCCTTGCTGCTGCTAACTGCAGCGCACCCGCTCAATCCTAAACCAATTTCCAAAAAATATTGTCCCAATTAGTCAAAAAGACACAGAAACATGGGACAATAAAGCAAGTTCAAGTTGAAAAATACTGAAGTTACCCTTTAAAGCATTTCAGTGTCGTGGTATGGACAGATCTGTTGAAATGCTGTAAGACAACAGTACCTAAAGCCGTTCTGGCTGGCGTGGCATCTTTTTTGATCCAGAAGGACACCCACGAGAGGACCACGGTGAGGATGCAGGGGATATAAGTCTGGATGGTGAAGTAGCCCATTCTTCTACTGAGGTCAAAGTACACCGTCATCACCACATAGTCACCTGTGTATGAAAACAACATGACACGATGTGAAACTTTACAGAGCCACATGAGATCTTTGGAGGTCCTGTATGTTATGAGAATACAAGTGCAGAGATCTATGTGTAAAATAACACTTGGAATCTAAATGGAGCTGATGGGGTTAAAGTACATTACTGCATATTGTTAACTGTGGAACTTAGTGGCTTGCTCTAAAGGTTAAGATTCATGAGAAATAATATATGCAAATGATGTATAAAATTTCTAAAATTATAAGAGCAGAGTGAGCTCTATGCAGATCACGTACAGCTTCCACTTAAGTTAGTGTCTTATAACTGATTTCTCTATTCAGCTGATATCAGTTTTGTTTACAGGAAGTAAACTTGAACTGCGTTACAAACCTGTATGACATAAATTGTGGTAGCCAGTGAAATGCATCAGTCTGCAGAGAAGTCTTCTTACACACTGACAGTTATGTTTACGTGGATTTTATTATTTATTATAGCAGTCACAGGAAATGCAATGTACCACCAAAGTTAGCGCTGTTGACCTTAACCGTTAATCAAAAATTCATCTACAAAGCACAATGACGGTCATTTTCCTGCATGTTTTGACAGTGGAAGAGTTTTAAATGTTAATGAACAGTCAGAAGCAGCCACAGTGAGCTGTTAAATGAAGAGCTGCAGGAGACAGGCTGCATACCTCCAAGTCCTCAGCAAGGTAACCAACTTAACTGTGTCTTGCTGTTGTGTGGAAAACGACTTGCACCGTGCACAGCAGGAAATCAAATCGTGATTGCAATTATTATTGACTGGCTTTTTTAAAATTAAAAACAATATGTAATTGGTTGATTTTCTGTCGTGAGTTCTGACTGCTCAAGGAGAGTTTACTATAGTACTAAAGTGAACCTGCTCTCACCCACATGAGATGGAAATTTGATATTTTACACAGTAACCACCGGTGTCACCAATATCAACCAGGACTGAAATCTTAAGGGTTATGTCACAGATCACAGATCTAATGTTTTATTCGTGTGGAAGAGGATTAGCAACTCTCTGAAACGGAGCATGATGATGCAGTAAATAATAAGGCATCTTGCTCAGTGTGGCGCCTGCAAAACTCAAATTCAAGTGGTTTTAAAAATAAAAGACTCCTTGCAGTGGATGGCACCGGCAGATGGAGAAGGGGAGAGATAGATGAGTGTTTTTGTGACTTGCACTTTCTATTTTTTTGCAAGCTCAGTGTAAACAAGGAGGTGACGTTACACCTAAGCCATAATAGGACAGCAAGTGGTCTGACTAATGGAACTGACTTGGTGGTCTCAACAGGGGCTTGACAGAAAGGCAGAGGTTTCTTTTTTCATTTACAAATTAAATTCTGCTACCAGTGTTTAGGCAGGGAAAACCATGGACACTGGCTTATTTCATGCCATATTTCTTGTTTCAGATTGTGTGATATTCATCGAGCAATCTTAAGTTTCTTCTTCCTCAAACCAGTTTGGCTGGACTTTAATTTCAAAATTTAGAAAACTAACAACAATGTACAGTTGATGTGACAACCCCATTGATTTCTGCCACTACTTCTACAAAGTGAGTGTCTATCTGTCTACGGACACTAAATATCAACACCTGTCCAATGAGAGTGCCGGCAACACGTTTCAAAATGTTCAGCTTGAGGAAGAAACAGTCCAACAGACGGATCCTACCTGCTGTAGTCGTTATTATGTCTGTAGTGTTTCTCAGGCCCATAAAATCAAACTGGTAGAGACGCCAGGACTTTTGGTCAGCCGCCTCCACTGAGTTCTTCCTCCACTTGTAAATCATCTCATCTCGTGGGTATCCATCTGCAATTACACAGAGCATGTGTGTGTGACCCTTGGCGCTACATGGCACATCCTAATGATGGATTTCCTGTGCAGACAGACCTAGGGCCACCCAGAGCAACATTTGTCTTGTGCTGGAGGCTGGCTAATGAAAAGACAGTCTAGAATGAAGACAGAGGCAGAAGGAAAGTAGATTAAATGAAAGCTTTGGTTCAATAATGTACTGAATCCATCTTGATGTTGGGCCTGACCTTCATATGATGTGCGTGGAGCCTGGGAGTGCTTTTACAAATCGATCATGTGAGGTTAATGATGGGTTAATGATTGCATTTCTGCTTTGGTGTTGCACTAGCCTGGATCTTTCTTGTCTTAAACAGACACATAATCATTTTAAGTAGGAAAGCTAACAAAATTATGATCTTGCCTGATAGCAATTTGATGTAATAGGCTTTCAATTAACAAAAACATTAACTGTGAGGGAAGATGTTTCCCAAACTACTAATTGTTTTCAAACATGCTTGATGAATGAATTCCATTAACATTTGCCACAGTTTTCTCTCATTTGCTATTAATGATGCCATTAATGATTCAACAATCACTACACAAAATGTTCAGAATACAGTTTGCTGTTGACAATAGCTCTTCAACCAAGAAAACGTTTATGAATGGCAACACTGGATTAGCAATATTCCATACATTTGCATAAAACATTAGTAATAGTCTCAAAGCACAATTTGTGACGCATTTATGAATTAACAATATTCGAAAGACTTAATACACATTAGCCTAACAGGAAGACTTGGTTCCTTTCAAAATAAAAGTAGGTAAGTGGTTATCCCATACATGATTTTAGAGCAAAGTTATTTGATTTGCCAGGTATTTAACTGATTGGATAAGACAGAAATTGACATCTGATTACTTTACCTATGAATGGGTTTTCATAGAATTCTGAAAAAAAAAGAAGTAATGTCCTATTTTACAGTATAAAAATGCATATACATGCAAGGATTTAATCAATTCCTATTGAAATGCATCTACTGTATCTGTGAATTACAGTAGGAAATTATTTTTATTATTTTAACAACAAAGCCATTCAAGTGCTTTTATGTACAGAACATAAAAGCACATGCCTGACTGTACTCCATTCAGCTGTGGATTACTGTTAGCAGCGGCGGAATGTAACTAAATACATTTACACTTACTGTACAAATCTGAGATACTTCTACTTTACCTGAGTAATTCCATTTAAAGACACTTTTTATTGCATTTATCTGATGGCAATAGTTACTGATTACTTTATAACAGAGATTTTAGATAAAAACATATTAAGAGCTTATAAAATATGAGCATTGTTGTAGATTAAACAACCCATTAGAGGTCATTTGATCTAAAAATTATTATTATTAAATCTGATTAAAAAAAAGGATTATCATGATCATACAATAAAACTATTTAATTTTCAACTGGAGGAGATTGGACAGCACTCAGTAATAACCTGTAAATTAAAGCTGCAAGCAGCGTTGGGCGGGCCCTCGCACTTGTAAGCGCGTCCGCGCGTGAGCCGGCCGAGTTGCATGTTCTGGAGCTCTGCCGGTGCGGCTGTGAATTTCCTACGCGGTTCCGACGCCGCATGAAGGTGTTATATGTCACTTCCTGTGTCCCCTATGTGGAGCTACATAGCACTTGCCGCTATGAATATAAATCGGTATTGACGTGTAGATGTCTGCGGGGTGGGAGAGTTAACAAGCACGTAAAGTTTGTTTCAGATGTGAGCATGTACACTGAACAATAATGTACCCAAACAATAAAATAAATTCCTTTTATATTTCCCTGCCTTGTTGTTTATGTGTACATACAGAGGAAGAATGTGAGAACAGCACACATTTCATCTTTACTGTGTGTTAGAGCATGGGAGAACAGTGGATACTTTTAATACAGCCCACACCCCTAATACTGTG
>NC_060154.1:26570587-26590422 GCF_021292245.1 Micropterus dolomieu
CGTCGATCCGACTAAATCCCTAGGAGGAGTTCGTTAAAGTACGAAGTGTGTAAATCATCCAAAAATGGCCATAAAATTCAAAATGGCCGACTTCCTGTTGACTTTAGGCTATGGGTTCTTGAGGCTTTTTTGTGCGTCTTGATACGATACATGTCCCCAGAAAATTTCGTACATGTAGGTTGAACGTGAACGAGGGGCTAATCATTTCCAATTTTCAAGGTGGCGCTAGCGAGTCATTTTGCCACGCCCATGTGCGAAACTTGTAGAATACGAAATTTTTCACCGGTTCTGACATGTTTGCAAATTTTGGTGAGTTTTCGAGTATGTTTAGGCCATGTCATTTGGGCCTACTTTGCAGAAAAAAAAAAAAAAAAAAAAAAAAAAAAAAAAAAAAAAAAAAAAAAAAAATAATCCGAGCAGATTCAATAGGGACCTCACACGGTCGTGCTCGGGCCCTAATTACAAGGTGAGATCATCCCAAAACATGTCAGGAGCCTTATGTTACTGAGAGTTACACTCAAAAATTGTAATGTAATGAAGATCTGTGTCCAGATATATATTTCTGTTCATTAATGCAGAGACCTCACCAAATCACAGCTGCTGCAAAGCAGTGTTTGTGAAAATGATGGGCCAAAAATATGTTCAAAAGGATCGCACCTTTCAACTGGGTACAACTTGACCTTAAGCAAAGTCCTTAAAAGTCTAAACAACTACTGTAAACCTATATTAATTGCTTTATCTTTTTGCAACTTTTAGCGCAGAGACAACTTATACATTTGTTATGTTGAATTTGTAAGCAAACAACTGCCTATTTACACTGTCCAGACACAGTGCAGTGTTAGCATCCATTTGAATTTGTCTTTCTGACTACCCGAGAACGTAAATTCATCATTCTGCTTTTAGGTCTGTTTTGAGTCTCCGCCATTTCCTGAACGAAAAAACTCTGGCTCTTAAGTTGCTACTTGCTTTACTTAGCTCACCAGCTAGCTTCTGCTATGTCTCTCTGCGGTGCTGGACAAGTAACATACAGTCTGTTGACCGGAGCATTTTGCTAAAAACAGCTGCCTGTTGTGGCTGGAAACAAGGTTATTAAGAGCAGTGAGAGTGAAACAGTAAAACCAAAACAACGCGCTTAAAGATGCTAAAACAACCCTATTTCCATTACACATAGCGATTTGACGAATTGTTGCAGCTTTATTCTTTGAGGAAATTTCTCTAAATGAGCAATCTTGAAAACAGAAAAACAGAGTTGATAAAAACATAAACATGCATTCATTTTCCCCAGGTCATTATTTAAGACTGTACATATTGTTTCTATCTCAGCAAGCTGGCAAACTTTACCACATGTAGTATGCTTATTATCTACAGAGTCTATACTCTGTCTGTCTATTCAACTCTGCTTCATATTTGCATTGTACTCAGCTGATTATTCTAATCCCCCCAAGACATGATGGCTTTAAAGATAAGAAAATCCAACTTAATCAGAAAATAGAGACGTTGTCATGGAAACCAGTGTAATGTCTGATGATTTCCTTAGGTAAGGAAATGGGTTTGATGGGTCACAGCAGACTGGCTCAACAGACATGGCAGTGCAGTGAGCTTTAAGCTCTAATAGGCTGCACAAGGTGCAAGGTCTTCTCACATTAAATCACTCTATGATCTTGATAATAGATCTCTGTGAGGCCACTATAGGTCCACAGCAGAAGACATAACATTTTCAACACACTGCTCAGTTCCTCAGAGCATCATCAGGTTTACTGGATGCCCTGCTAGACTGACAACCTATGCAACTGACTAGCCTGTACATGTCACATGCAAACAGAATAAACACCTCAATGTTAATTTTACAGTGAAGTTTCTGTATAGTAGATAAGCAAACCTCACCCTGTAGAGCCCTTTAGTTGAACTTACTTGGACAAAATTACTGTATATTATACAATATTTGCGATACATTTGAGGAAATTTATTTTATAGTATTATGTACTTATACTTTTTTTCTTTATAATGTGGAGGCAATCTGCTAGTGATTATGCAGTTTAATACTTCAGTGCACTGCACGTGCTCAAATGCAGTTCAGTTAATGGTAGACTGGGGAACTGTTTTAAAGAAGTCTACATTTAAGAGGAAGTCCCTCGGACTGAAAGGTGGTTGTTTTGCATCACTTTGTAGTGATTTGACCTTCCAACAAGAAATGTTAATAGTCACATTGTCCAGAGGTCCAGAGGCCCCTGGCCTGTAACCTGTAGGTCAGGTTCAGTAATCCAATCCATGATACCAGTAAGTGAATAATATTTAGCACGCTGCAAACAAATGCATACCAGAATGGACCAAATGGACAAGAGACAACTCTTTTGAGTATATACTGTGTAGTGCAAGTGTGAAATAAAGGATAGCACATTTATCACTTCTTTTCCCTGCTGGAAGGTTTTTAAATTGTCCTTGAGTGGCCATCTTTGTCCTCCACTGCTTTTACAGATTAAAAAAAAATATATATATCAATGTGTTTAAAACACTGAAATGTTTCAGAACTATTTTCAGTATTAGACAAACATAACCCGAGTAAATACAAGATGCAGTTCTTAAAAGATGATTGTGTATTAAAGGGACAAAAGCTATCCAAACCTACCTGGTCCTATGTAAAAAAGTAATTGCCCACCTTGGTAAATCATGAATTAACTGTGATTAACCACATTTTTTGGAAAGCTGAGTTCAATTTCCCTAGCCACACTCTGAATTAAGAAATCACTTAAATATAACCTGTCTCACAAAGTGAAGTAGGCTAAAAGATCTCAAAAAGCACCACATCACTCGCGATCTATAGAAATTCAAGAATAGATGAGAAACAAAGTCACTGACATCTATCTGTCTGGAAAGGGTTACAAAGCCATTTGTAAGGCTTTGGGACTCCAGCAAACCATGGTGAGAGCCACTATCCACAAATGGACAAAACTCAGAACAGTGGTGAACCTTCCCAGGAATAGTGATATTGCGATAGCCAAATGAAGGCTCTGGAGTGGTCTAGTCAAAGTGCGGACTTAAATCCGATTGCGATGCTGTGGCAAGACGTTAAACAGGCTGTTCATGCTCGAACATCCTCCAGTGTTGCTGAATTAAAACAATTCTGCAAAGATGAGTGGGCCAAAAATTCCTCCACAGCGCTGGAAAAGACTCATTGACAGTTAACGCAAAGCTTGATTGCAGTTGTTGCTGCCTATTATTAGGTTTAGAGGGCAATTACTTTTTTCACACTCAGCCACGTAGGTTTGGATAGCTTTTTACCCTTAATAAATGCAATCATCTTTTAAAAACTGCATCTTGTTTTTACTCGAGCAAAAAATAGTTTGATGATCAGAAACAGTTCAGTATTACAAATATGCAGAAAACTAAAATTAGGAAGGGGGCATTTACTTTTTCACAGCACTGTATTGATCACTTTGGGGTGGCGATAGTACAGTGGATAAAACACATTCCTTTGGTGTGAGAGACCCGGGTTCAATTCCACACTGTGACACATTCACCAACTTGTCCCTGAGCAAGACACTTAACCCCTAGTTGCTCCAGAGGTGTGTGACCTCTGACATATATAGCACACACACACACACACACATATATGTATATACACAGTATATATGGTGATAAGTGCAAATAATTGAGTGGTCCTATATAGCAACACTACATTGAACAAGGTGCACTTACAGCTGGAGAAGATGAGTGGACAGGAGTGTTCGTCCATTGGAAAGTTGTGCAACTGCAGCTGGCATTCTGCATTTATTGTCAGTCTGAAAAGAAAACGATAGAATCAACTTGTGATAAATATCTCCTCTCTTAGTATAGCAGTGAAGGATTTAATGTGAAATCACACAAAAAAAATTTGGTTCAGACTTTCAAAGTATCACATCTATGAAAGTAATTTGTTGAATATTATCTATTAAAAAAATGGGACAAGGATGTGTGTATGAATGCATTAGTGGACGTTAACTGTGATAAAAAAAAACTTACTCTCAGCCTCGAGTGGGCCAGCAATTTTCAAACTACAGTGTAGATATTCAAGGACCACAATCAGTTAGTGGGAGACAGCTATGAATGGAGATCGTGAGGCATTTCTAAATCAGGTCCTACAGGGGCAGAGGTTGAGGAAGAATCTGCCCTTTACAGCTTGTTTTAATATAAATTGCTTCTTGAATTTCCCTCAAGGCCATTTGTCATCAAACAAATGCAAAAAAACGTTGATAACAGTCTTTTAAAAGTTGTGTCTAAGTTTTTCAGACCCTGACAAAATGTCAAAGTCAACAATATGACCTTTTACCCAGTTTGCACCTGATTCTTCAAAACACACAATGAGACTTTAGCTCAGTGTGGTGCACAGTACACTGTATATTGATTAGTCCATTAATTGATTAGTTGATCAACAGAAAGTTAAAGGGACCCTGTAGAGTTTGTGACCACTGGCAGAATTAGGAGGTATGTTTTGATGAGTGGGTCCACGTTTTCTTTGTACGTTGTATGGGGGAAACACATGCTCACACACACCTTCCTGCCACTTGTTTCCTTTATCCTACCGATCGACAAATGGCAGTAATGCAATGCGCAAGACAAATCTAGAGAAGATGACTGCAAGCTTGTAAACGCGGATGTAAACAAGGCAGGATTATGAACAACAACAAAAAGGTTTCATAGGGAGGAAATGCATTTACTTGTGTCAGACCTCGAGGACCCACACAATACGTTTTGAGCAGAAACAATGAATGTGAAGAGAGCTTGTTTAAAAGAAGAAGCCTGGATACCTCTGATCTGCAAAAACTCCAATTATTCTTTGGTTCCAGCTTCTCCAATATGAGATTATGTTGCTTTTCTCTGTTTTATAACACTTTAATCTGAATATGTTTGAGTTTTGGACTGTTGGTCACATAAAACAACACATCTGATGATGTTAACTTGGACTGTGTTTGACACTCTACTGTAGAGACCAAACATTAATCAGTCAATCAGGAAAATACTTGTTACTTGCAGCCCCAATATACTGTTTATTAATATCCTAAAATAATACAATAAAAATTACAATTACATACTGTGAGTAGTTTATATAGTATATATGTTTTATAATTATTCATTATTGTATCTTGTTAACATGCATCACTGTAACCTTAGATATTCATGGGAGCAATAATCTTAATTGAAAAATGAAAGGTGGACTTTTATGACATTATTCAGCCTTCAGTGGCCTTTAATTCACAAAACTCATAACAGCCAGAGTGATGAGTGACCAGCTGAGTCCCTCTATGGACTAGGATTGAGAAACATTGGTGTGGGGAGACAATGGGACATTGTATATCTTGATTTTTCCCACTGCTCTGCTACCATGTGTACTTCCACGATGAAGATGTACCAACAAACCAACACTTAGAAAACAGCCCACTGCAATTAGCATGTGCAGATTCTTTGGAAATCTGTCTGTGGTGTAGCTGAACACCAGCAGTCCCTTAAGACTAGACACGCCTGTGGATGTAATGATGAAGCCAATGTGTTGTTGACCCTCAATTATAAACCAGTTAAAGAAAGTAACATTTGTTATCTCAGTGGGAAAGGAGACTACATGAAGCATTAAGAGTGTCTGACCTCTTCTGACATGATGAAATAGGCTGACTGGTTTCACACATCAGCCTGAATTTACAGTAAAGTACAAGTTTGAGAAAACAACCGGAGGTAACATTTAATAAAGTATGTTAAAAGCAGGTTTCTGGTGGTTAAAAGATGTGTTGCATTTGTCCAAAATGGTTTTGTCCGCTCACTTACAGAGTGCAAGATAAAGATCAAAATGAGAGAAAAAGGACAAGTACATTTGTGAGCTATATATGTAATGTTAAAGAGTGCAGATTTAGGACAGCAGTCGCAAGTAGAGAAAAAAAATCTTTGTAATGTAATTCTGTTGTGATCTTTAAACCTCATTAAAGCATGGAATTGGGACAATATCATGCACGTGGGAGAGGCATAGATATCACAAAATGTCATCTCTGTTTACTGCAGCCAAGCCAATGCACAATTAATACCGAATGACATTTCATTGTCTTTCTCTCGTGCCATCAACGGATATTACTCCTCTAAGTTTCCGTGAATTCTCAATTTCAATAGAAATGTATGAGGGAGAATCTAGCTGGGCTTTGTTTGTGACTTTTGTGAATTGTTCCTCGGGTCCAACACAATGTTTTATACACTGACATGAATTGAAAAAGCCAAGGCAAGAAAAAGTTTTATAATGCTAGAGCTAAATGTATCTTCCCCGTGTTCAATGGCTTCTACTAAAACACAGAAAAGTCCTTAAACATTATCAATTACAACTCTGGAGATGTCTCAAAACACAAGGCCAGTGACAAAAATATTGAGGACAGTCTGGAGATGCTTATTTCTGAAGGAGCAGTTTATGTTGAGTGCTCCAATTACAAGGAGTGCTTTAGGGCATGAGGGTGGCTGCCTTAGTAAATTGGTCTTAAAGCTCAACCAAGCAATTTGCACTTACATTTGGTAATGACAGGGGCTAATTGCTTTTGCGCTGCTTTTTTGGGGAATGTTTTGTATAGATTTCTTAATGAATAACACTGCTAAAGTCTGATTCAATATGAACTGATTGGTTGATGAGATAGACCTCATGAATTCCCAAGGGGGGAGTTTAAATGGTCACATGGCACAGATAACATGGAGTTTTAGCAAAGCAATTATAGGAACCATGTTAAGAAATGTCAATACAGCTTTCATAGGTTACATAACATCCTACATAATCTGTATAGCAAAGTTTTATATATCAATTGTTTCAGTAATTTTTCAAGAAAAAACACCAACCAGTGAGAACATTTCACTCGCACTGTACATTCAGTATACATTATACTATTAAAGTAACATTACACTTTTTATTTAATGTTATAATATTATACAAATTTTCACTAGTTCCTAGGTTGTGGACAGTGTAGTGGTGGAGTATCTGTCCCTGGTTCAAAAACTAGTCCCACATGCCACAAGCTGTAATGCATCAATCACAGCAGAGTTTTCTGTGTTGTGTGTTATTACTGTGATGACTGATAAGTGGTAAAATAAATAAAAAAACACACTGTTTTCAATGTGTCAAATGAAAAAAAAAAGCTTAAAAAACTCTGTCAATATTTTAAGGTCCATGGTGTGTCCAAATAAATATGTAAGTAATAAATGGTTTGTTAATAAACTCTGTATTACAGGAAGCTTTTTCACTGTGCTCCTAAATTTCTTTGTGTGCCCTGGAGTAGAATGGAAATGGGACAAAATCACCAAAATCGAGAGAGATGGGATGTTTTCACTAACCAGTAAGGTACAGAAAATCTGAAAAAGTAAAAGTAATATGTCAAACCTACTCAAGTAAAAGTACTTGGTCAAATAACTACTCAAAGTACAAGTTACTTCACAAGTCATTCTATGCAAGTCAAAGCAAACTCTCAAGTCTCTTTTTGGGATAATAAGTGTTGCATCTGCTGTGCTTCAGTTAAAAATAGCTGCTGTGCAACATGGTTATTTCTAGTGCACTTTGTTTTGCATGTTCATTATCTCTAATTTAGCTATTTCTGTTTTTAATCTACATGAAGGTATCAATAAGCTCACTTTAATATATCATACTTGCTTGCTGCCCAGCATACTATTGTTGCCTATTAAAGCCAACCAAACCACTTGCTTTTCTATGATTTGCCTTCTCCAATAGCTCAGACACCCAATACAATATGCTGACTCCTAAAGCATTTCTGAACATAATCCTTACAACGTAAAGGAGTACCGTGGCAATAACATGGGAGCATCCCCTTGTTGAATCAAGTCTACATATAAAAGGAAGCCCTGTGCGTAAAACCCAACAGGGCAGTTGTATCCACCCATTTCTACTCTGTCCCGATGTTTCTCAAAAATCATTGTTTCCTAAATAAATGACAGTGAAATGAGTGAAAGCCAAACTCAGTTTCACTGCCACAAAACAAATAGCAACCAATGCAAATTGAAAAGAAATATGCTAATTTCCATCAAAGGAAAGCCATGGTCTGCACAACGAGAGGATTCTGTTAATATATCAGAATCAGTCCAGTGACCATCTGACTTAGATGTAGTGTGTAGTTTTGAACACAATTTTGACCCGATGATGGTGCTAAATGAAATTTAAAACAATTTATCCCGAGGGGAACACACATTTCTGTACCAAATTAAATGAGATATTTCACTCAAAAACACAACTAAGAACTGCAGGGGCTGGTAAGTAAGTCATTTTGAGGGGCCAGAACATAGTCAATTGATAATTTAAGACTAATTGTTGGATAACTCAGTCAGTAGGTCTTTTAATCATAGAGTTGTGTGTCCAATCCCCACAGTGTGTGAATATCTTTTCTCTGCCTCTTCAACAATCTAATTATGAAGAGACTATTTCACATGCGCACAATAAAGCTTGTGCTGGAGTATGTACGTCCCGGCGACTGGTCTACATCCATCACCCTAAGGACCATTATTTTCATTTTCCCAGACAGAGGACATTCCTGCGCTTCTCATTCAGGGCAATTCAATCTCACATTTCCTGACATCCATTTCAGAGGTGTGTCAAGCAAGCCACAGACTCTTTTGAATGAACATTCAAAAGCATGGGCCTTAAGTAAAAGCTCTCAATTTAACTCATCCAATCCATCCAATAGTTGTTGAGATATCTCAGTCTGGACCAAAGTGATGGACTGACCACCAAGCAACATTGTCATCCATAGAGCTACAGTATGTCGGTAGTGTGGCTAAAGAAATGTCAACCTCAGAGCTTCTGCACTCAATGAGGCGCATGTAGGAAAACCAAAACAGTATAAGGTATATCCATGCCTTACCAACCTCCTACAGTTTGTGTGGGTACAGTTTGGAATATTCAAAAACGTACCCAGACTATTCTCCCGAAATAATGGAGTTGTCCCATGTTCAGTCATAAAATAATCTGGTGTCCTGCTGTCACTTTTCTGTGCATTCCAACATATGCAATTTGATGTTAGACATGCAAACTTTCAGGTCAAAGCATACTCTAACTCATTGTTATAAGTTGTGTATGATCATTTATTTATAGCTGTCGTTAATGATTAACACAATTAGAATATATTCACTTAAGATTTGCTTGGGTGTGCAGAACATACATTTTGCATTTGTATTGTATTTCTTCACTGAGGAACAGAAGTAGGTAACAGAAGTCCTCCACTCTAAAAGGATAGCTTTGGTTTTACTATATCTGGGATAAAGTGGCCAAAAAACGATTTTTACCTTAAGGTGTAAAGTATTTTCCCATCGTTCCATATTCTGAGCAGCTGGTTAGGCATTGTAATCCAGTGGGAATCTGCATTCTTGGAGTTTCTGAAGATGGTATCTGGTAGCCAAATAAGTCCAACCATATTGCTGTTCAAAGTCAATTTTTTCATTGTGCTGTTGTAACTGAGACGGCTGTCCGTCCACGTCTGGGCAAAGATGATGTCGATTTGGTATTCCTAAAAAGAGACAATCAAAAGACATGTAGGTAAGATATGCAGCATCATCTGATGCCATTCCATTTAAAAAACATCACAGATGCAGTTCTGTGTCCTAAGTGAAAAAGAAAAAAAAGGAGCAACTTCACCTGCTGCTCAAGAGTATTGATTTTCTTTTTAAATGACACTGAATAGACGGATTATAGGTTTCAGCAACACATCTCTGTACACCATCTATCCTTCATCACTTTCACCAGCGGGAGCATTTATCATTTTACTTGTTCATTGGCCCGTATGTCGAGCACAGACTTCACCTGGCACCTCTCAGTGATTTGCTTTACTCACCATTGTGCTGACAGCAAACTCTCCATGGCTGCAGTGCATCTGAGGGTGAGCCTGTGGTTTTAAATTCCACAGAAACTCATTTTTTGATCAATATAAGGTATCAATATTTGTTTGATAAAGAATCAAAAAGCATATATTTTTTTTACATTTTAAGTGATAAAAAATGCCATAGTGCAGTTTGGAGAGGTTTTTTGGTGCTGTACATTATGTGAATAAGCCCCTAGAGGTCTTTATCTGAGATCTTTGGAATCCTCTATAAACATGACAAGACTCTACAGCCATGACAGCAGCTCTGTTAGGCTGTAAACTTAATGCTAACATCATGGTCCCACTGACAATGCAAGCATTGTGACCTTTAGCATGTATAATGTTTACCATGTTCACAATCTTAGTTTACCTTGTTAGCATGCTACCATTTGCTAATTAGCACTAAACACAAACTACAGCAGAGGCTGATGGGAATGTCATTAGTTTGGTCATAAACCAAAGTAATGGACACAATGAAATTTTGACCTGATGATGGCGCTAGATGGAAAATGTACCAAATCTCATGTATATACATTAAATAGTAGACGTTTCACACAAAACCTCATGGCAGCACTAGAGGAAAAATTAGAGGATCATCACCAAAGTCTTTAGTGTACGGTACAACTACTGTATGTCTCCACAGAGTTTGGTACCAATCAAGTAGATATGAGATATTTTTACTGGACAAGAGAAAACTGCTGGTGGCACTAGATGAAGAGTCAAGGAATCAGGTTTCATCCTCTGGGGACCATGAATGTCTGTAAAAATGTCAGGTCAATCAATCCAATTGCTGTTTAGATATTTTTGTCTGGACCAAAGTGGTGGACTGACCGACCAACAGAGCTAGGCATCCCTAGATCCATGACACTAGCTAAAGAAATTACAGAAATAAAACAGCACTGTTCTCATATGGTCTGTGGTGCAGAGACCCTCCAGAGAGGTTAATAGCATACATGTTGCTCACTAAAACATCCTGTTCCTTAGCAGAACCCTCTGGCCAGAAAAGTAAATACAGCAGATACGTGTGTTTGAAACCTGTAGGGTTTTACAAGCCTCTTTACTGACACGTTGTAGTGACTCTGTATGAGGAAACATGGAAAAGGAGACCCAAATGCAGACACTTGCGGCAGAGCAAGCTGAATTAAAGGCCCTTCTTTACAGGTTTAGAGGTACATGGGCATGAGTGGACCACCGTATCAGTAGAACGACACTGATGATCTGGTAAATGAGAATGTGGCTGATACAAATAGTAAATACACAGGGGCCTAACAAGGTAATGAGGGATGGTGTGTATGGAGAAGCAAGGACAGGTGACTGACAGGAGCAGCAGAGTCAAAAGGGACGGAGAATTAATACATGGCCAATGTATGTAATGAGCAGTTCGACATTTTGGAAAATACACTAATTCACTTTCTTGCTGAGATTTTGATGAAAAGACTGACACCACTCTCTTGTCCGTACAGTAAATATGGAGCTACAGCCATCAGCTAATTTACGTGTCTTAGCATAAAGACCATTTTAATTTACATCAATCTTCTGATGAACAACAAAGCATTTCTGATTTTGGTATGTAAATTAGTGAGCTGAAGTGCTGCTAGGCAGATTTTTAAACCTTTGGACAGCTTTAGGTTAGATATTTACCTCTTCCAGTCTTTATGCCAAGCTAAGGTAACTGGCTGCTAGCAGCAGCTTCATATTAAGTATACAGTCATAAGAGTGGTATCATTCTTTTCAAATAACTCTTGGCAAGAACACAGATGGGCTCATTACCCCAAACATTAAACTATTCCTTTAAATACATGCTATATATCCCGTAATGTAATCTGGCATGTGTTAAATCGTGCCCTTGCAAGACTACTGACTATGCAAAGATTTCAGATAAAGGTTATAAGATCCCATTTAACCTGTTGTTGTCCATATAAAGTAAACTAATAAGTAAAGTAAACTAGTCTCTCATTCATTCAGGCAGTAAAACGTCACATCAACATTAAACTAACATGCTGGGCTGCTCCGATGAATCCTATCAATGAATCTGGGTATTTCTGGGTATTTATTTATTTTTTTGTCTTTCGTCAAAATCTGAAAACAAGTACAAATATAAAAAACTTGACGCAGACACATGGTTTGAAATGATGCAGTCAGCTCAAGGGTAATCATCGGTGACATAGGAAGGCAGTGTGTGCCTTGTGGTTGGTAAAACTACAAAAATATAATTGGACATACACACACACACAACAGTAAGAAACTCTGTAAACCATCTGCAGCTCTTTAATTTGTTTCTAAATGTACTGGAGTTGTGATTAAAACAGCCACATCACTGCTGCCTAACATTAATTGGAAACAAGATGCAATTTAATGAGGGAAACAATTGCTCCATTAATCGTGTATAAGATGATATGTGGCTACTTACAGCTACTTACTATACATGGGTGTCATGATCCGGTTGTACTATCCTCACAGCCCTAGTATTTCCTCTGTTTTCCCATTCCTAGTGTTTCTATCTTCTCTGTGTGTGGGTGTGTGTATTTGGGCATGGCGCTCCTGGCTCTCCTCCTGAAGCCCCACTCATTTAGTCACCCGTGGCTCCTGTGCACATCTGAGAGCCATTCCACAATCAAAACTGCAGTACTTCAACACCAGCTCTACACGATTGTTTGCTCTGTTCCTGATTCCTGTGTTGGTTCTTGCGTGTGCCTCAGGTCTTGGTCCTGGAGAAAGCAGTATTCCGTCTGTCTGCCTTAATCAGCGTACACTGTGTTTTTCCACCTCCTGCCTGCACAGAGAGACTCACTGCTAGTACGAACTCACTCAACACAACTGTTAATAAATCCACTGTGACTTTCCTTTTACTCCTGTCTCAGTGTCTGCAATTGAATCCTCAGTTTCTCCAGCTTGTAAAAATAGGTGACGAGGCAAACAATGCCCATGTTATGAAATTTTTTTTTAAAGTACGCAAATAAGTGTGAGTACTCCCACCTTTGTAATCTCACTGCAGTGATGCTGCTGTTCAAGCTCAGACAAAGCCAAACATCTATTCAGCAACAGTTGAGTTCTTGGGTCTCCTTTAGCAACAATACAGATAAAGATGTACAGTATAATGAAATTAATAATAGACTGCCCTCCTCTGGCAACCCACACCTTTTCATACTGCTGCCACCGCCTGAGATGCATTTGACCTTTTACCCAGTCTCTGCACCAGTTTGAATAGCTCACCAATTAGAATGAAGTCTATAATCAAGCGAATCACTGGGTGATCATGACCTTTAATTGTATGGAGCTCAAGGGATTTGAAAAAAAAACTGAACATTATCCAGGATTTAATGACCAGTGGAGGAAAAGGGCTGCAAATCAAATAAACAGAACTAATATGAGCTGAAGCAATCACATCTGGAACTAGCGAGTTCCAGATGGAGGGTGAGAGGTAAGTCTCTAACACAATAACACACCAAAATTTCAAGCTTTGTAATCGCTTATATAATTTCACATTAGAAGGAAATTATAACTAAGCTGAAAGAGTATCGATCTCATTTCCTCTCCCCGCTGCCTACAACGGCTTTTCAGTCTCTACAGCAGGTATTGCTGTGAAAAAAATAGGTCTTTCACCTCAACTGCCTCAGAGGAGCTGCTATATTATGTTTGCTGATTATGAGTTACTGTATATATTCGCAGTAAAATCAAAGATATTGCTGCACAGTTGGAAAAGACCCCCACATGATAAATTCATTCAAACTTAAATACAGAACAGATTATCCCCTGAGACATGCAGACCTGACAGGTGCTTAATACTGCACCGAAATACCACCTGTATAGATATTAAAAATAGCACGTCCAATTTTGAAGCAACAACTTTGGGAAGGTCCCTTCCTGTCAATGTGACAACTCCTTGTACAAAGCCAGGTTAATGAAGAAATGTTTTGAGTTTGGGTTGGAAGAAAATGAATTGCCTGCTCGAAGCCCTGACCGCCACCACCTTCAGGATGAATTGAAATGTCTACTGCCAGCCAGGCCTTATCACCCAACATCAGTTTCAGACCTCGCTTTTTGCTGAATGAGAGAAAATCCCTCTAGCAAGGTTCAAAATCTTGTGGAAAGCCTGAAACCAGAATAGGGAAGGGTGCATGTATCTGCTTTTGGAGTGAATTGTTAAATAGTATAATGTTCAGGTGGCCACAAACTTTTGTATGTAACAAAAAAAAAAGAAAAAAGATCCATACGAAGATGCATACGCACACTGAAGGTTATTGATCGCATTTTTAACTAAAAGATTTAAACAGTTTAACTAAAAGTTTTAGCTTTTTATGTGTCACTGTTTAAATTAGGAGAAACTTGTTGCATAACACTGAAGAAACTTTTACATGAAATTTTTGTGGCAAAATCAGGTCACTATATCTGTTTGGATTTGATCGCGGGGGTGAAGTAATTCTGTGCAAATTTTGTGTGAAGAGTTTAACTTGACAATCTTTGACACTGCGCTGTTGACCAATAGAAAAAATCTCTCGTTATTATATATTATAGTTTTTGGCTTTTTCCCTTTCTTTCATATATTTTCACACATGTAATAGGTTTGCAAAGTGAAAAGTCCACCCCAAAGGGAGTTATCATCTCCCACAGAAAACACTGCTCTGAACTGCCGGAAAACAGCTCAATTGTAGTCCAGCCTTCACTTCTATAACCTATCTGTGTCACTATGTAACACGCACCATAAAGCTCGCCTAGCGGCTAGTGTGGCACACATTCAAAACACTGGTGAAGAAACACACTGAGCTTCAGCACACAGTGTCAAGACGTCCACCCCCAACCTCCATCTAGAACGTTAACTACCCTCCAGGCAGTCAATGGACGTATAATTTGTCTGCAGTCCCTCAACGACCAAGCTAACTAGTGTGTTAACTGTCAGTGTCGTACCAGAATTTTCCAAGTCGACTTTTTAATGCCTTTGTTCATCCTGGCTGCAGCCAGTGCTGTCACCCTAATACTTCCAGGGGTTTGTTCCTGCTTGCTCTATAGACCTTACATTGTGATGGCTTCACAAGTTTTTTATTGCTTTTCTTGGCTTTAGGACAGTTTTATAAATTAAAACCTTATTGACATTGTTTGTAGTTCGAGGTGTTCTGTCCTGGCATTTTTGTTGCAATACCACGAGTGGTCATTGGGCAACACTGGAAGCAAGTCTGAGTGGCAGCCGTATGGCAGTGCCGTATCAGGTCGGTTGCATTTGACAGCTAGCATTTTCCCGACTGGCTAATACATTAGCAGCTCTGAAGACTCACAGACTTAGTTGACATCACCTTGTCAGTGCTTAAGTGTGAGAGGCTGCATGGGCCTGAGATGGTATAATGAGACAGCACTTAGAAACATATTAAATTATCTTGACTACGCCAAAATTTGTTACGTACAACTGTACAATTGTGGGTTTGGGACTTTTTTTTAATACACTTTTTACTTTATTCACTGCCAAGGCAAGGACTATCTGTCTGATTTAAAAGTATTCCAGGCTCCTTCCTTACAGAGTGGACAAGAGGTCAATCTCAAATGATCATTATTTTTTTATCAAATCAGCATTTTACACTTACATTAAAACATCTTGTTTCTTGCAATTGCTTCTTCCATGTTTGTTTACCTTTTTTAACCTCTGGGCTTCCCCTGGTAACTCTGTTTAACATCACAACGCTATGAACTGTGGGTAATTCCCTCAAGCAAAGTCTGCAGACATGCAGACTTATGGAAAGTGAGCATAAAGGGCTCAAAAAGTCATGCATTCAACAGTGGCCCTTGTGGACTCACCGGGAATGTACCTCTGAGACCGTGAGGCGATTGGGATTAAGCCTGCAGTATGACCAGGGCTTCAGGAAACTGCCGCACTGCTGTCTATGGGCTGAAACCTTCAGTCATGGTGCACTCGTGGCCACATTCCAATTAGTAAAGTCACAACAGGTGTTTCCCATTAACTGTCAACGTAAACTCTCTTCTCTGCCTAATGTGATTCAGTGTGGACTTTTAAGAGATAACGTGTGGAAAGTGAAATATTTAATTCCATCATTTATAATTCACTCCTGTCTAAAAGATGTTAAGTTGGGTCACGCTGAACAGATTTTCACTTATAATGGAATATTTCCCCATCCACTTTTAAATCATGTGGACAAATGGGAATATTACTCATTATTGAAAATCTGCACATGGCTTAATGTCGACTCTGATATGTGGGGAATTATTCTGCCACAGTTTACCCGGTGTTTGACCGGAATACAAATCAGACAGCGACTGGGCTGACTAATGGCTCAGGATGGAACGGAAACAGCTGGAATGTGAAGCAGCTTGGTTGAAGCCACCTACCATGATGACACCACTGCTCTGTGCTGCCAGCAGTGGTTCAGCTTTTCATTAATGTGAAAAGAGAGCAGAGGCATATGCCACTGACCTTCCTGTTCACTTATGCAAATGAGGCATTAGTAATGATTATTTGAGAATTATATGGATAAACCTTGGTGCACACTATTGTTGTCTGAGCTGGGTAGGATACCACTTACCATCACCACATTCTTTAGATGCAGAGTGCAGGCTTACTAGTATAACAACATCCTTCTGTATCCCTGCATGAAGTAAATTGTCTAGAAACTGGAACTTTAACTAAGAAACATACAACACAACCTTTCCTGCTTTTTGATGGGTTGATGACCAGGTGTTGGTGCAAACACGCAAAACAAAAACCATCTTTTTATCTCTCTTTTCTTGTATTCATTAATGTTCTTCCCCAGTAGATTGTGCGGTTGTGCTGTTACCATGACATTATTGTAAGCTCAAGGACTCAGATAAAATCTCTATTTTTCAGCTCTCCAGCCCTTTTAACCAAACACAAGTACTTAATCTCTTTTATACACTACCAGTCTTCTTCTCCACCCACAGTTCAAGGTAGAACTGAATCATTTTCAGATATAAAACAGTCAGAACATCCTAGTCAAAGAAACATTTTTGGACAATAAGTGTGGTATTTTAAAGTTAGATAGTTAATTTCCAAAACTCCACACGCACCAGATACTGTAAACTAGGGCAATGCGGCTCGCGCTCTGCAGTGTGAAGGTGGACCTTTCATAATTATGAAGCAAAATGCATGATGTACTGATGCATGCATTGTATCTGTCCTGTGCTTTGAGACATTTTGTCATGTTCTTTCATTGGCTTGAAATCTCGACTTGTGTCCCCATTAGAATCAGCTAAAGGTCGCTTGGAATGAGGACACAAAGTCACAAAATCCAGGTTTTCAATGAGCACAGCTTGCATACGGTATGGTTCTTATTCAGATCTTTTCATCTATTTGTACTAAATGTGTCAAAACATTCACTTTTAAATTAGAGATTAAGCAAGCTTTATTTGTGAGTTTCCTTCCTCAGTCTAATGACATGCAGGTCAGGTGAAGTGAAAACCCTACACTGCCCAAAGGGTGTACCACACCTCGCACACAGTGCATGCTGGGATGGGCACCAGCCCCCCTTCACCCTGCAGAGAATAAGAGGGTATAGAAAATAAATGGATGGATGGATGCAGGTTGGAGTTTGTTAACAACATGTTACACTGCCCTTGAGGTAGCTTAAAGTTTGGACTTTTTCAACTTGGACCCTATTTTCCCATGTGTTTGTGTATTGAGCGAGTGTGCTGCATTTGGCAGCAGCGAGACATATAAACATAATTATGTCAAGGGAGTCAAGTGGCTTTTTCAACAACTCCTGTGTTCAAGATGTAAAATTCCATTTTTTGTCAAGTGTGTCTTGACCAGAGCGATACAGTGACTGTTTATGGTTAAACAAAAATGATCTTACTTATTATCTTACTGCTCCTCAACAGAACCAACTCGGACTTCTGCAGATCTGCTGCCCTCAGCGCACTTCACCTACCGGGATTTAATCTCATCCGCGCGGATCGCGAAAGGGAGCTCACGGGAAAAACACGGGGAGGCGGTCTCTGTTTCTATATAAACGAAGGTTGGTGCACAGATGTCACAGTGTTGAAGAAATAATGCAGGCCTCACCTAGAGACATTATTTATAAACTGTAAACCGGTTTATTCAACGCTGGAGAAAACTAACGTGGAGAAAAAACACCCAGACTCCCTGCTCATTGTTCTTGGGGACTTTAACAAAGCAAACCTCAGTCATGAACTTCCAAAGTACAGACAGCATATTAAGTGTCCCACCAGGGACACTAACACACTGGACCACTGCTACACAACATTAAAGGACACCTATCGCTCTGTTCCCCGTGTAGCCTTGGGACTCTGATCACTGTCTGGTTCATCTTATCCCGACACACAGGCAAAATCTGCTAAACCTGTTGTAAAGTCTGTGAAAAGATGGACCAACGAGTCAAAGCTGGAGTTACAGGCCTGCTTTGACTGTACTGACTGGAGTGGTTTTGAGGCTGCAGCCACTGACCTGGACGAACTAACTGACACTGTGACATCTTACATCAGTTTTTGTTAGGATGTGTGTGCCGACTAAAACCAGCTTCATCAGACCAAGGAGGAGGCCTTCAGAAGTGGGGACAGAGTCTTGTACAACCAGGCCAGGAACACGCTGACTAAAGAGGTCAAAGCTGCAAAGAGGTGCTATGCTGAAAAGCTAAATAACAGCTTTGCAGCCAACAACCCTGCGTCAGTGTCGAGAAGCCTACGGACACTCACAAACTACAAGAGACCATCCCCCAACACTGCTGGTACTCAACGACTGGCAGACGAGCTGAATGGTTTCTACTGTTGGTTTGAAAAGCCCAGAGTCACACCTCTCCCCTACTCCAAAACCATCTTCAAACAGTCACCTTCCCCCTCTGACCTCTCACCTGCACTCAAGATCTGTGAAGAGGACGTGAGCCACCTCTTCCAGAGGCAGAAGATCAGGAAGGCTCCTGGACCTGACGGTGTCTCACCATCGTACCTGAAAATCTGTGTGGACCAGCTGGCCCCCATCTTCACTCAGATCTTCAACAAATCACTGAAGCTGTGTGAAGTTCCCTCCTGCTTCAAACGCTCCACCGTCATCCCGGTCCCAAAAAAACCCTCCATCTCTGGACTGAATGACTACAGGCCCGTCGCCCTGACATCTGCAGTCATGAAGTCCTTTGAAAGACTGGTGTTGGCCCACCTGAAGGACATTACAGGCCCCCTGCTGGACCCCCTGCAGTTTGCCTACAGGGCTAACAGGTCAGTGGGTGATGCTGTCAACGTGGGTCTGCATCACATCCTGCAACACCTCGACTCTCCAGAGACATATTCAAGGATCCTGCTCGTGGACTTCAGCTCGGCGTTCAACACCATCATCCCGGACATCCTCAGCACCAAACTCACCCAGCTCACTGTGCCAGCCAGCAGGAGTCAGCAGGTGAGTCAGGGAAACATCACATCCAGCTCCCGGACTATCAGCACTGGCACCCCCCAGGGGTGTGTGCTCTCCCCACTGCTCTTCTCCCTCTACACCAATGACTGCACCTCAGGAGACCCATCTGTCAAACTCCTGAAGTTCGCTGACGACACAATGGTCATCGGCCTCATCCGGGACGCTGATGAGTCGGCCTACAGATGGGAGGTTGATGAGCTGGCTCTCTGGTGCAGTGAGAACAACCTGGAGCTTAACACGCTCAAAACTGTGGGGATGACCGTGGACTTAAGGAGAAGCCCCCCACTCTGCCCCCCATCACCATACTCAACAGCCCTGTGTCTGCTGTGGGATCCACTATATCCCAGGACCTGAAGTGGGAACACAACACTGACACTATCATCAAGAAGGCCCACCAGAGGACGTACTTCCTGCGTCAGCTCAGGAAGCTCAACCTGCCTAAGGAGCTGCCGATCCAGTTCTACACAGCCATCATCCAGTCTGTCCTCTGCACCTCCATCACTGTCTGGTTTGGATCTGCCACCAAAAAGGACAAGGACAGACTACAACGTACAGTCAGGACTGCAGAAAAAATAATCGGTGCCAACCTGCCCTCCATT
>NC_060154.1:26590522-26637832 GCF_021292245.1 Micropterus dolomieu
GGTCCAGAGAAAACTACGGTGTCCGACATTGTTTTTGCATATGTACACACCGACTCAACATTAATCTTAGTGACCTCCGATTGGCGTAACCGGGAGTCATTACCGCCGACGTGAATAACAATCTTACTGTATTTACGTTTATCCTTAGCCAGCAGTTTCAAATAAGACTCAATGTCGCCCGCTCTGGCCCCAGGAATGCACTTAACTATGGCCGCTGGCTTCGCTAACTTCACGTTTCTCAAAATGGAGCTGCCAATGATCAGAGTTGGTTTCTCAGCGGGTGTGTCGCTGAGTGGGCAAAATCTGTTAGAAACGTGAACAGGTTGATGGTGCCCCGTGGACTTTGAATGCTTACGACTATTCCTCCTTCGGACAGTCACCCAGCCCCCCCTTCCTGGCTGCTCAGGGGATGCCGGGGGACGGCTACCACAGGCTAACTTTTGCAGTGCTCTTTAATCTTCAGCAATGCTCACCGAAATTCTGGCATTTAATTTGTTGTAACTAATGTTGTTCCAAGCACCTTTATATACTTTCTTTATAAATGATATGGTACAGAAATATTGTCATGTGTTAAATAACCATGGAGTTAGTTAAGTAGATAGTCAGAAGATTCCCAGGTCGTCTCATGGAACCAGTGTCCCCCCAGAGGACAAATTAAGTATTACATGTCATTGTTCTTTAATGCCTCTCCTTGCGCTTGATTTATATACTGTTTCATTGCTTGTAATCTGATGCCACGTTCTTATAACTTCGTTACATACTTTCTAAAAATGTTTAACCACCAGCATTCTCCTGGAAGTATTCAGTTAAGATGCTCTTGCATCTCCTGTGATCTCTATGAAATGTTTAACTGGTAACTATTATAATTGTTACTTAAACGATTATTAATAGCTTTTCTTTTCCTTTTATCAAATGCTTAAAACTCAGAACGGTATAACTGTTTATGACAGAGTGGATTTTGTATAGGTATTTGATTAAAAACGCGCAAATAGACTTTAAGAACATATTAAAGTTAAGACACAGAAGTCTCGGGGGGAAACAAAGCCCTCCCCCTGGGAACACGCCCCAAGCAACAAAACACAGCGCCACATGCGCTCTCTCTTCTCTTCGCTCGTCTCTCAGCACGCTTAAGCTCAGCACCGGAGCGTGCTCCGTGTCCAAGCAACGCCAACACCCAAGATTTCGACCCAGCATTGTCTGTGAAATTTTCTTTGTCTTCCAGCAACGTACTTAGCCATATTCACGTTTTGTTTGTTAAAAGTTATCAGACCGTTTAAGCCACGCAACTTTGAATTCAGGAACAACCAAGTTCCTTTTTAAACTTTATTTCAGCTCCCACCAAAGTTCAGGCCCAGCCACGTGGGTTATTTACACTAGCTGTAACACTGAGGACATCAACCGACGAACGAAGCCAGGCTAACGGCCTATCACTGCAAGTTTTCTTCAACCACAAGCCGACTAGGACGGACCCCCAGGACAAATCTGCTAGTAAAAAGCCCATCCTGGCATGCTAAGACCCTGAAACCGTGGACGCCAAGGATCTAAGCGCTAACTAGTCGTGGGGCTGTCCAAAACAAACCAGCTGAGAAACCAACAAGCAGTAACTACATTGTGTGGTCGAGGTGATGTCCTTTATCTTTAATCCTGTAGCTTTTAAGCTTTAGCTTTAGTCCTAGCCAAATCAAATTTAGTTATGAGCATATAACTTACATTCCTTAGTTCTCATAGAATCAAATTCTTTCCCACAATAGACCAACTAAATTCACACTGAACTCTATCATTCTCATTGATTATATTCTGGTCGTTTAATCATTATTGTTGTCTTTGATATATTTAACCTCACTGTGTATTCACTTTAGTTAGTTAGGAAATGTGTGTGTGTACTGTTTAAATCCAGGTCATTGGATGGAGGATTCACAACTTTGATATGAGACTGACTGATTGATTAAACTGATTCAAAATGATTATTGTGATAATTATTAAACCATACTTAAGGAGGCCTGAGACCATGAGCAGACGGAATTTCAGGTGGCGCCCCAACGAGTTTTTTACGAGATAATATTTCCGAATATTATTATTCATAACTTTATTACCAGTGAGTAGGTTTGCTACACATTCACAAATGATTTGAGCAACAGGCCACAGATTGCTCCATATCGCCACATAGAATTAGACATTGCTAACAACACAATGTAGAATATTGTAGGAACATCAGAGGAAGTGCAGGGTAGTCCATTGGTTCTAAATCCCATTTATCCCTGCTGGTTTTTACCCCAGCCAATTAATGATGAACTGATTTGCACCTGGGACGACAGATGAGCATAATTAACTGATAAACTAGCAGTGCTTCTATCCTTGATTGGACCAAGATGAAGTGCTGTGGTGGTCTATGTCCTACTCCAGATTCCAAAGTTTTCTACTTAGCCTGAAGGTAGAAGATAGTTTCACAAATTAAAATGGCCAAACCTCCAGTTTGAAACATTGAAGCTAGAGCTTTTACATATAAATGGACGTCCGTTGCATCCAATCCCTTGCCAAATGAGTTCACACAATATAGTCTATCACTGCCAGATACATCTCTCTGTATTTTGCAGTGTAGTAGCGCTTATAAATCTGGAGTCTGTCAACATTCCCGCGCTGGTGCACTGGTAATAATGCATTTTAGGTCACTGATTGGTTTGCCAACCCAGAGCCAAATAGAGAGCTTCACGATCCTCCACAATATTATTGAGACTTGTTTATTGTTGTTTTTGTTTATTATGATTGTGTTAATATGCTTTGGCATTGTCTTATCGTATGAATATATGCAGTCAATAAAGCCAATGCCAATAAAGACACTTGAATTGAAACTTCCCAGAGATCATGCGACTCTCTCTCTACATGGCTCTCAAGCAACCGTTGCGACGGAGTAGGCCTTAGCAACTAGGAGTATGGTGGAGCCAATGGCGGAAAAACCTAAGAAGCGTCCAAGAAAAGTTTTGTGATGCTCCAGATAAAAAAACTCTGTGATCAGAGAAAGGATTACAGCCAGTAATGTGATCAACATGGATAACCATTGGCTTTTCCTCATTGGAGAGGAGGGACTAAGGGCAAACACAGATGCCAAGTCACTGTGCAGTCAGGACATGACTACTACGTGATACGCCCTCGAAAGTCTTCCAGTGTGGTTATGTTTAGGCACTAAAACTTAGTGAGAGAGGGACCGACTGACCAAACTGGTTAATCTGAATGAATAATACATTGGTGCTCATGATTAATGGAAAAAATTAACTGAACGATTGAATAATGGAGAATCTAACTGAGCTAACAATGTGTAGCATGTCCATAATGACTTAAGTTTAAACAGTTATATTTGTATGTGTAATCTAAGCAGCTTAGAACTAGCTCAAGAAGGTGACCCAGTGGACTTTCAGAAGTTTTATACATCGAAAGAACTTCTATAAAAAACAGACCGGGCTTCTAATTGAGACCTGCGCTTATTTTACAAAACGCGTAGCCACACCAGGCCAGTAAATGGGACTAAGCTAGTAACTGAAGTTTTACGGTATTTAGGTTTGCATGTTCTCTTTGTCAGCTGTCAAGTGTCTCTGCATGTTCCTGGATTTATTCTGTCTTGTTTTGGATTTTCTCTTGGACTGAACCCTTTGGATCTGTCTCTGGACCGCCTGCCTTAGTTTTCTGTAAGTCACCTTCACTTGGACACATCAGACACCACTAACTATACCTGCTTGGCCTAAGTGTCTGCATTTGGGCCCAAATCCCTGTTTCTTGTGTCTGAGCTTGACAAACCATAACAGGTACAAAAACTACTTGTTTAGGTTTAGGAAAAGATCATGGTTTGAATTAAAGTAAGTGCGTTAATCCAGGAAATTACCGTATCCTGTAGTTAAATGTGTGTCATGTAGTCTGCAGGACTGCAAATGGCATAACACACCAGAATCCTGTGGGTGATAAATGTAAGGCTTAAGAAGGCAACATTTGACAGCAGATATTTCAGTGTGAATCATTCCACTCTCACTAGTTGACTCTCACTGACATTGTCAGTGCTGTGTCTCTCTGACCACCGCCATGAGCTGTCAGTGGGGCTGAGTCATATAATTACACATATGTTAAACTTAGTCAACAATCGCCTCCACCAGGAAAGTCCTGGAAGACTGAGGAGGTGAGGAGATGTCTGCCACGCTGTCTTTCAACCAGATTTCATAGCCTGCACCACCCCATCAACAGACACCAACACACTCCTCACAGTGCATACACACATACATTTCCTTTTCCTTGCTATTGTCTATTAACTCCTCCTCCCAGTTCAGCCAGCTTCACTCATGGTGGAACACCCCTGGCTTTCCCCAACTGCTGCTCTCAAGGATTTCATGCTCAGCGTAAAAGTGTCATTCGAAGCTTCAACTTTTAAACCGTGGCTAAGTGACAGCTGTGACATACTGCTGCCATGAGCGTTCACATTTACATAGCAAAGAGCTCCCCAGTCATTTTACATTACCTGTCTTTGGAGTCTTCATGTCTCGGCCAATTAAACCCACAGCGAGAATTTTTCCACCTGCCAGTCTCCGTTCCAGCGTTCACTTCACGTGCTAACAGATGGCACACTAGAGAACACTTCTGGAGAGTCCCTGCTGAGGCAGCTTTTCTAAAGCACCACACAACACCTGGTGAGCTAGCTGCATAGATCCACTGGATAAACCTCTAAACATAAAATAAGAAAAATTGCTTTAAAGATCTGAATGTAATATCTGACAAAATCAATCCAAAACCTTTTATGATAACTGTTCTCATTTGTACAATTCTGTAAATCACCGTATAATCAGCACCCGTTTCATGCCATATAACCATCAGATGGGAGAGGGCTGCAAACACCTCAAACATACTCCTACAAATGAGTTAACAGCACACTGTGTGGAAGCTGTCAGGTAATAATGGCAGCTGCTGCAACAGGATGTATTTTCATGTATTACCGCGGGAAGGGTGGTGCTTTAGGGGTTGCAGCCATTTTAAATAGTCCAAAACCAAACTAAAATAGGCTGTATGGAAAACAGTCCAGTAGTGAGAGTGAGGCTGCATATTATCTGTACATCCACAGGTTCATTTGTTCAGCATTTGCACTGGTTTTTACTCTGCCTGGAGGCTTTTTGCCTGTAAATCCAGTGTTTCTTATTTTGCTGAAACAAAATCTCGGTGTCCTCTCATGCGCACAGAGCAGCAAATAACCCACTGTTGACCTGTGGTGGTGAGGAGATAAAAACAAATGGTCTGCAGAGAGAAAGTACTGACAGCTGCTCAATCTGAGGACAGACAGGATGGGCATCTATCTTAAACATGATATCATTAGTAACATGTTGGGGGAGGGGGGGGGGCAGTTTAATCTACTGAAAAACTAAAAACGTTCCTGTGCGCATGATTTTGATCCGAGGAGCAGCCACCAAGACAAGAACTGAATTGGAGAAAATCAATGCAATGCTAATCTTTTTTCCCACACAGTGTATTCATATGCAGACATTAAATCTAATTAATAGAGATCAATTATGACCACAGGGATCTGAAAAGGTTTCATCAGGTCATTATACACTCATAAGTACACTCATAATTTCTCTGCTAATAATAAGGTCTTACATTATCAGAGTTTCACAGCAGTCATTATGTAAAAAACTCAATATTTTGTGATCCATTGGACAGATAAACTGGTTCCTTACACTGTTTCCAAAAGAGTATATCACTGGCACTGAAAAAGGTTTAATCTAATAATCTATAGTATTTAATCTATAATATATATTTTATTGTAAGGTGCACTGCTGCATAATGCTGTTTTCAATGAATTAGGCTGATGTGCAGCTAATTTGCATTCATAAATTATGTTCAGCAGGAAGTAGCGTGTGACGGTCATACAGTACAATGAAAAGTAAGAATGAGGGGGTTGGTGTAGGGAAGGGGTTTTCAAAGTCTGAGACTGCGGGCCTCCCCTCAGACAAAGCTTGGGAAACCCCCCCGCCACCACCACATCGTTACTTTACTTGGTGACTTTCGCTCAATTCCTGGATGCCTATGGGATCATGATTGTATTATTTGATCCCATAGACACTCAACATTTGAGCCAAAATAGCCTAATACTGCTGGTGACATAACTTCTGACTACACCAAATAGCTTTAAAAAAGGTCTGTTCTAAGGCATTTATTAGTTTCTGACTATGATGGGGGGAAAACAGTTCCCAAAAACTATTGTATCTCTGAACTCTCACACATGTAGACTATTCTATGTGATCTCCTTTTGATTACTAATGCAATAACTAATGTAATATTGTTTCACTTCCATTCACTGAGCCTCCCCTGAAACTGTGTGGAGCCCCCCAGAGGCCCGCCTCACACTTTGAAAACCCCTGGTGTAGGGGATGGGCGGGTGCACATGGATGTTAATGAAATACACTTAGAGCATTTTCCATCTTCCTGCACAGATTACATTTGAAGTGAGTCTCTTCCTATGGTCTTCACCTTGTGTCTCTTTTTAGATTAGTACCCACTTTAAAAAATAAATGGCTCATTTAGACATCCGTGTGACCTCATGTCCATCTACACAGTTATAAAACGAAGACCGGCAGGAACATCTAGATCCACTTCCTCTACGTCAAATCTACAGAGAAAAGATCAGCAGGATATCCACATTTGAATATAACATGCGGCCATGTGAGTCATGATGAATTACAGCCTGTGCAAAAGCACCTGCTATTTTCATTCAGTGTGCTACGCATTAAAGAGTCACGTGAAGTGATTCTTGTTTCATAGATTTTTAAAGGCGGACGACGAAAAATACAAAATGAAGAGCAAACTCTCGTCTCTCTCCAGGTAGGAAAATAATGTTCGGGATGTTCAAGAGGCTTTTCAAGGTGAAATGTGAAGTACGGTCATGTGATTGTGTCTGTGCTTAATGTTGTACATTTTAAGTTTTTTCACCATTGATCTAAGTAATTACCATTAACACACAGTTACTGTTGTATTTTTTTTTATCTTTTTATGTTAGATAGTATTTATTAAAAAGCATTAATTTACAGTGTTATGCATTACTCTTTAGTTATCGCACAGGTATTTAGTTTGTACCTCCTGCTTGCATCACTGAAAGACGCTGTGTGGAATTTGAAAATGAAAGACTACTATATTTTTAATCACATAATTCTACACCAAGTGGCTATAATTACTAACTGAGTAACATTGGGCTGAAAATAGCCCAGATTGGATGTCAGTTGACCCTTCGCTAAACCCCGCTAAACAGTGAATCATAGCTTGAATCAAACTGTAACTATGCAGGTCTGTCAAGCTTTTGATTTCCACACGTTGAAGAGGTGTGCATGGGGCTCTATAGTAAAGTAAGCATCCAAACTATGTTAAGTTAGAACAAGACAACATTTTCCTTATATTACTGTACTAACTGGATACCCTGCAATCCAAGAACAATGCTGCTTCTATTTTCCATGTCATCTCCATGATCTTTGTTGTTTTAACAAACTTAGTGTTCAGCCATGCAAGCAGATCAGTGCGGCTGAATTTGAGCAAAGCAGTGCTTTGGTCATCATGCTAACATGCTACTCTGAATGACAATGCTAACATGTCATAATTTCTACCATATTCAGGATAAACAACGTTTTGGACAAATTTAAAATTTTGGCAAGGATGGTGCTTGATGAAAAGTCAGGGGGTCACAGAACGTTTAACAACCACTTTTTGGTAATGTAAAATCGTCCAATTGTTGCTGAGGTATTTCAGTCTCCCATAGAGCAACAAGTGACCGTTGTCATTTCAGCCAAAAAGATTAGCTGTCGCCATTTAGATGGGAAGCTGCTCTTGTTTTCATCTCGATGTGAAATCAAGGACCAGTAAGTGAAGGGGTGGGGCTTAGCAAAGGGTCAACTGTCAATATCAAAGAGCCAGTATTCAGCACCAAGTAACAACAACTCACCAATACTCTCATGTTGTTGTGCCACACCATAAAATACCAAGGGGACAGAAAACGTGCATCACATGTTCAGGGAAGTGAAATATTGTAGCGCTGCTTGTGTCAGGCTTTGCGTTGCAGCAGAAATAGACCCTAAGGCGTGGGTTGTAAATGAACAAAAACAATAGATAGTTCACTTGTTAATTATGTCCCTTTTCGAAAATGTGCACCTTTTGTACATTACTTCCTTCATTATATAGTATTAATTGTGTTGCAGGCTGTAATTCTGCACCGGCCTACAGTGCCACTTAGCAGCAGTTAGGCTGTGGTCATTCAGTAAAAAGGGACAGCTCATTAACTTTAGGAAAATAGATAACATGAACTAGAAATTAATTAGTACTTGCGTGTGGGTTATTTATCAGTGCAGCCATCAGTGAAACATGGACATCAACTAAATTTACTGTGTGCTGTTCAATATGTTGTCTCCTCGGATACCAACATAATAGAAGTATATTCTCTGAAGACAGGCAGTTTTAAATAACAACAGGAAGACAGGAAAATAACAGAAAATGAACTCTCTCAGGGGAGGGTCTAATCTGCTCTGAAATGCTGAACGAGTACTTGGAGACATTTATAAAAACATCCAGTGAGGGGGTGAGGGAAGACATAACCCCTTGTGAGCTTTATTTGTCATCAGGGTGGGTAGAGGATGATGAACAGGTCCACGGAGACATTAGCTAATCTCTGTCCAGGTTTGCACTGGAGCCTGGTCCTGTCTGATGAAGTGATGCACATTAACTGCTATTGAAGAGCAGGGACAAACTGCAGCCTTGTCTCTCTGTTTGACATACCGATATTTATAGAAAAATAAGTCCATGTGACCAGGGCAGTATATTTGACTTTTTATGTTAATATAGAAATCATCATTCCTTGTCAGGACACATCAGCCTGTCATCCATATTCAAAGAAGTTGAGTTTGAGCAAAAAAGAAGAAAAGGAAGAAAGGAGAAATAAACCACAATAGACATAGAAAAGAATAAAGTGCAGAAAGTATTTAAATTTGTAACGGACTTGTCATGGAGTTTGAAGACTTCACCTTTTCGTACCTTTGTGTGAACTGTTAAACAAATGGAAAACAGCATTCCAAATGCAGATTCATTGTGTCTGTCCTTCCCAAGGTTAACTCTCCCTGTTTACAAAAGACTTAAATTTTTAATGAGTTGAGAAGACTTCCACTTATGTAAAGCATCAAACTGATCAATTGTTTTGACCTCTGTTGGCCTGCATGTGATCCTGAGTGGGTTTGGATCTTCCCACCACATCCTCTGCTGAATGGCTCCTCAGTCAGGAAGATAATCCACCTTTGATTTTTCAATAATTCTTCATTACCAAACACAAAAAAAAGGTACATGTCAGGGAGTAGGTGTTGCCTACACAGCATATTATCTGGTTAGTAACACAACGAAGAGAAGATAATGCTCTTCTTTGAATTCTAAACAGTATGACGGCATATTAGGGCTACTGCAAAGTACAAAAAATAAAAACGGAGGTGCAGGTGGTGGGTAATTTTTCCGAGAAAAAAACTCAACATTTCAGAGATTAAAGACTTACATTTACGAGAACAAAAACTCTGATATTACATATTAAGAGACAGAAGGACTTCACTAACAGATAAATCTGCCTAAAGTATGGAAGCCCATTCCACCAGGAAAGGGAAAAAAATTAACAACTAACATTTGTTAGTCAAATCTCTGAAACAAAGTCAATATTATGAGTTACTGTCACAATTATGAGATCCAAATTTTATAATTCTTCTTATCTTGTAATTATGACTTTATAACTCAAAATGTCAATTATCCCATCACAAAGTTTACCTTATCATCTCATAAATTAACTTCATAAGTAAAGATTATGACTTTCTATAATAATTTTGACTTACTCATAATACGATAAAAGTAAGTCAAACTTTTGCCTTTGCATCTCAACAAGTTTGACTTACTGTGAGTGTATTTACTTTTACATTGCATACCATAACATTTCTTCCGTGCTGTGAAAGAATAAAATTTATCATCGATCTATTACATGTTACTTTATTTTCCTTGAATACACTAAGCCTAATGAGCAAAGTAGGTTTATCATTGTCTACTTTCTCGAACTAGGACTTGTTTATTTGTCTCTCCCATCTCTGGACTAACTGCTCTCCACTGCTGCACTTTTGTATTCATTAATCACATAAGCTAGCAGGAATTCCCGATGACATAACGACAAGTTGCAGCCTATTCTTGGTTGCCGTCGACGTCGAGCTGCAGCATAATGACTTATGGCATAAAGACTTCAACTTCTCCTCTCAGTGTTCATGCTCATTACTAGAGGAAATGCCAAGGGCTCTGAAATATTCAAAAAGCAGAACAGATCACCTCCCTCTGGCTAACTGTACCTCGGCCGATCATCTGTCACCCAGTAAGTAGCTAGACGCCAAAGCTAGTTTAAGGAGGGCTCTTTAATTAATCTGTGGGGAAAATAACTGCACCTAAAACTGGATTTAAATATTAGTGTATTTAACACTTTTCATCCATCTCTTCTTGCAAGTACAAATGGAGTAAATCTGTCATATTCAAAACACAGGTACAATACCCTGTTGTTGTTTACATAAATGTATTGTTAATGCAATAAAAAATCCAATTATTGACATACTACACTCTTGTTGCCCTAGATAGCATCATGGCATCTTCATCAAATAGCAGATAACTACTGAGTCTTTGAGGCCCTACCTTATTATTTCACAAACGGGAGATAATGAGTATTTAAGAGGCAAAGCACCAAAGGAACATGGGTAAGAATAGATTTTGTAAACTACTTTCATTTTTACAATAAAAGTATGTGGAAGCCTATTAAAAAAGATTTTTGTATTTGCCCATTGAGAGACATCACTGAAAGAAACGTATCAGCAAATATTTCTCCTCTGGGTTCCTCCGGTCAAGCCAACTCCATCAAACATTATGTGGTCAATTTTAGCTAATTCCTTTGGCTGACATTTGACTTTGGTAAAAATCTCATCTGCAAAGTTGATCGAGTGTTTATCAGAATCTTTTGCATGCCCTTAATAAGGATTTATCCTATCCCAAATAAACGTATACTGAAACAGGAAGTGAAGTACGCCTATACTGCTTTTCCCCATCATGATCAAAATGTACTCAGTAGACAATCAGTGTCTCCATTATCCTGCTAGCTTAGCAGTGGTATAGATAGACGGTGGAGTGTTTGAAGAAAATGACACTCTAGTGTACAGTAACAGATATATAACATAGAACATGCTCCAACATTGTTTGACATGTTTTTATTAGATCCCATTATATTATAGTTCTGTAGACTGTGCAGAACTACAAAGTTGGGAATGTAACCAGTCAATAAAAACCTTGTGCATGAATTATTCTACAATCCTCACACACCTCGCTTGATAGTGACTGACTGAGCTTCAACATTTGAAGAACAAAACTCCTTTTCCCCAACAATGTGACATGCAGCTCTGATTATTTAGTGTGAACAAAACATTCAGTGTGTAAGGCACATCAATCTATCACTGTCATCTGCTGAGCTGAGTCTGACAGATTCTGACAGCATCTTTTGTAACCAACTTAGTTACTAGGTGATGAAAAGCCCGTCATTTTTCTCTATGAAAGGTAGAGTTTGAAACAGACACATCATTTTTATTTCCTTTTTCAGACCGATGTTCTTCTGTTATTGCCATGCTGCTTTGAAAGCCTATTATAATACTGAGATCGTGTCAGCTTTTAACTGCTTTCGTCATAACACTATACTATGCACAATGGAGAGAGAAAAAAACACTGTTAAAAAAAAAAAGCTAATTGTAAGGGGATTTTCTTAAAGTCCATCAGTAAGCTACACATGTACTCACTGAACTGGAGCTACACTTTTCATGTTAAAAGTTCTAATCCCTAAGGCATTAAATCAAACCCCAATTTCGACACTATTCATGGTCAGCGTGTTTTCAATATGCAATATTCATTTAATGTATATACATTCTGTTATTATTTCTCTCTATATATGTAGTTTTTATTGCAATCGGCAGGGTCCGCCATTCCCGTGCTGGATTTAAAGTGCCTACCTCCGCATAAGAGATTTATAGGAAACAATGGAGCATGTGTTACTGTTTGTAATTTTAGAGTGATTTGGTATTGCTCTATGTAGCACTGAAATGCCAGGCAGGAAAACTATCGCGAGAATGGCATAATGCTTTATGACGCCACATCATACAGATGCCGAGCTGGCCTTGTTGCTGTTGGACAAGTAAGTAATAACTTATTAGCACACTCGAACGTTGGTAACGTTACTTTAAGCGCTGTGAATGAGACTTTCTAGCTTCGTTGGCTAGTCAGCATGGTTAGCTTTGACCACGATAGTTCATCCAAAATGCATCTATAAAGTAGGGATGAAACGATTACCGGTTTAACGGTAAACCATGGTAAAATTCTCGACGGTCATTATTACCGTACACATTTTAATTACCACGATAACCGGGTATGGTTAACCGCGCTATTATAAACTCACGGCAAACACTGTCCAGCGTCTCCTAGTGTTGTGTAGTTCAAAGAATGTTTCGTTCATAAGACCTAATTGTGTGTATGACTCGGGAGGAACGGGTTGTCTCAGTGAGTGATTCATTCATTTTCACGCATGTGTGAAGGATCTTGGACTCTTATGTTCACTCATCACACGGCAGCTGCATGGGCTCCGTCAGCACAGGAAACAGAACTGATTAGTTCACGACTCTCAACTGAGGGTCTCTAGGTCTGAGTCGACGACTCGTTCAGTGCTCTCATGGGTCCTCCTCAATCTTTCGTTCACTCGGCAGGCTGAGTGGCTGCCAGCACCGGAGAATGAGAGGCAGGTTGGCTGTCAGGTAACAGTCACTGGACTGACATTATATCTAATATCTATTTTGTGACATTTAATAAAGCATAATGTTATTACAGCGCAGTTGTGTTGTGCTAAGTTATAGTTTTAACACAGCTGCACCGTAACTTTAGTCCTGCTAGTGTTTAACATTACAGCTAACAGCTAATGAGAGTTGTTCTGGGTCCACTTCAGAGCCCTGACAGGATTCTACTGGGAGCCGAATTACCTCCGAGGTCGTCTCCTCTCCAAAACAAACAGACGGTCATTAAAACATTAAAACACAGCCACATAGCAACGTTAGCATTAGCCCTATAAACAGCTAACAGCTGATCCAGGTCCGCCACAGAACGCAACGTAACTTTTCCTTTTTATTTACCAACAGAGCCGTGCTGTTGTTCCACAGCTCGTGATGGGTGAACAACCTGCAGTGTTTGAGAACGATGTGCTCACGAGTGTTTCTCTGTCTGCAGAATCAGGACCTGATGTGGCCCATTCTGCGTCCAGACCTGCCAAACTGCTGCGTTTATATGTGTTTATTTCTCTGTTCCGCTCTCTGTGCTGGAGTTCTTTAAGAACTTGGTGGCTTGATCCAGATTATTATTAAATTGGTTGAATTTTAATAAGAGTGTGTTTATTCATATAGTGTATCAAGCTTATTACTTCAATATATTTACTGCAAATCTGATATTAATATTTTAATCATGGATAGGGACGTTAGGCTGCTGCATGAATGAGCACTTTAGAGATAATGATAGTAATTATATACATAAGCCTTTATATGGCTGGTCTGGTTATATACTCGGGAAAGATTGTGAAAATGGAAGGATTTAGCCGAAGTAGTAGTGATTACATATTGACAACATATTTCTGTGGTTTTTACATGGTTTGAATTTGGTTGTGGGCCCAGGGGGGTTTATATAATGATAATATACAGTAATTAAGTGGTGAATTTGTGCATTATACTTTGTCAAATAAAGCAAGCCAGGCAGCCTTCCGTGTTTGAGAACGGCGCTGTTTTTTAATGAGAGCCCACTAGAGGGCTGCAATAACCAGCCTAGTTCAAATGAACGAAATGACTCAAAAAAAGATTAGTTCATTTTGAATTTGAATGAACGAGTCTGTCAAAAGACTCGAACTTGCCATCACTAGCGTCTGCCAGAAGCAGAACTTTTAGCTTTGGTTTGTCTCTCTGACTTGCTAACAGCATGTAAACTGAAGCTCTCAGTGTTGCTACTCTTGTAAAAACGCTACACGATGAGTCTATTCGTCCACTGCACATGATAACACATTACGCATTTTAGTCAACCAACCAGCATTTCTAGAAACGCTACTGATTGCTCTGTATTTATGTCAGTCTTGAAAATGCACACTGATGATTTTCATATGTTTGCAAAACGTATTTGCTGTTAATTTATTTTTTATGCAAACAAAATGGCAATTGTATTTGTAGTTTTCAATATAAAACTTTTCAGTGTGTGTGTAAGTACATTTTAATCTTTTTCGGCACATTTTTACAATACCGTGATAATACTGATAACCGTGATAATTTTGGTCACTATAATCACGATATGAAATTTTCATACCGTTTCATCCCTACTACAAAGACATGACAGACATTAGTCTATTTAACGTTTCCTGAACAGTGGCCAATTTATTTAAAAATTTCTTCTTTGAAAGTTTCTTTTTTAAATATCCCTCTCTTGTACACATTAAATGTTACACCATAATACCACATACAGGCAGACATGACGCAACTCACAAACTCAGTTCAGTGTGTGGACAGTCTCAACATCATCGGCACAGGTACCACTTTACATTCTAGCCATGTGGTGGAAATGCCCCTTGTTGTTTAACTATGGGGCATTACAAGCTTTAAAAAGTCACATTCATTAATACTCAAGAGGACAAGGTCAAACGACTTTAGTACACCATCTGCCATCAAAGGGCCAGCACCACAACAAATGGCTTTCTAATTTACTTATCTATGGTTTGCGGTCAGGGGAATAAAAAAAAACAAAGCTAATTGCCAACATCCTATTTATCACTGCTTCTTTGAAATTATCCATACAAGTTAATTTAGTCAGCTTTGGCTGGGCGACCAGGGAGGAATACAGATCTGTGATATACAACAGAATAAGAATTTGATTCAGTTCACTTTCTATGATTTGATATTTTCCAGCTTATAGTGTTCTACAATGTAAACATAATTCATTATAAAGTTGGACAAAGTTGGATAAAACTGGACAACTGGCCATTTCCATACTTTTTTAGATACATAAGGTTATAGAAAACTTAAATAATACAATGACAGTAATAGTTTGAGTTGATTATGAATCAATAATCAATATTTCTACATTAACCATGGATCATGTGGCTACTTGTATGTGAAAGTTGTGATGAACATAGAGATAATTATCACCAGACTGCAGCTCGCCTCAGCTTTATAGCATCTTTTGGTTGTGTTTTGGTTTTATGGCTCTCAACTTTACCGTTTTCTTTCAGTCTCTCCACTCTCATAGCGTTGTTTTCGGCCGCAGCAGGCAGCTGTTTTTTAGCATAAAAGCTCTAAAAACCCACTGTACACTACCTGCCCTGCACCAAACTGCAGACTATCCCAGTTAGCTACTAGCTGGTAAACATAGCAGAGTGGCCAGACATACGAATGCTAATGCTGCTCTGTATCTGCTCTGTAAATAACGGTTTGCTTACAGTTTTTGTTGATCGCTTCGGGACTATTATCGTAAGTATTTGGAAAAATTTCACAACTCATCACACTTGTAACACAGCCAGTCTCTCATTCAAAACGTGACACTGTGCATTCATTTGGATTGTAAACATCTTTCACCACACAAGCCATTAATTAATTAGATTAAATTAATTCAAAATATGTTTCTCGTGAAATGTCACAAGAACAAAAGGTTTAATCACCAAAACACAACGTAAGGATTTATTTTCAGTTTCATCATTTTAACTATCAGCCATTAATTAATTAGATTAAATTAATTCAAAATATGTTTCTCGTGAAATGTCACAAGAACAAAAGGTTTAATCACCAAAACACAACGTAAGGATTTATTTTCAGTTTCATCATTTTAACTATCAGCCATTAATTAATTAGATTAAATTAATTCAAAATATGTTTCTCGTGAAATGTCACAAGAACAAAAGGTTTAATCACCAAAACACAACGTAAGGATTTATTTTCAGTTTCATCATTTTAACTATCAGCCATTAATTAATTAGATTAAATTAATTCAAAATATGTTTCTCGTGAAATGTCACAAGAACAAAAGGTTTAATCACCAAAACACAACGTAAGGATTTATTTTCAGTTTCATCATTTTAACTATCAGCCATTAATTAATTAGATTAAATTAATTCAAAATATGTTTCTCGTGAAATGTCACAAGAACAAAAGGTTTAATCACCAAAACACAACGTAAGGATTTATTTTCAGTTTCATCATTTTAACTATCAGCCATTAATTAATTAGATTAAATTAATTCAAAATATGTTTCTCGTGAAATGTCACAAGAACAAAAGGTTTAATCACCAAAACACAACGTAAGGATTTATTTTCAGTTTCATCATTTTAACTATCAGCCATTAATTAATTAGATTAAATTAATTCAAAATATGTTTCTCGTGAAATGTCACAAGAACAAAAGGTTTAATCACCAAAACACAACGTAAGGATTTATTTTCAGTTTCATCATTTTAACTATCAGTGAATCAAGTAACAGACAATGCTAGATACATGCTTACTGAAAGTAGTATGCTACAGTAATGTAAAAAAGACAGATTACACAGTTTTCACATTAGGCAATACACTTTCATTACCCAACATTTACAGAATTTATCACTTCCACAATATCTATCCTATATGTACAGGTGCTGGTCATATAATTAGAATATCATCAAAAAGTTGATTTATTTCAGTAATTCCATTCAAAAAGTGAAACTTGTATAATGTATACATTCATTCCACACAGACTTTTTATTTTGATATCTGATATCTTTTCATGTTCATACTTTTCAGTTGGCAAACATTTCTAAAAATCCTTTTTCTTTATTGGTCTTAAGTAATATTCTAATTTTCAGAGATACTGAATTTTCATTAGTTGTCAGTTATAATCATCAAAATTAAGGAATGAACACTTGAAATATATCAGTCTGTGTGGAATGAATGTATACATTATACAAGTTTCACTTTTTGAATGGAATTACTGAAATAGATAAAAACTTTTTGATGATATTCTAATTATATGACCAGCACCTATGATCAAGATGTCATCAATGAAGATATTGCCTCCAATCATTGATGCAAAAAACAAACTTTTATTGCAACATATTGGTTTGTCTAATCAAATGACTCTGAGCCTGTCCTATCTGCTCCATGTTACAGTAAATGGAATTGCCAGTGTTCACACCACCTTTTACAGTATATAGTTGCCCGCTGAGTTTACCATCACATGAAATTAGCAATGTACAGATGGTAATCGATAATGATGGTAATCATCGGTAATAGATGGTGTAGTGTATTTTAAAGTATTGTACATACTGTAATCATTGCAGTAGCTCTGAATCCCACTGAGGTCACATGAAAATGATTATATATTAAGCAAATGTTTCAGCAATGATCAATTAGGAACAACAAGCATAGTGATAGTAAACTGTATTTTAACAATAGATACGAAAATCTTATTCAAAGTTGCATGTACTTTGTATGAACTTAATGTATTTCAATGCAAAACATGTCTTTCTGCATGTTTTTGTTGTACTCAGTCAATGTAAGATGTACTTACAGTTGTGAAAAAGGTCTTTTTTTTTGATGGTCTGTAGTGTTTTTTGAGTGTAATCTTTCCAAATACTAGCGACAATAGTACCAAAGCGATAAACAAAAACTGGAACGTTAACATGTGATAATGTGTCGGCTTGTTTCCACTGCCTCCAAGTGGCAAAAAACTCCATCTGCTGATGAAGATGATGTGATATATCCAGATAATGCTGAATTCTGAATGTTCAATGACTATCTGTTAATATTGTTTTGATAAAGTGTCACACCCTCTGTCCCTGCCCCTTCTTCAGCCTAGCCGGGAGCCTTCCTTTCACTGTCTTTTTGTGTGTTGTGTTTTATTGCAGGAGTGGAGGTGTGCAGGTGTTTGGCAGCAGCTGCAAATCATCTTCAATCTCCTCTGCTTTAAATACTAGGCTTCTACTCTACCACGCCACCAGATTCGATTCGGCTTCACAGTTAGTCTCGGTCCAGCCCTTATTACCATGTTTACTATTTTGACCTCCTTCTGCCAGCAGTTACTCCTGGTCTGATTCCAGCCTGCGTCCCATGCCTGCTCACCTGGGAACCTGCACTGGATGACCGCATCTCTTCCAGGCTCATTGGTTAGTATTAGTATTAATAACGTAATGAAGAACAAAGTCCCGAAGATGAAAAAGCTAATTTGCTCGACTTGAATTGTAATTGTGCTGCTGAGCATTCTATGACTCTAAAATATCTCTGTTATTTTAGTTCATGGAGTCCATCAGTGTGCAGAGACACTGCATAGTCCCATTTAAGTTTTCTTCACTGAGACCTTTTCTTTTTATCACGTGATTTATCAACATAAATTCTTGGGGCGGTACACTGTCCGTATGTCACTAGATGCTTCTGAAATATCTTCAACTGATTACACTGACTTATGTTTGTACATGCTTCAAGAGGCAGAGGAGTAAGAGCATTGATTGAGGCAAATAAAAGCACCTGAAAGTGGCCACAGGGTGAGAGGAAGTACAAAAAACCCAGATGTATTCCATGTGAGAGGAGAGTGAGAGGTTAGGGTTATTTATTGGAGTCAAAGTGACACATGGAGAAACTGACGCAGAGAAAGTGGCACTTAGGATGTGAGAGAGGGATCAACTCTCCCAGGACATCATCAAAAGGTCTTTCCCACCGCTCAGTGTGTAAAGGCATCTATGTCTGCCCCTCAGTGACATCCTGTGTACCAGTAATATTTGTTCTTTCCAAAACAAAACAACAGAGTTTACTATCCATTGTAACAGGTGTAGTATACATGCTAAAACTACATTAGGACTGGCCCTAAATTGTAATCTGAAGCTGAAGGTTTTTCATCTGTTACTGACGCTGTCCTTAACTTTGTGATTGCGTATCCATAACTCTGATAAATTGTTTTGTTGAAACGTAGACAGATATTTTATAATGTTTTTTACAATAAATCAGGCTGCTTGGCAACTTGCTGGCAAATTTGAAACCTTTTTTGCTGTATTAATTACCAAACAGGGCCGTCGACCCTTGGGGACACACTGGAATCTAGGTCCACTGTGTGGCAATTCATGTGTGGTTTTTTGATTAATTGCAGATGTGTTTGGTGCTGTAATATGCCCCACTAAAGCACAAAATAAACTGAAATGACAATAGCCTTAAAGGAATTATATTATCAAGCATGCAAAATACACATATTTGCTTTCTTGCCAAGAGTTAGATATGTAGCTAGAGCAAGCAGGTGATTAGATTAGCTTGGAATAAAAAGTGGAAACAGCTAGTTTATTCTGACTAGCAGCACATCTAAGGCTTACTAATTAACAGCAACAGAAATTTAAAGAAAACAAGCTGTGGTTTTATGGGGAGTCTAGTGCTTTCTTAGTGAACAGCGTCTGGGTGCAGTAACTTCATGGAGTTTTATAATTACTCGAGATTCCAGGAAGTCACTGCACCCAGGCTTTGGGCACCAAGAACAAGTAACAGCACATAAATCCCAGTTAAACTCCCCCTGCTTCCAGTCTTTGTGTTAAAGGTGCAGTAGAATGCTCATTGTCATACCTGTATTTAGAGTTTCCACGAGGAAATGTTTACATGCTTCAATGTTTAAAAAACGCATTATATTTCTCATACTGTCCATTCCTTGAGCACATCTTTTCACCCTCTTTCTGAACATTCTGTGTTCGAAACAGAAGGCAGTTGCCTCGCTGCCTCGCTACCGTAGTAGACAGCTTCCTAAGAAGGCATCACTTTCAAATGAAGGCATCTCAGTTAACATTGGTTTCGAACAGCCTTCTAGCATGCTGTCTTGCGTGACGCTAGTCTTAGCATCAGCTAACTAGCTATTGAAAAGGCAAATGGCTAACAGACGCCTCAGAAATCATACTTAACAAACTTGGTTGGTTTCAGTCACGGGCTAATGTGATAGTTCAGTGTTAAGTTCTCGCCAACTTTTCAAAAATTGTAGCGAGAAAACTACTAAAAACTTTTAAAGATGTATTTGTCAACGTGTTTGTCCACCGTCTTGACCATTGTTCGTAAGCAGCAGCAGCCACAGCCGTACTGGTTTATGGGTAATAGGCAGCATGAAGTCACCATCGATGCTACGTTACAGGGGCAGTTTGAAGTCATCTTACGAGACAGAAAGAGATCGTTTCAGCCTGTTAGACACCTTCTGAGACACCAGTTTAGCCCGTTTCGAACACAACGTCTGTTTTAGCTCCTGTCTCCTGGGCCACCCTCCCTGAAAGCTCACTTGCTTCTGATTGGCCAACTTCCCCTAAAATGGGCGGGGCTTCGCAGCACTGCACAGAATCAAGGCCTGTTATGAGAGACTAGAGGTGTGTCTCATTTCACGCCCTTCCGTAAAGTTGAGCGTGGAACGCTGGACACTTCTCACCCTCAACAGCCACCATCAGGGGCATTTCCAGGCTCTTAAAACATTGGAGTCTTAGCCCAGCCCAGAAATCTTTCATGTTTTCACCTGTTTTCACCCTCCCCAGCCTACCAAAAGTAGGCCTAAAGCAACAGTAAATGACCTCTACTTGTACCATCTACAAAAAAAACCAAAAACGCACAGTAACTTCAACTGTCTCATTTTCTGTTGCTACCTGCAAACTGAACCTTGTCTTCTACATTTTAATTATTAAATATCATAGGTCATATAAATACATTTATTATGATTATTATAATTACTACTGATAATAATTAACACTAAACACAAAACACAACATTCAGGTCACATGTGACAATTCAAAATATAAAAATATAGTTTAATATAATGCAGTAGGCCAGTGGTCGGCAATAGGCGGCCCCCGGGCCAGAACTGGCCCGCCAACAATAATGCAGCACGTGCTTTATTGTGAGCATGTGCAAAAGTGTCCTTATAATTAATTTGTTAAACAAGGGAGAGAAAAAATATCTGCAGTTATTTGGAATCAACCTTACAACCTTCCTAACGGGAGTCCTGCACAGTACCAATTGTCATGTTATTCTCTCGCTACTTTGAGGCAGACTGTTTGTGTAGCAAATATATTGACAAGAAACTGACCAACATTTTGGTTACAGTGCTTGCTTCTTTTTTTTTTAAATTGCTTTAATTTTATATAATTCTTATAATTTTATTATAATTCTTATTTATGCATAAATATATTATACAGCTGCTCTGCCTCAAAATTTACCGATTTACAGAGTACTAGCTACACTAGCTAAGTTAGCTACACAGTTAGCTGTGCAGCTAGCCGTCCTATTCATAGTTTTCACATGACGTCACGTTCCAAGGAAAACGCTTACATGGAGGGCTAGAAAGACGTTATTTTCCGATGCCTGCCAACCAATAAGCAAGTGATACACTGTTACTTTGAGTTGCTGGAAATGCTAGATGGTTGTTGTGCTTTCGGATGCACTAATCGAGGTGAAGAGAAGCCTGGGCTGTGGTGAGGGATTCCCCATTAGGTAAACATAAACATACCACAGTCGAGCAGCGGCATGGACCTGGCGGTTTTTAATGGTAGAAATGCAGCAGCGGATGCTGTAACGTTATATGGATCAGATATGCCCGACACTTGCAGTTTGTGTTCATATCTTTCTTTTTCTTAAGTTGAAAGGTGATCCAAACAAAATTTGAGTGCTTTAGCGGCGTCTCTACGGGGAGTCACGGTGTGAGCCGCTATGTTGGTCTGTTGTTTTGCCCTCCAGGTCCCCACGCACGTGACTGAAAACTATGATGATTCTGCCCAGAATGGAAGCTTGCTGCTCTGGGGATGTGTTTGTGTTTACACCTCTAACATTAGTACAGAAGATTTGGACCGCTGGTTCAGAGCCAGCTGAAAACAGGAGCTACTGTTAGCAACAGCTAGCAGTTAGCAAATCACATCATAAATCACAGAGTTGAGGCAGAGCAGCCAGAGAACATCAAGGAGGGAAAACCAGAAAATATTTCCCTTTCCTTCACAACCGTAAAAGCACTATGAGCTAATATATACTCCATGGCAACCGGCAGCGCTTGTAGAAGCAGCAGCTGGTAGTTCCTTCAAACTTTGCTACACTTTTGTTTTCTATCTGTTTTTTCTCCGGCTTTATTGCCAAAACATGTGTTATCTCTGACATAAATATAGTCATTGGAAGATAAAGACGGGGTTTTTGGATTCAAGAGCAGCAGAACAGACCGGACCAGGCGCCACGACGGGTGTTGTGATCGCTCAGAGGAGAGGAAAGCCAGGAGAGGAGCCATGCTGGCCCAGCTTGGACTTAATTCTGCTCCTAAAATGGGACTCATATTGACCAGACAACAGAATTCAGAGACTGTGCACATCACACGCAGGTATGATGACACAGGTATGTGACATCATACCTGCGCCATCCCGGATCAAGCACTACGCAGGTGGTCCATGTTCCGAGCTGTCAGCGCAAGACGAGATGAGAGGAGGTGGACTGTGTTTTTTACATCGATTATGCTTGGTGCTCAAACGCATTCAAGATGGACTCTGTTTCCCAAGTGTCAAACTGTTTATTGCGAAGATGAAACTTTCATATTATCATCAAATTCAAAAAATGCACTGTGGAATGTTTAGGGTGTATACGTGTCTGTATTTTTATATATAAATAACTGTATGTATAGTTTTATTTTATGTTACCATATTTTGATATAGGCCTAGACTTAATTACATGTTGTGTGTGTAGCATGAAGGAAGTCCAAATTTTGTTTTGTTATGCAGCCTTGTGCTGTATAATAACTAATAAACAACCTTATACCTACTAGTGAATGTGAGTTCACTCCTTTTAGCTCTGTTTTTGGTCTTCACCGACTCCTGAGGGAAATATCTGCCTCTGTAGCAGCTAAGTGCTGCACTATGTTCACCAGGTAGTCGCTAACTGTGTCTGTCAGGTTGGTGCTAAGCAGGTAGTGTATAGTTTGTTTATCAGAGATTTTGTTTGCTTTAAACTGTGTCTGGAAACGACCAAACGAGAGGGGTGAGTGAACCAAATAACAAAACCTTCAGTTAAAAGATTTCATAGAGCTGAGGGGAACTGCAGAACTGGGTCACTACAAGTGATCACTTTCACATTACACATGATCATTTGATCTATTTTTATGAAATAAATAGTGATTATAACAACTTTAAAGATACAGTCTCGTGTATCAGCATGAATGAGTAAGGCTACATTATGTATACTAAACTCTTAACAAAAAACAAGTACACCAGCAACAGCCAGATTAATCACTGATCACTGATCATGCACTTGTGCATGCACACTTGCAAATGAACACATAGATAGGGGAATAGATACATCTAGAAAAACATACGTACATATTTATAAAGTCTACGCGCATGCATGCACATGGACACACACGCTTATAATCATAAGCACATACACATATGCAACACATGTTAATGACTGTGATGTGGCTGTTGTGCAATCATGTAAGAAATGTTGCTATTTCTTACGTGCTTTTTGTTCTTGACTGGGGTGTTTAGTAATGGTGATATGTTGTGATCTTTTTTAAGCAGAGGAGCCTAACCAGGGACAGGGGTAGCAAATTAGTCAGGGCTAGAACACTATATGCAACACATCTGTTTCATGTTCCAATGTATTTTCCCTGTCTCTAAAACACACACACAAAAGAAATAAGATAAGGGGTGAGTTTTTAAATACTGATGAAACAATTAACAGAGGAAGTGATTCAGATACTAGCTGGGCTACCACTTCATCAGTGATAGACACTACAGAATCTCTATAAATACATCAAGTCATGATGAAACCTTTAGTGCTAAAGACAGGTGAAGCAGTGCATTCCAGTCTCAAGGTTGTTGAAACCAGGTCCACTCTGAGCTGTGGGAACTGTGGTTCATCAGTTCTTTTGTTTTAACCAAAATATAAGTTACATATAGCTTTTAACTAATATCTCTCAAGGAACAAGTCATGGAAACATTTTACATGAAGTCGCTATTACACATCCATTATAACTCATCTTGTAGGTTATGACCGTCATACTATTTCTTCCTCTAGGAAACAGAAGCAGAACCTGGTTAAAGGAACCAAGTGTGAATATTGGCTCTACATGACCCAACACACATATTCTCAGATCCTCTCACACTGTATGTGACATGAGAAAATACAACATGCACGAGGGTCTGGGAATTGCAGAACTCTTCACATATCTCTCCTGCACTCAAAGTTTCAACCTCCAAATGTAATTTATATTCATGAGGATATGCTGATGAGTTACATCTTGCCCTTTGTGGCTGTAGGTCAGTAAGTAGCAAACAGCTGAAAAACTGGGGGATTTTCGCCTTGCTTGAAACCAACAACCAAGGACTGAATGTCCCAGTGACGTGCAGCCTTGTAAAACTCTTTTACCTACATTTTACCTTTCTTCTAAAATCTTTTTGACACAAAATATTTCCATACGTCGCATTACATATATACTATACTATCTCCCTATTGATTTTTTTCTTTAACCTTGTAAAATTCCGTTTTTGAATCATTACCTCAAATTATAAGTGGGTCAAAAATGACCTTATAGGGGATGAATGGTACTCAACCATTCATCCTTATCTCAGTCTTGTACACAGTACATTTATTGTGACTGCACAGAACTGGTTATTAGCATTGCCACTCATTTTACACAGCAAGACAAATACATTGACAGCTGTTTTACATTGCATTTACACTTATTACTTACTTACAAATATATGAAGGGGTATTTGCAATTATAATTAAATAAGCCTACTTAATTAGCTAGCTTACATTACTATAGTTGTGGATTAATTAACAAAATAAATAGTAGCTATGTAGCTTAATTTAGTAGCTAAGTAGCACAATTTTTTGGAGAGACAGACTCTATTGGTCATCTTGATAAATGGATGATAGTTTACTAGGTGGTAGATGACATAGTGTTCACAGTTTTTTGACAGCAAACCCTTGAGGATGTCACTGAGGAGCATAGAATGAGGAGAAGACTGGAGGCATGCACTCTTACACTGCATGATTTTTGCATGATGTTATTAATGATTTATGGTGTTTATATTTTTATTAAGTGTTAGCCCATCCAGTTAATGACTTATTTGTTCTACTTTAATTACAAGCGACTCTTAAAACTGACAGACACTGCTCATTTAGCAGATTATAATGCCAATTGAATCTGCAGGTTTACACAGGTCACCTCAGGGTGTGTGATTAGCTGTGCCCAACGCTGGCAGCATTTATCTGTGCCAATTAAATTACATAGCTGATTTACATCTTTGAATGTCACGGTTTTATAGTCTGCACCTGGTTAGGTGCAACAAATCTCTGCTCTGTTGCCAAAACATGACAATGACTGAAACAAAAGAGTCAATTACCTCCGATGTCCGGTCGCAGTTTCTTATCATATTCTTTCAGTAAATTGTTGAGGATATTCGTGGCATCGGTTTCCTGTGATTTAGGAGCCAGCATTTGGTTCACAGTGACATCCTCGTAGTCCTCCTCGTACTCGATTGTTAGAGAGCTGTAAAGGTGACATGAAAGAAGGCGAAGCCATGTAGTGTATTCTGCAGACTGCATGAACACAATGTCAGCGTCATTGAGAGTCCTTCAGATGAACTTAGAGCTAAGCATGAAGTTTTCTTCACGAAACAAGTGACAAACAGCTTATGGGAGCTTAAGTTTATCTTATCCAACGTCCCTGAACATACACATCCCCCCCCCGCTTTTTAGAGCTGTTTGAAACAAAAGTACGCCACTTACCATGTATGAAGGACAGACAGGAGTGAGACGTAAGCCAATAATTTGGGTGGCATGTTTCTCGCAGGTTGACAACAAGTAGCCCGGAGATGTGGCAGAGAACGGCGCGTGTCGGTGTCTGGACACGGTGGTCACAGCTGCTCAGAGGATACAGCGAGGGAAAAGCTCCTCATAGTTTGTAATCCAAAAGAAATTTCACTCATTGTTAAAACCAGGCGTTTTTTGTTTTAAATCCTTCCCCTCAGGCGTCTTTCAGACGAAGGTGCAGCTTCCCACTTGTAAGGTTGCAGATTGCGGACACTGCTTGTTTTACGCAGGTGCGCACACTCTGAATGCATCCTCACTAAAAAGCCCTGAATTCATCCTAATACTCCTCCATGGGTAAGTCTGCGTCACTCCACTTTCTTGGGAAGTACTTTGCACTTCCCATAAGAGCTGAAAAACTAAACTGAGACCCCCCAGTGTTTCTTCCTTCCTAATTATTTTGGATAAAATGCCACATAAAAATAAAACCTGCTTTTGTGATTGGATTGAACTGGACTGGAATACTTTGGGAAAATAATTGAATTATAAAGCCTATTATACTGCTAGACAAGGTATACATTTTAACTTTAAAGTAAGAAAAACTGTGTCTTTTATAAATTAGATCCCAGTTACCAGTATTTGCAATTCTTTAAAAAAAAAAGTCAGTAAATAAACTTTTTTTCTTGTTTGTCTTGTTTTTCAAATGCTACTGTTATATTTTTCCATTGATTAATTCATTAATTAAGTAATCTTTTTAGGTGATGCACCTGCAGTTTGAGCATGGATGGTGTGGACATCTTTCTTGTTGGTTGCCACATATTAATTTGAAAGCTTGCATATCAAAGTCCTGCCATAGCTGCCAAATTTTACTAATTGACATGCAGTCTAACACAGCATAAAGCCACCTTTGCTCCAGTATTAGTAATTGTAATTGAGGGCCCTTGAGAGAGGTGAAATGCAGTAAATGAAAATGGCAAGAAATAACACAAATGAGCACACACTGTATTATATAAGGTTATCTTCTGTCAGTATTAGGATATATGAAGTTGTTCCATCTGCAGTCCCTGTAAAGGTTTTCTTCAGCGATTAATGTGACTGGCCCTTGGCCCTTCTTGGCTATCATTTTTAAATGAATGGACATTTCTGTCTAAGCCTCTGTAAAGCACTTTAACTGGAATCAATCCCTCTCTCTGTCGGCCTCTTGTGTTTTTCTTTAGACACACAAAAGATTTTTGAAGGGTAGAAATGAACTGCTGAGATGAATAATCCCTTGAGGAAGGTCAGATACCACAGTATCTCATAAATATAGTTTCATTTGGTTTTGATGGTACCAAATAAGGTGAATTGTGTCTCTACAGCATCAAAGTAAGACTAATAGCGGATCCTCTTTCAGCCTGGCAAAAGCACAAACCACAGCCACCGTAGCAACAAGAAGCTGGACACAGCTACAGGCAGCAGGCTCAATATGCGGTTTAACAGCAGTGTGATCCTCTGATATTGCTCCTGTGTGAAGTCCTGCTTCCTCCTGATAGTTGTGGCTGCCTGCTGTCATCCTCTGGTGGTTACAAAGAGAAATGCAGGAAGTGGAGGGTGCACAGCAGCATAAACAGTACAGGATTTGCAGCGGTGGGAAAATGTAGATTTTTCACTTAAAGTAGGAATTCCATTGTAGAAATACTGTGTGACAGGTAAAAACACACATTTTTACTTAAATAAAAGTACAAAAGGTTCAAACAATGTATATCATATTGGATTAGAGCTTGGGAATGTCCTCCTGGGGATCAAAAAAGTCTTAGTCCTGATTATGTTTTGTAGCATTAACATGAATCTGGAAATTAACTAGTTACTAAAGTTATCAAATAAATGTAGTAAAATGTATATTTGCCTCTGAAATGTAGTGGAGTAGAATGTAAATACTTTGTACAAGTACCTCAAAAGTGCACAATTTGAGTAAATGTACTTAGTTACTTTCCACCAGTGAGGATTTGCACAATAAAGGGAGGGAACCAGAGCAGCAGTATAAACATGATACGAGCTACATCATCCGTCTGAATCAACTAGGACCTTATCGTCTGCCTGTTAACCGGTGAGTCGTGTGCTGCCCACTGCAACCTCAGTGGAAATGATTTTTTATTATATATTGTTTTTACTCTAAATGCAGTCAAACAGTTTATATTCAAAACAAGCTTTATTTTAATGGGTTGATAGTTTTATATTCCAAATAACAATTATCATTTCCCCCCCATGTAATTAAACGTATAGTATTTCTAGTCTTTAATCTTTATTATGATATGTTTTGGATTTTAATTTGACAGATTAATCAACTGAGCAAAATGGAAACCATTTTACACTTAAAATTAACTAATAAAAATAACTAATAATGCTTTTGCCCCCATTATGTTTGATGTATTTATCCACAATTGTCCTTCATATGTTTTGCATTAAGCACATTAAGCCTGGTTTAGTCTGTAAAACTGTGATTATACAGAATAACGGCAGGAATAAAGACCATGGCTGTGCATCTTTGCATACCATCATAATGCTAGTGTAACAAGAAAAAGGAAACATATTGTGACCACAAATAGACACTTTAACAACTCATGGGTTTAAATCTATCATATATATATTTGGGGGTTTTTTAATATAGGAAAGGACAGGGGAAGGTCCCATTTTACAATTGCGTTGTCTGCAATTCCACCAAAGACTTTCAATATGCAAACCTTCTCCTACAAAGAGCTAAACGGACATCCTCATTTTTAACTTTAAACACAAATGCTTAGCTTACATTCAAAGTGTAAAAACCAAATCACATGTTCAGTCTTCAGAATACAGACACCTTATATGTTATCAGTACTTCAGTACATGTAGGCTGCAGATTGCTGATCAACATGTGTTTGCGATCTTTATCTTTACTTTACAGTCACAATTTTTCACAGGACGGCAGCAGTGCCACATGATTGCTAATTACCTACAACACAGTCTATGCCTACAATGTAAAGTACGCCCCCGCTTTTTGCTGTCAAAATGTTGCTTCATATGTGTCAGTACATGTCTGTTACAGTAGTGTAAATTGTATGTTTTCCTTCATTTCCTTCATTATCTTCATTTACACTCATTAGTGATGTTCAATTAATAAATCAGAGTCAAAAGTCATTCTTACGCTTCATCATTTCAGCACATATATTATTTGTATAATCATAATGAAATGACTCACACACTCTGTTATGATGATAATGAGCTTCTATTTAACATCATCTTTTGATAATGACAATTTTACTATAAAATGCCACAATGGAACAACATTACAAGCATCAATAAAGTAAGAGCTCTACAAAAAATTAAAATTAAAAAACAAATACTTCACTTCACCTACTTCTGTTATTTTAGTTCTGTTATTTCAGTTCTTTCACTGAACAATGAAGTAAGGTAACATTTGCTGCCATGCAGGATAAACTGTATAGAAAGTTACCACTAATCGTTTGTACTTTTACAAGTTTTCCACTGACCTTTCAAATGTCGTCGTTATGAACTATGCATCAGTGCAGAAGACTACATATCTGCATAGTACATGTCTCATCAATAATTCACTTATTAAAGTTGGTGCAATCTCTGCATGACAGCACTGTGTGAGCATTCATTCAACCACCAATTTAACACTTCTGCACAGTGCATTGTTTGGGAAGGGAACAGAAAATTGTGTCTAGTTGAAAGGTCAGAAAGATAATTTCAGAATTTGCAATAACACTTAGAATGTAAAATACTGGTCTAGTACAGTCTTCCTTTCAATCAAATATTTGGTCAATCCCACATCCAACAAAGCCACGTGTTTTTTCTTCATGTTTTGTACATTAAAAACCAGATGTGAAGATGATTGTGCTTTAGTACTTGTAGATTTTGAAATTACATGCTGAAGAAGATCAGGGCTAATTATTTGCTTTAACTTTCAAATGACTTCTTTAAACTGTTTTTTATGGTCTTGTTTTTGTGTATGTCCTTTCTTGTTTTTGACGTCCCTTTTATGATGCTTGCCTCTACGTAGTATTTAATATTTCCTTCCTGTTTTATTACTTTGCTGTCAAATTTGTGTTTTCATTCTTTGTTACTGTGGTTTAAAAAGGCTTTTAATTACCCGCATGCAACTGCAGGGTTTGAATCAAGGAGACCAAATGACTTTTACAAACATTATAATTCACTTCTGTACCGGCGCAATGTTTTGTACACTTGACACTAGTAGGATTATGTGACTTGATGTTTGCAGTGTCTTTGTGAAATCAACAGTGATTTAATCAACAAAAATGTTTAATGCTTTTATTTGTAAGCAGTACAGTGATCCGTGTATGTTGTGTTTATGGAAAGATAAGGTCAGTTACATACCATAGACTGTTACAGTCCTTTGTGCCACTGCAGAGGAAAGGTACATTCCCACTTGAATCTGTAGTAACACCAGAGAGTGCTCACTCAGCATTTCAGAAATCAAATTACATCAGTGAGCTCCATGCAGGAGCTACAGATATTTTGTATGCTGATAAAGTAGCTGCAGTATCTGTCTGAACATATGGTACAGCGAGTGTCCTCTCATCCCTGACCAAGCAGTTTTGCAGAAGTGTCATAGATAATACCCATAATTAATAGTGCCTTATATTAAAGTTGCCTATACATACACATTTTGTTACTCTTAACACCTTCCCAGTTCTTCAAATGGCCACAGCTTCCTATACACCTTACTGGTGTCTGTTTGTGATGTATTTGCTCTTTCCTATCAATGCACACAAAAAGCCCAAACTAAAGGAATTGCTTTTTTCCACAGTTAGATATGAAGATTGATATCACTCTCACACTCGACAGTAAATGTAAAGCTGCAGCCAGCAGCTGGTTTGGTTAGCTTAGCTTAGCATACACACTATACGGTACGAGACAACAGTTCTGTACTTACAGGTACACTTTTGAAGAATGTTCCCTTGAAGATACAATATTGGTCTTTAAGAGGCCAGAAGTGCACCTTTTTACTTACAGAAAGGGTACAAAGTGCTTTCAAACAAACATAAGAACAAATTTGTACCATTTCATCCCCAGTTACCTGCAGCACTGAAAAATGTGTCACTCAGTTGCTCCAAAGTTAGCATCAATGAATCTCAGTACAAACTGTAAACAGTGTTAGCTGTGGTTAGCTGGGTAAATTGAATGACTGACAGTGTATTTCAACCAAGTTTTTATATACAGTCCATGTGTGGTAGTCTAAATCTTGTTTTCTTTCTTTTTTACGTAATATGACACGCTTTTTGAAAATTCTTATTGCTTCAATACAAAATACACATATTCAGTATGGGTACATTAATGGACAACTGGCCTGGGGAGTACAGTAAAGAAAGAAGAAGACATACAAATATTTTGTGTAAATTAGCTCGAAATAATTGCTGTAATAATGTGAGAAACGTCATCACCAGGCTTGCTCCCTGACCCCGCCCACTCTAAGTTAATGACCAGTTTGCCGCTCAAACTCCGCTGAGCAGGACAGGAGATTTTCAGTAGCAAAGTGCAAGATAGCTAGCTAACTACTAGCAATGTCACTCAGGGGTCTGTAAACTAGTGTTATTTTTGTCAGCCTTTTTAAAATTTAGTGATCGTCTTAGTCCTGTGTCAAATATCCTGGTCTTTTTTAATCAAGTTTTAGTTGACAAAAAGTCTGGGTAAGTCATTTTCGTAGTAATCTTGTCTTCTTTGTCTAAAATTTCAGTGCTTCTGTATATATATAATAATAGCTTTTTCATTTATATTTCAGACAATGACATGGATGGAGAGACAATGGGTTGAGGACTAACAGAAAGCATGATTGGGTATCTTTTCGACAGTTCTTTCAAAAAGCAATTAAAATGCAGACTTCACACTCCGCTACAAGGAGGTCACCCTTAATTTGGAAGCAGAACAACAAACTTGTGATGCTCATGTGTCCCCAGAAAAACCAGAGGTAAGAATGTAATGTGCTACTTTTTCATCTTTTCTTTGTTGCAATGAGGTGTCATTTCCATTCCACAATTCCACAAAGTTATCCAGAGCTGATTAGATGCCAAAGAACCGGTCAAAAAGGAACAAAAGTACCGCGACAAAATAATTGGGACCCTGTATGAAATGCTGTCAAAGTGTACAATGTAAGTGTTCTTTTCCAAATATCAAACCAAATATATGCATGCTTTAAGAAAAGGATTTGTTAATTCTCAATTGACCCTTCGCTGAGCCACACCCTGAATATGCAGCAGTATAGGTCTCGCTCTAACTGAGGTCCGACACTTTCATGGCTGCGCTCCATTGACTCGTATGCAAAAGGAGTAGTTATGATGGCAAGATATGGTCAAACACTGTTCCTGGGACACTTATTAGTAGTACTGTAACAGTCGCTATCCAGACAGGTTGAAAGGAGAAATACGATTTATTCTCCTTCCAAAACCTAAAACAAATCCAGAAAAATGTAGGTTGTGGATTGTTTCTTACATAATGTTAGTTAAGATAATGCTAGCTAACTTACTACTGAATGTAATGCTATAAAGCCCTAGTGTTTTTGCTTTTTAATGATTGTAATAGTGAATAGAGACCTACCCAGCTTTACAGGAACAGTGTTAATCCTTAATATTGTTGTCCTTTGTCTCAATCGTCAGGTGATGCGGCCGTTCACTTTTACTCAGTGATCGGTGGGCTTGATTCATTTCACATCCGTTTGACAGCCTGAATACAACCTTCAAATATATAATGCTAACCTTTCAGTGCAATTATAGACAGTGGCAGTGACTGATAAATCAGACAAGTCCGAATAATTTGTTGGACTTAGCAACAGTAACTAAGGGGGGCATACTATAGACTGTATATAAAAAGCTTCCTACTAATGATGGGGCTAATGTGGCAAGGAAGCTACACAACTGAACCTGCAACCACAGATTAACATATTTAACAAAAGTTTTTTTAATGGGACTTGCGGTTTGTTTTGTCACTGTTTGAGACAGGTATCCAACCAACTCAGACTACATTCAGGTTGTCAAAGCACTGATTGTGAGGTACCCTTTCCTAAGGGATGTCCATGAGAATGGTTATGTAAGTATCGCTCCTCTGGTCTCTCCTCAGCAGATTCCAAAATAACAGAAATGCACATCATTTACTTTCATGATATCTGTTTGGAAAAACCAGCATACCTGGCACAGCAAACTCAAGAGCAAATTCAAAACCGACCGGGCTCCACTAATCAACAATGAGGAAGTGAAACAAGTCAAAGAGAAGTTCATCAAGTACATCAAAGACCACAGAAGAATCTGCATCCTCATGTCCCAGACGACTGAAGCCATCTCTAGTAAGTCCCCACACCCTCTTAAAGCTTCACAAAATGTAAGGCAAGAAATCTAGTCATATTGCGTGTGCATGATTTGTAATCAGTGTTGTCTGCTTCATGCATTGTGGGGGAGGATGCAACCTCTGTTGAGGCTCATATCAAGGTGAGCAATACAGAAAGTTGCATCCCAACGTGAATCTGGTGAAAGAATGCACGATGAAAACCTATGAATGGGGTGCAAAGAGAAATTGGAGGAATGTCTTCTGAAGACATGAGGAGATATCCATTCCTAAGAACATCCTCAGGGGTAAGTCAGAACAGTTAAGCTGACGCCAACTTGAGCTACGAACGGGAGACAAATTAAAGCACTTAAATTTGTCCCCCGTCTGTTCATTAACACTGATATACATTAACACAAGAAATTCTGAAAAAGGTTATTATAGACATCTATTGCAGTTGTGATTAATTTCCTATTGTAAGATATTTTTACCACAACTGTTTTGGCTGCCACTACAGTCTTCCCCAGAAACATCCAAGTGTTTTAGTGATGTCAGCTGCCATCAAGGTGGGGGGCATACCCTCTATCACACACTGCTGTCCTAAATGATGCCTAAACCTGATTTTCTTAACTAGTGTCAAAGGTTGTTTAAATACAGCAAATAATATGTCTTTCTTTCTTTTTTCTTTGTCTTTTTTAAATCTCAGTTGTGCAATGAGGTCGATGCTATGCACCCCTCTGCAGTCAACATATGCCGCCGCTTCAGTGAGTACTTCACAACTGTTCTCCCAAATATGCTTAAACATCACATCACAAACATGGAAAATGGAGACAAACCCTTGCCTGTGACTGTAACTCGAGTGGTAAACCTTCTTTACTGATTATGCCTGGACTGCTTCAGTGTTTGAAATGTTCAAAGAGGACCTTGACTCTAAGGACACCAATTCAGCATATTGGACTGGTTTCATGCCCACAAACCTCATTTCAACATAACCTGTGGGATAAGAAACTGCCAGTCGGCTTTTTCCAATTATCATTCTTTTAGGCAGCATGTTTATTGAAAACACAAAAACAATATTTCTAATTGCTCTGAAGCAGGGGCGTTTCCAGGCTCTTGAAACATTGGGGGCTTAGCCCAGCCCAGAAATCTTTCATGTTAAGTCTATAAAGCAACAATAAATGTTGCTTTATAATAGTAAACTACTTGTATCGACCCACAAAAAAATTAATTTGGGCTTTAAACACTTCATTTACTGCATTCTGGTAAATTTTTCTGCACCAATTTATTGAGTAAATATCTTTATTTAGGCTATATAAAAGGAAACACAAAATTCAGGTCACAGGTGACAATTAAAATGTAAAACTATAGTGTAGGCTATTTATGTTGCAGTAAGGCTCTTAGGCATTCTCTATTGCTGTCAGATATGTTTTTCCTGTAGATCAACATTTCTCATTTAATGTCATCCCTGCTGAGTTAACACACATGCAGGCATGACTGAAGTAGCCTAACGTCTTTAAATGTGCATGTGGCACCTTTTCACCGCAATGATATATCGATTCATTTTATTTAATTAGAAACTCCTGGACTTCAACAGCCCCTGTGTTTCAGCAGGTTTGCTTATGTTCAAAAATTTCTGCACATTAATAATAACAACCACATATCTGTATTCTCTGACATTTGCAGAATAAAGTTTTGAGACAAATGTTGAGACAATATTACGAGAATAAAATTGCAGTCATAATATTTTAACATAATCTGCCTGCCCCTCTGCTGTGCATTAGCCTGCATTATTGCTCTGCGGCTATGGTAGTAGACCACATGCTTTCTGACAGACACAGAGCCCGTCTGGGACTGTACTCGATGAGGTGGAAAACCGAAACTGAAAACATTGTGATCAGACAGAAATCTCTCTACACATCCACACAAAGGTTAACTTCAGCACCTCTGATAAAGTGCAGCTCACAGATGCTTCAGTTACAAGCATCCTGGAGCAGAGAGACAGTCCAAACTGAGCATAGGTGTCTCTGAGCGAGGAGGATGGAGACACAGAGCGACAGGTGCCTACATCAGATTTTTTTCAGAAAGCATATGATTCAATTCGGTCACCATACACAATAAAAGAACACTGCAAATCAAAAATGGACACGACAGAACCAGTCACACAGTAAGAGACAATTGAGATAGAAAATTGGCACTTATTCTTACGTTCCAATCACACAAGTATTGAAACAAATATTGCTGTGGAGATGATTTCTGATTGTTTTGGATAACCACAAAAAGTTGATGACAACGTTCTGACAGATCACAGTGTTGGCATTTACTTTAAAGAGCACTAATTTTTCAAAGATCATCCTCAAGCTCTAAGATTTCATTTTTATGAAGATGAATTTGAAATTGTAAACCCAAGTACAAAATCTTTTTATTATACAGTTAGGAACAAAGTTGAGTCACATTCACTTAGTCTCAATGGTTCCCCATTCACATGTGAAAGAGTCTGGGTTTGAAACTATACTACAACCCTTGATAGCTGACCTTAAGATGCTCTCCACAGAGGGCTTCACTTTCAGTCTTAATGAAGTAGAGCACACGATTAAAGCTGCTCTAGCAACTATTTCATGTGACAACCTCTCTATGACTGGGCGGTTTTCTGTCTTTCAATACTGGCTGGATATGCCGATTTTATATGGCCTCTCGCTCAGAGATAAAACAAAAGTTTTGGGGGTTGTTTTGTTTTTAGAACAACTGAAGTACATAAACATCATGTGGACTATGTGAAAAATGACAGACAAAGTCCCGCTTCGTACGGTGTATACGGTAAGAGTTCTGCCTCTGGTAATGAAATTAGTCACCTGTAAAGCTCATAATCAAAAACACATAACCAAACATGAAAGAAATGATGAGTTGAAAAATGTATGCATCGGGAAGAATGACCTTTGACTGTATGCCACTACTTAATTCACTATCCTAGACTTATGTTGATGTACGGTCCTCTTCGCCCTTTGTGGTGTATGAGGTATGAAAGCAAGCACTAATGTTTCAAAAATATTGCCAGCAAATGTAGGAACTTTGTACACATAACTGCGACTCTCAGCAGCCGTCATGAAATGAAGCAGTGCTGGGAGTTTTCTTCAGATATGTTCTTAGGTGACTTTGAAAATGCACTCAGCAAAAGCATTAATGTGCCATTTTCATCTCTGCCAGGTGATTTACAGAATGCTCTGAAATTAAACCTAAGTTTCAAACATGTACAGTTTCAGGATAAAGTGCTTCAGCGTGTTTCATCTGTATCTTTAATGGTGTCAAATAGGCCGTTGAGGATGTTTTTGTTGTGGGTCATGCACATTTTGAAGCCATCCCTTTATTCTTGAAAATTAAGTACTTTCTGAACATTGAGATTGTTTGGTTGTTATGTGGGAAACTTTTATTTCCTTGCTCTTTTGACAATCATTTCCATGCTTACCCTGTCACAGTTGACAATGACTGGATTCTGCTAAATCCAGGAAATGAGTTAGACCACCAGGCTCTAGAAATATATTTAGTTGATGATAGAATGTTTGTTTCATTGAGGTATTCTGTCTACATATGTTGAATTTTTTCTGTTTATACAGACAGGGGACAAATCAAATGAGTATGAAAAGTGTCTATTGTTCTATGCATCCTATAGTTTCACATAGGTGTTTAATTAGGTGGAAATAACGTGTAAAATGTTAATATTTTAAACAATCTTTACATCTTGTTTTATACATTGGCATTGACATGTATTTGCAATGAATGAACTTTTTCTTAACATAAATTGGTATGTTGATGTTTTTTATCTGGAAAAGTGATATATCAATGAACAGTCAAAATGCAATTATTGTGTAGAGAATTCGGGTACATTTTTGTCTCCTTAAAGTCCAGAATAGCTTGTCACTGGGGTGGTACCCTTAATAGGACATATTAGTACCCTTTAAATGGGTATATTGTACTATATAGTTCAAAGGTACCTTTATGTATTGCAGTGTACACAATTGTACTTTAACTGGTACAATTTGATAAGGTACAAAAATAGACTAGCAATAAAGGGTACACAATTGTCTCTCAAAAGGGTACCTCCCAGCGACAAGCGTTTGTACCCTTTTAGGTACACACCCGTACTTCTATGTCTGTCTGAGTGTGTGTTTAGACCGGAAGCAGGGGAAAACTGCTAGGCGGACTCTGTCAGAGGTATCTAAAGGTGTCTTCAGGCAGGGATATTTTTGTTTATTCGCCGAACTGTACAGACATTAGCTGTAAGCTAGCTAGCAACAGATGCACCAACCGTATCTGTGGGAGGGTCTGTTCCTCTGACTGTTGAAGACATTTTATTTAGCAGTTAGCCCAGATGTTTGAATATTCCATATGCCTAGCTTGATACCTACTAAATTCTAGGGTAATGTTTAACATGTTTATTAGAATAATGTTTAAGGTGTTTATTGAAAGATAGACTGTAACACTGAGGTGCAGTTTTCTATCACAGCCTGTTGCTCTCAGGCTATGGCCTTCACATTTTTGTTAAGAACACACACACACCCGGCCAGTTGAACAGTTTTGCTAGCAGGCCGTATCAGAGGCTCAGGCTTAGGCTATAATTTAGAATTAATTGCATATTCGACTGCGGGAAAATGGGGCCTATATGGATTTTAACAAATTGTTGCTAGCGCCTGCACTCTGGCCTGATAAAATACAAGACTAGACACATGAATACAATGGGCCTTTGCAAGTGGTCTGCAAATCTGAAGGCTGTGGAGGTTATCATGTGGCACAGCATACGCACTTGTAATGCATGTGTGTAGAGTAATTGTAATTGTTTTATGCATATACAGTGTTTTTCTAATATCAAGATCATATCTTATTGATCAGTGTCACATTTCAGTCGTATTACTTTAGAAGTGTTGTAGGGCAGAATACACTGTTGTTTTAATATTGAATATGTGTGGAGAGGAAAGTAGAGGTGGGTTTGACCCTTACCACCTCAAGAGGAGGAGCGAAACAGGATATATCAACCAATGCGATGCAGAGTTTGGGGAGTCTGCTCCCGGGACCAGCTCGGATACACATGTATTTGTATTTGTGTTATTTGTTCGAAATTATTACCGTACTTGAGTTAATTTGAACTTTACTGGAATCTGTGTCTCATTGAAAAGAATACCATTTATACTGAAGGGATTGCAGTTCATCTAAGTCTAAGTTACAGCTACATTCAAGAGAATTGAGTGTGAGAGGAAAGGCCCATAAGACCTCTGGCCCAGTCTGACGGTTTTTATCTCCCACATGACTAACCTCACAAATAACTTTTCTGTTATTTCCTTTCAGTCTCTCTCCTTTTTCCTCCTGTCTCTGTACGTTTATGAAGTGGATTTATAAAGCCCTGGGATACGTGCAAATTTGTTATCAACTCACATTCACATAATATTGTCTTCACATTGACTCAAGTCTGTCCTAAAACAATATTCACATACCCACATTTACATTGAGTAAATTCAATAATTGAGTTTTTGTTCACTGTAATTGTTTCTCCTGTTCAGACAGGACACCAAAGTCAATTTCAATATGTATCATCTTTTGTAAAAGATTTATTCTAAAGTTCAGCTAAAGCTAATATGATGCGTTAGCAGTGCAAGGCGATAACAGCAATTACTGTTTCGCTGTTATCCTGGAAACCTCATGGTGATGACAAGACTCCAAGTCACACAACCATCCATAACATCACACTGTGTCATTTTTACACTTTGATTAATTATGCACGGACTAAACAAACAACACATGTTAATTAGTGAGACTCTCTGGCACAGACAGGCTAGAAGTTTCCCATATTTCACTCTTTGTGTGAAGCTAAGCTAAGCTAACCGACTGTTGGAGGTAGCTTTATATTCACCGTTCACACTGTGAGCCTATTTCTCTAAATGTCAAACTATTACTTTAAATTGATTCATGGCATGACAGTGATAGCATGGCCTGTTGAAGTTTGCAAGAGAGTTGCCTTAAAACATAAAGATTGTTTTATGACCAGGCCTAAGCCTTCCCTTTCTGTAAAAATGTATGTTGAATTGAAGCTTCAGCTGGTGTAAAAAAAAACAAAAAAACACACTTTGGTACAACAATATGGTGCATTTTGTAAACGAATAGTGACGCTGCTTGCTAGAATGTAGAATTCTTAATTTTAATTGCACTACTATTGGTAGAAAGCAAATGTTATAATGTAAAGCAATTTATACTATATATATATAATGTATGTATGTATGTGCATCTATTTATGTCTGTTGATTTAGGATTTTACAGCATTAACCTGCTTCGAAAATAAGTGAAACTGCCAAATGTTCTTTGGCTGAATCAATATGTCGTGAAAAATGTGTGTATAAACAAGCAACAGCACAATTCTGAAAGCATGCAATATGATTTGGTAGTGCTGTTGTGGGGCGATAAAAGAGGACGGTCATCTTCACCGGCATATACTGCAGCCCATCTTTGCTTCTCAAGCTATGTGATTGATGTCATTTGGTGCCATCAGTGACAGCTTAATTTGGTGCCGAGTATGGGCCTGCTGAATGGGAAAAGCAACTTAAATGGAGCTAAATCCTTGACAAACAGATGTGAGCCAGATGTTACTGCCACAGAGACCCCCAAGATGGATTTATCAGTCCACTAACTGTAAAGGCTGCATGATCTGGATGTGCATGTGTGTAATCAAAGGAGAAACAGCACACGCAGACTATTGTCCCATCAAGCAAGATTAAGCCAGCTTTTTATCGACTGCATAGATGTATCTTAATATGCGCTGTAGATTCATACACTATCTACCAAATCATACTGTGAATTTTTCTAATTATCTGGAATCTCAAAGGAGAGAAAACTAATGAAAAAGTATAATCTCTGATCAGTTTCAGTTTGGACCTGACATTTATAAAAAAGAATTTGACCAATAACAGCAAACAGATGTAGTCAGTTAAGCTTTATTTTGAATCAGGTATGCATAACAATCAAGAAAGAGAGCAGTGGCCCAGACATTTACATTGATCACCTGAAAACTGGTCTCAAAAAAAGACAATTAAAATAAAAAAAAAATAAAGTTATACATTAAACATGTTCAGGGGGCACTCTGCTTCCAAAGAGGGAAGGGCTGAGCTATAATGAATCAGAGTCTAGTCATATATAGAAAAAGACTATTGCCAAAAAGATAAAAGGACTGCAACAAAAGGAAAGTCAAATAATCACACATTACCATAAACAGAAGTAGTTATTTGTATGAGCATAATTTATTGCTTCAGATATTTGCATTTAAAGAACAGCCTGTACCTAAAATTCACTTAAATGTAATAATACAATACAACTGGTGTGCTCCATAAATGTATTAAATAGTGGCAGAAGGCATAAAGTCACATGAGAAGATCACATTCATAGATTAACCTGTTACCCAAACAGACAACAGGCTCAAATTGTAAGTGTTCATTTCTGGGAGAACTGTGAAGACTGCAAAACTTACTCTGCTGAAGTGAGTGCAGTGCATGCAGTCTTCGCAGCGAGAATCATGTAAAAGCTTTATATGGTCCTAAGGTGACTTTGAAAACACTTTAACATGACATATTAGCTATATTGCTGAGAGTGAGATGAGAAGATTGATGCCTTTCTCATGTCTGTACGGTAAAAATAAAGCTGGAGCCAAGAGTCTTGGAACATCAAGAGCGTGGCTTAGCAAAAAGACAGCAAGCAGGGGCAAACAGCTAGCCTGGCTCTGTCTGAAGGTTAAAAAATTGAATCTTCCTAAAGCCCACTAAGTAACATGTAACACTAACCCTGACCTTCCAAGTTCCGATCTGACTTTTTCAGTCCAGATACTGATACCAATACCCAGGCTTTGGGTACTGGCTGATGCTGATGTACGTCACTGTGAGGAACAGACTGAAAATCGTGCCCTTTGGCATGAGGCTTCTGGGGGTGCTTGATTAAGTTGGTTGTGTTATATTTTATAGTGGTACCCCCATGCCTCGAAACATTGGCTTTGCAGATCTTGCAAGCAGCCGTAGAACTTGTTGGCGTTGCAAGTGTGAAATACCTCAAAACTGCTGATTTCTTTGTTTTTAGCTCCCTCTGTGCTATGTTAGCTCAGCTAGCGAATTGTTCAGGCCTGCCGGCGCACTGTCAATATCGGGCTGATATCCTTAGTGCTGGACCTGTTGCACCAGCTGAACTTAAGTTTGATCACTTTCTTAAGTTGCACCTCCTCTAACTGTACTTATGCTATAATTTAACAAAGTCAACCAAAACATTGTTGCAGACAGTGACGTTTCACCATTTGGGTAAAAAATACTATTTATTAGTGATGGAAGTAAAGTATGCGATCATGTCATCTTGAATGTAAACCTGTGTAGTTTGTCACAGGACATTGGCTCCTGATGTAAATATCAAATACATTTTCCTCTGGCTCTTCCATCATTCCTCTCTCCCATCTTTTTAACCCATTTCATGACAACACTGACAACAAGTACCTGCTCAAGGGAGATATACATTTTAAGTTAAATACTAACTCTCTGTTGTAATTAACTTATGTGGTGCAACAAAGTTTTTATGAAGTTATAGCTTGACTCCTCCACTATGTTGAAATTAATGCTACGTTTTAACTTACACGTAGCTGGCTTGGTACAGCAGCTGATTCCCCTGCTTCTAGTCATTATGCTAAGCTAAGCTAACTGTCCTCTAGCTTTAGCTTCATAATAAATGTACAGACACGAGAATGGAATCCGTCTTCTCATTTATCTCTTTGCAAAGAATCAGTATTCCCTTCATGGATTTACCTGCCTCGAGTCTTTATGCTAAGCTAAGCTAACCAACAGCTTTACATTTACTGTACAGACATAAAATTGGTATCAATCTTTTTATTTAACGCTTGGCAAGAAAGCGAATAATTCATTTCCTAAAATGTCATACTATTCCATTAAGATAACACTGCCATTTAGTGACAAAAATGTATTATTTTATATTAATATACGATGTTTTTGCATAACAAATCATAATTTAAAAATGGCAATGGTCAAAATGCAATAACCTGGTCATTGTGACTTTCTGTCTCTTTATTAGCCTGACAACCTGATAAGCTCAGGTCCTTCTCCTAACTACAGCAGTTTCTCTAAATTATGACAAAAAGTGATCCTGCTCAAAGCATCCAAATATTTATAAAGAATATTTGCAAGTTATCATCAAAGCTTATAGAAACAACAAACTGATCTAAAAAACAAAATGTTTTTAAAAAGCACTGTACTGTATATTCTGTCAAAATTGCTAAAGCTCAGGCTATTCTGCTCATTTCTCAATATCCAGTCAATGAAGCACTAGACTACAGTAACACTGTGTTGCTATATATGCATAACATAGAAGCTAACCTTATTGGCTTAGTGGTGCTTTTCTAAAAGCAGGGCATATATACATGTTTCATAAACTACGTACATACATACAGGATTCTCAACATGGTGACCTGGAAACAAAGCTGCCGCTATCACTTTAGCTTAAAATCAGTCCCCATTTAATCTCTATATAAACAAAAAAGTTACATTAATGGAAAACTTGCCATTCAATGTTGAGAGAAAAGTAGCAAAAAATAAAGAGAAAATTATTGAATGAAAGTTGAAATATTGGCTTCTGAAAAAGTAACTGCATCAGATTTCAGTGCATTCATAATGAGTAATCACACTCTGAAGGCAACACATTTAGCATGGCTATTCATTTGCTTTTAACAAGGAAGCAAAGTCCCATGTGCCTGGGCCCAGCCTCCCATACCTGGACCTCCAGCCCATTTGTACAAAGTAAGAGTTTTAAAGGTAAAAGCCGCTTTTGAGTAATAACACAGTAAAAATGTTGTTTTGCATAGCATTTGGCCTTGCTGTACCATCATCTACTGTAGACTCAACAAGAAAATACAAATGCCAAATGCTAAAAATTCTTAAATATCAGAATTCGGCAGAAACTAATCAATGACTGGAGTTCTAAAATGAGATAAATTGAACTGTCTTTAAGGAAAAGTCCTATATCATACAAATACAAACTCAAGGCAAACATGGCAACATTTTCCTGAAGCAACAGACATGCAATGTTATCCAATGACCTAAAAAAACACATCTATGAAAGAAGGACTAAGTGCTTGGCATTGATTTCGAGTGCGTTCCAGTTATCACATCCTGAAGTGGTTGTCAGGAGGCAGAGCTTACAGAACTCCTTTGATCACTGGTTCCCTATTGAGATAGGTGGCCCAGTACACCAGGTTGAAGGTCCCAAACAGCACCGGGAACACTATCCTGGACATCTTGTCAATCTTGCTCACACTGTTGTAAGTCTTTTTGGGGTCTGGGGCCTTGGTCTCAGAGGGTTTGAGCTGAACGGCCGTGCTATTTGAAATGGTAGAGATGGAGGAGTCCTTTGTGAGGTTGGTTGTATAATTCACTCCGGCTGAACATGTGTTGTTTGGCTTTTTAGACAGAGCCAAAGGGTCTTTCTTCTGTGGGGAAAAAGAAACGTACTGATTAAGTGTACACTTCTGACCAAAAAAGGTGCTGCACATTCATCGAACATAATAAAACAGGTATAGTAGTTAACAACACGGGCACACATGCACAGTAACACAAAAAGAACAATGAAAGATGGCCAGTGACGGTGGAGAGTGGAGATCAATGTCCTTGGGCAATAATGGACTGGCACTGTGCCACAACACTGAAGGCACACTGAACTGTGAATATATTGATCCCCCTTTTCTGAACTACTACTTCTTGCCTAATTCATCTCCTACTTAATTATCAAGTGTGACGTTTTCACTCCTCATCCTATCCACACTACCACTCTTCTACCATATAAGGAAGTAACACAGAGAAGAGAAGAGAGAATGGATAGAGTAGAGAAGAGAAGGAAGGGAAAGTGGAGTCAATTTTGAACTGCTATTGACATAGCCTGAACCCACAGTAGAATTTTAAGCTGCTCTGACGTCAACTAATAATGTTACTTCCTAGTAAACATTATCTGTTATCATCTGATAGTTTTATTGGGTTTTTTTCTACGATATGTTCTGGAAATTACCAATATTAGAGCAGTTAGTTGCATGTCCTCCACTCCTGGGACAACTTGTGCTAAAGCTGTAGAAATGTCAGCGTCTGCATTACAAAGGTCTGGAGTGGAACAGGAGAAAAATGTTCTATTTTCTGTGGCCATTTGTGTGCACAAGTTGTGCCATTTTTAAAGCGGCACTAGTTCCTCTCAGTCCTACAGAACGTGTCAAGATCTTTCAGATAATTGTTTTGATTTCATGGCTAGCATCTTTAACTTGATTGTTCTGGTTCCCTCTTACTGCTATAATCCACCTTGTGGTGATGTGGTGATGAACCAAATGTCACAAAGACAAAATTAGCAACCAGCTAGTGAAGGTAGTGAAGCATTTAGCAGCTATAAACCCAGTTGTTTTAAGACCAAAAAAGAAGTCTTACATTCCTCATATGGCCAGAAACACAAATTAATTCTAATATTTATCCGCTGGGTGTTTATATGAGCAGCTGTTTTCTAACATGTTAACTATATCAACTTCATAAGGCCATAATATGTCAAATGTGTGACGTTCTGGCTTGTTGTGGAGTTAGGCATTCCTGCCATCTACAAACCTACCTACCAACCAATGGACATTACTGAGACGGCCAAATAGAAACACAACAATCTGCATTCTCAACCAAGCTGAACGACACCATCAACCACAGGCTTATACTATAAAATGCCTCTGCTGAACTGTGGTGAAAAATACAGTAAAACATTTACACAAACAGACAGACTTATAGATGTGTTGGGGACACCAAACAAGTACATTCACATTTTTTCCATTCATTTTGCCTTTTTTACCATTGCATTATTTAAATAGTCAAAATGTGCTTTTTACTTAGTGTTTCCCAGGATTTGGAGAGACTATGGTGGGCCAAGAGGGTCCGGTAAAGTAAATTACAGGTGTCCATTTACTTTTAATGTACACATGTAATATGTTTTATACTTTCTGTGAATATAATCCAATTAATCTTATTTACATCCTATATAGACACCTTATTTTGAAAACCGGAAGTTGTCACATGTGTATTTTCCCACTAAATTCATCAAGTCCGACCCAATTTGATAAATAATGTTGTATATGGTTCTCATATCATGTAACATGAAAACTTCACAGCCTCTCTTCAGGTAGGACTCTCGTACTGCAAGACTTGTCTTTGTAAAGAGAGAAACTGACAGGATAAAGTCGCTAACCTGCCTGTCAGCTCGCACTGGTCCGTTTCAGTGGGTTTACCATGAAGGCCTGAATATGTGTGCACTACAAATTTAGGTGCGGTTAGCTTAATCGCCTTCTCAGAAACGAGTGACAGAAACACTCAAAGCTTGTCAGACCTTTTGCTGCCTTTTCTAAGACGTCAGCCACAGATGGAGTGGATGTGCTAGGAGACAATTCAGCAGAACAATGTCTGCAAAAGGCAATTTTTGGGTCACTTTAAAATGCTTCCACACTGCCGATATGTCAACGTAATTGTTTGGTAAAAATTGTTCGGTATTTTGACTCATTAGGCCGAACACCGAAGGTGCTTTTTGTTTTGCTATTTTCAGCCGATTAATTTTGGTGGCAGAACAATTGGAACATCCCTTATTAGCCCACAAATCTACTGGTAAACTTGTGGAGAGCAGCTTTACAGTGCCCAGAATAGTTTGCACCCCACAACATGAGTCAGCTGCCAGGTTTGGGGCTCCACAATGTGTTATTAACAAGGACATACACGTACTATACACAGACATAGTCTACACACCTTGGGCTGTTGGGCCTCCATTGCCTTTTTTCCATCCCAGGCCCAGCTCCTCTTGGTGAAGTAGTTAACTGTGGCAAACTCAATGAGGGCGGAGAAGACAAAGGCGTAGCACACTGCGATGAACCAGTCCATGGCAGTAGCGTAAGCCACTTTAGGCAGCGAGTTTCGAGCACTGATGCTGAGAGTGGTCATGGTGAGCACTGTGGTCACACCTGGTGGTGGAGAAAACTGGGTCACTTTTACCAACCAGACTTAGTATTCTGTTTTTAGGGGGCCACATTTCAGAGCACTACAGACAGATCACACAGCAGCAACACCAGGTTGTGCATGCCTGATTTCACTCAACTTTTAAATTTTTTTTAGACATATTCATGTACAGGTGCTGGTCAGATAATTAGAATATCATCAAAAAGTTGATTTATTTCAGTAATTCCATTCAAAAAGTGATATTATATTCATTCATGACACACAAACTGATATATTTCAAATGTTTATTTCATTTAATTGTGATGATTATAACTGACAACTAATGAAAATCAGTATCTCCGAAAATTAGAATATTACTTAAGACCAATACAAAAAAAGGATTTTTAGAAATGTTGGCCAACTGAAAAGTATGAATATGAAAAGTATGAGCATGTACAGCACTCAATACTTAGTTGGGGCCCCTTTTGCCTGAATTACTGCAGCAATGCGGCGTGGCATGGAGTCGATCAGTCTGTTGCACTGCTCTGGTGTGATGAGAGCCCAGGTTGCTCTGATAGTGGCCTTCAGCTCTTCTGCATTGTTGGGTCTGGCGTATCGCATCTTCCTCTTCACAATACCCCATAGATTTTCTATAGGGTTAAGGTCAGGCGAGTTTGCTGGCCAATTAAGAACAGGGACACCATGGTCCTTACACCAGGTACTGGTAGCTTTGGCACTGTGTGCAGGTGCCAAGTCCTGTTGGAAAATGAAATCTGCATCTCCATAAAGTTGGTCAGCAGCAGGAAGCATGAAGTGCTCTAAAACTTCCTGGTAGACGGCTGCGTTGACCTTGGAGCTCAGAAAACACAGTGGACCAACACCAGCAGATGACATGGCACCCCAAACCATCACTGACTGTGGAAACTTTACACTGGACTTCAAGCAACTTGGATTCTGTGCCTCTCCTCTCTTCCTCCAGACTCTGGGACCTTGATTTCCAAAGGAAATGCAAAATTTACTTTCATCAGAGAACATAACTTTGGACCACTCAGCAGCAGTCCAGTCCTTTTTGTCTTTAGCCCAGGCGAGACGCTTCTGACGCTGTGTCTTGTTCA
>NC_060154.1:26637932-26640090 GCF_021292245.1 Micropterus dolomieu
AAAGGAAATGCAAAATTTACTTTCATCAGAGAACATAACTTTGGACCACTCAGCAGCAGTCCAGTCCTTTTTGTCTTTAGCCCAGGCGAGACGCTTCTGACGCTGTGTCTTGTTCAAGAGTGGCTTGACAAAAGGAATGCGACAGCTGAAACCCGTGTCTTGCATACGTCTGTGTGTGGTGGTTCTTGAAGCACTGACTCCAGCTGCAGTCCACTCTTTGTGAATCTCCCCCACATTTTTGAATGGGTTTTGTTTCACAATCCTCTCCAGGGTGCGGTTATCCCTATTGCTTGTAAACTTTTTTCTACCACATCTTTTCCTTCCCTTCGCCTCTCTATTAATGTGCTTGGACACAGAGCTCTGTGAACAGCCAGACTCTTTAGCAATGACCTTTTGTGTCTGGCCCTCCTTGTGCAAGGTGTCAATGGTCGTCAGCAGTCTTCCTCATGATTGTGTAGCCTACAGAACTAGACTGAGAGACCATTTAAAGGCCTTTGCAGGTGTTTTGAGTTAATTAGCTGATTAGAGTGTGGCACCAGGTGTCTTCAATATTGAACCTTTTCACAATATTCTAATTTTCTGAGATACTGATTTTGGGGTTTTCATTAGTTGTCAGTTATAATCATGAAAATTAAAAGGAATGAACACTTGAAATATATCAGTCTATGTGGAATGAATGTATACATTACACAAGTTTCACTTTTTGAATGGAATTACTGAAATAAATCAACTTTTTGATGATATTCTAATTATATGACCAGCACCTGCATGTTCCAACGGTACATAGACCCAGTCATCTTGCTGTAACAGTACAGTGTAAAATCACTGGGTAATTTCTAATGTTATGTTCCCAAACTCACCAAAGACAGTACGTGCTGGCACAGACTCCCTGTTGAGCCAAAATGAAACCTGTGACAGGATTACAGTCATGAAGCAAGGCATGTAGGTCTGGATGACAAAGTAGCCGATCTTCCTCTTCAGGTAAAAGTGAGCCATCATCACGGTGTATTGACCTGTAGTAAACAGCAGAACAAAAGTGTAGGAAAATGTAATCCTTACTCTGAATAGGGAAAAAGTTAGCATGCTCAAGAAACGGGATTTGACTTAGATAGTATTGAATCTGTGTATAATTTGTTCTTTTCATATTCAATTGGGAATCCAACAAAAAATAATTATAACAGACATGTTTTTTGTACTTCAATTTTTAGCTTGAGTCAAAAATTGGAAATTAAAAAAAGGGCCGCTGTCCGAATTAGATTTAATATAGAATTGTGTCGGATTTGTTGCTGACTCCTTCATGTGCTGCAAGTGACTTGACTTTGCAGCTAATAAACTTAGGCGATGGCGCTACCTGATTTAATGCTGGCTAATGAGTATGAGCTTAAACATCAAGTCTTTTGGAAAATGTCACATTAAAAGTCTCCACTTGTGTGAACAGACCAACTTTTACAAGAAACAGGAAGTATAATATTGCCATGAATACAGTGAGTTAGACTGTGGGCCACAACGTGAGATCCATTTTATATTTGTTTACATTTTGGAAAAATTGGTTCACCATCCTGCTGCTGTAATCCAAATGTATAACAGTCTTCTGCATAAAATACTCCCCAATAAATGCATTATTTACACCTGTTTGAGTAATGTTTGCAAAAAACTACAGCGCTCATTCTTTAAGTGACAATCCACCAGAAGAATAAAAGATGAACTACTACTACTAGTACAACATACGAATCAACTATTTGCATCCATATCTTGGAATTTAAGCAGATTTTCTCCGCTAAATCTAAATCTAAATCTAAATCTAAATCCTTTTGTTTACCAAAGGCAATAACTTACACTGTATGCTTACATAGTACTCAAGACATGGAATTCAGTAAAATAGATAGTCTCTTTGGAATAAAACAATGCAAGAAAACAAAGAACCGGTCCTATGGTTTGCAAACGAAAATTATTTTCAACTATTGAACTGAATGGACACTAAAAATTACCCAGCGTTTCTATCTGTCGATGTGGCAAACTCTCTATTCTCTGCCAACAAAATTCAGCCATGTGGTCACTGTAAATCTACCTGTGTGCTTTACACTAGTCACTGGCCCATTAACAAAACAGTGCGTAATGCCACACGTGCCAGCATTTACATTTATTCATTTAGCTGACG
>NC_060154.1:26640190-26685151 GCF_021292245.1 Micropterus dolomieu
GTGTATAATTTGTTCTTTTCATATTCAATTGGGAATCCAACAAAAAATAATTATAACAGACATGTTTTTTGTACTTCAATTTTTAGCTTGAGTCAAAACTTGGAAATTAAAAAAAGGGCCGCTGTCCGAATTAGATTTAATATAGAATTGTGTCGGATTTGTTGCTGACTCCTTCATGTGCTGCAAGTGACTTGACTTTGCAGCTAATAAACTTAGGCGATGGCGCTACCTGATTTAATGCTGGCTAATGAGTATGAGCTTAAACATCAAGTCTTTTGGAAAATGTCACATTAAAAGTCTCCACTTGTGTGAACAGACCAACTTTTACAAGAAACAGGAAGTATAATATTGCCATGAATACAGTGAGTTAGACTGTGGGCCACAACGTGAGATCCATTTTATATTTGTTTACATTTTGGAAAAATTGGTTCACCATCCTGCTGCTGTAATCCAAATGTATAACAGTCTTCTGCATAAAATACTCCCCAATAAATGCATTATTTACACCTGTTTGAGTAATGTTTGCAAAAAACTACAGCGCTCATTCTTTAAGTGACAATCCACCAGAAGAATAAAAGATGAACTACTACTACTAGTACAACATACGAATCAACTATTTGCATCCATATCTTGGAATTTAAGCAGATTTTCTCCGCTAAATCTAAATCTAAATCTAAATCTAAATCCTTTTGTTTACCAAAGGCAATAACTTACACTGTATGCTTACATAGTACTCAAGACATGGAATTCAGTAAAATAGATAGTCTCTTTGGAATAAAACAATGCAAGAAAACAAAGAACCGGTCCTATGGTTTGCAAACGAAAATTATTTTCAACTATTGAACTGAATGGACACTAAAAATTACCCAGCGTTTCTATCTGTCGATGTGGCAAACTCTCTATTCTCTGCCAACAAAATTCAGCCATGTGGTCACTGTAAATCTACCTGTGTGCTTTACACTAGTCACTGGCCCATTAACAAAACAGTGCGTAATGCCACACGTGCCAGCATTTACATTTATTCATTTAGCTGACGCTTTCATCCAAAGCAACTTACAATTGCTATACATGTCAGAGGTTGCACGCCTCTGGAGCAACTAGGGGTTAAGTGTCTTGCTCAGGGACACAATGGTGGATTGGTCACAGTGGGGGACTGAACCTGGGTCTCTCACACCAAAGGTAGGCATCTTATCCATTGTGCCATCACCACCACCCCACCCCACCCCAAGTATCACGTAACGTTTGTTTAGTTACCACAGTGGAACACTGATGGCAGCTGTTCATGGTGACTGAGAGTGCTGATGTCCCTACACGTGTCTTCTACACTGTATAATATCCATGATGATGATTCTGATAAAGTTAGCCTATTTGATGTTTGCGTTCTTGTATGATCATTTCTTTTATCTCTGACCTGTTCGGGAGGGGGATTTCCCCCTCTTTTAAAAGTCGTTCCTTTTTTATTATGTTTTTCTGTTGATGTGTTTTTTTCATTTCCTTACATCACTGGGTGTTGTGTGATTAAGGGTGTTGGTGTTGGAGGCTGTGATTAAGGGCTAAACAAGGAAACTTTACCCGACAACCCTCCAGGCCAGACTACTCCTCTGAATATGAAAGTGTGAGCTAAGTTATTGAAAAACAGGTTGGTTGGGAAATCATCACATCCTGTTAATCAACTGAAGATTGTATTTGAAGGATTTTTTTCCCCCTCAAAAATCCTGTCGAGCCACAGAGTCTGATAAACTATAGAAAATCCACAGATGACTGATGCTTTCTCCTGGCAAAATCGGATTTTTCTGTCTCACTAATCCCTTGTCACAATCTGCATCCTGTATATCTCTCTCGCTCTCCCTCTGTCCCTCTCTCTCTCCCTCTTTCTATGTGTGTGTGTGTGTGTGTGTGTGTGTGTGTGTGTGTGTGTAACAGACACAGTCCATCCCATTCTGTCAGGCCAGGCCACTCTTGATTGGGGACATACATCCTCGCCTGCCTGAGCTCGAACACTAAAACAGACCTGGATCAGTGGTGATTACAGGCAGGTGCACAGATGACTGATGCAGAGGGGGGTTGAGAAGGGCTGGAGGAAAGTTTGGATGGTCTGTGCAATGCGGCGGCAAGAATCATGTCCTTAATGAAAAGAGCACCTGTGTTGCCTTTGCACCGAGGACTACATTCCAGCCTCCCTGCTCTGTGGTGGCACGACTTGGCGAACCCCACTCTGATCTGACCGCCTGCTGGGCTTGGAAGTGGATGGAAATCTCCGAGGCGTGAAAATGCGGTTGTGGTGGATTTTACTGTTTGGTTTATGGAGTGTCTGTGGGGAACTGCCATTCATAGCGGAGAACAACGCAGCTATGTTGGTCAACTGGTGAGTACAGATCAAAACCATCTGTTGAGCTTTGCTGCTTTCTATTTTGATCTCAAAGCACTGGTGTGTGTAATGAAATTCCAGATTTTCCTTTCATCAGTTAATTTCCTGTGTCTATTTTCATCCCCTGCGGCTTAACCTGTCAGGTCAAAGGTCACCTGCACCCAGTGTGAGCCCTTTGCTGAGCTATTCCTGGCATGCTAAAGAGGGTTTGCACCTCAGATTAGCAGTGTTAATTAAGGCCATGCTGACTGCAGCGCCGGGTAGCGACAGAGTTAAAAAACACAGAGAAACTTAGCAACCTGGATGTTAATTTGGGCCTTTTACCGGCAGCACTGTTGCATGACAAGCGCTGTGTGGCAAACATAATAGCAAGTGTTTATTTCTTGTACATTATCCAGTGTTAACAGCATCTTTCCCTGGCAGCCACAGGATGAAGCAACTATCTGTGTATACATTACAGCTACAGGAACGCCCCCCCTTGTAATAAAGTCACCAGCAACAAACTGCAGAAATCTATTATCATACTTCTTTACATAACAGAATTAAGCAGCTGCCGCTTGCCCCCCTCCACGTGTCTCCACCGCAGCAGCCAATCCCTGATCTGTGATGTCACTTGTTAAAAGCACAACTGATGGGCCTGCATACGGATTAACCCTACAGACCCAATGGCTCAGACCATGGATAAGTGTTTTTTTTTTGTTGCCCCCACCATCACAACCACCACCAACCCACCACCCCCCTGTTTGGCAACCCCAGAGACAGCTGGCAATGTGTGGGAGGCATTCTGAAAATCCCTGTGATTCAGTTATTGTCTCTATCCAGCTTGATTTGAACATTTACTTCTAACAACATCTTTGGATGGCACAAACTGTAATAACAAAGGGCTGAATAATGGGGTTGTAGCGGGGGCTCAACTGCTCCTCCCTGAAGCTACTGTATGACTGGTGTTGTGAGAGAGGAAATAACTGAGTGATTTAAGATAACGGAGGGACGAAGCCACATGAACTCTAGCGAAGGTGTAGATGGTCGTGTGTATGACAGAATAGGTTATCTTCAAGCCGAGGCCTGGTCGTTCGGCGTCAGGTGGCAGTTTACTCTCGCTTCACTGTACCTCGGCTGGTGTTGATGTCCTCTGTCCCCGCAGTCTGACCAATGAGATGATACTGATTGAGCCGAGAGCCTTCCTCTGCCACCACCACTGACTTGGCTGCTCCCTGAGTCCACGTGTAGACCACCTCTGAGACCGGATACGCATCTATGACAACAAGACAGATAGATGCACAATGCAAATGCATTACAATTTTCAAATTCAACAGAGTAATTGGTTCCAGCATCTAAAATGTGAGGATTTGATGCTTTATCTTGTCATATATGAGCAGTTGATCACTATTTTCTGACATATTTGAGCAATGCATGCTGCACAGAAATGACACGTCTCACATAAACTACTAGCAGAGATGTTCAGTGTGTTTAGATTCATTCTTGACCTATGGGAAATATTCGAAAACTAAATTCCAGATACTTTGCTGTTCCCAGAGTGTTCGTCTGTGCCCCACTGTTGAAAACTTCAGGATTAGCTAAGTAAGAGTAAAATGCCATCATGAGTTTCATTCTTCCAGGTTGATAACGTTGAACATCTAGCCGATCTGTTTTGTAAGATTCAGATCCAGTGCAGTTCCTATGATCAGTAGATCACGGAATTGTACATCAAGTGTCATGTACAATGAAATATGGACATTAATAGTGACAAGTGTAATCACAGTCTTTAATTATTCCTAATCCAAGATATACAGATATACGGGGGGGCGGTAGCTCATGTTTAAGTTGCCTTGAGCAGATACTGACTCCTCATTGCACCTTATATGTGTAGGGTGAACCTCATAGTCACTTTGGATAAAGGCTTCTGCCAACTGAACGCTATGTAGTGGCTCGAAACAAAATCACATTATAATTTCCTGATTTCAAAGACTGAACAGAGGCTGAAACTGAAAAACAGGGGTCATTCCTCATCAGCCCGGAAAGGTGCATGTTTTGCTTTCTATTATTTCCATGTTCTCTGTGAGCTTATGTTGTTACTTCCTCTCAAGCAAAGATGAGTTTGATAAATGACATGTTATGTGAATACAATTATGTAAGAGTTACGTTTTGTTTTTTTTGTTTTTTTTAAGTCATGTTGGTTTTCAGGTTCAGGTACTCTGTCATATTAGGCTCCCCCTGTGAACTTTGATATTATAGAAATCCTAACATGGGCTCACAGCTAAGCAGATAAACTCACATAGTTCAGTTATTTTGCCATCCAGTTGTCCTCAGGAATTTGACAAGCCACTAACATCACTCACTTTATTACTCTCGGCTCGTCAAACTAGAAGAAGTGTAAACAAGATGCCGCTTTCCCCGGGCATGAGCTGATACTGAGATCAGATGTACCAAAACCCCAGCATTGTTTCTCAACAAACTACACTGCCAATGATGATCACAAAGAAGTAATGAGGCAATAGGGCTTTTCTGTGTGTTTTGTGTAGTTCTGTGGCAGGAATAAGATACACAGACAGTATTAGTTAGTAGGATGAACTGTTGGTTTTGGTCTTTTCATGGGATTTGTTGACAAAAAGCTACTGTAAAAGAGGAACTGACAACAGCCTTATCCTTTAATGAGTGTTCTTCACTGGTGTCAACAGAAGTATATACTGAAGAATGGCAGAAACTAGTGTTATCTACCTTGCAGGATGTTCTGATCAAATATTCTTCAGTAGTAGCAGGACATGGATCTTCACTGCCAATGTATGTGTTGCTGTTGTTGGTGTCACTCTATTCCTTGGATTGTAAGTTGATACTAGCGAAGAACTGTGGAGTGACTGTGATACAACACTTGACCGTTCACCCACTTTGTTTCATTACACAGAGATTAACTGTCACTGTTAAGAGCTTGTGTTTGGATCCGATGTAATCAGTGTGAGCGAATCACAATGCGCAGATGTTACTAATGGTTACTATGATGTTCTGTGTGAATGTTGGCACAGTTTGAGAGATTGCCTCAAATGATTCTAGGTTCGCTCACGGGGCTTGACCTTTTAGCTTTGGAATTAGTATTTCAGTCGCTTCTTTGCTGTCGTGAAGCACAGCTGATAGCAAGCCTTTTGCCTCTTTCATATGCTGAGTCATTTCAAACACACTCTGAATACACACACGTCTTTCATTCACGCAAGTTCATTTTGAAAACAAGCAAGCCCTGCAAAATGCAAAAACAGCCTTTTCTTGCTCCTACTGTACTGTAGTACAAACCGCATATGTACAGTAGATGCACTAAATCTGTGTGTGTGTGTGTGTGTGTGTGTGTGTGTGTGTGTGTCTCTCTCTCTGTCTGAATCGCACTGCACTGCAGTGTCCAATCTAACAGTATTGCACTAATCCAGCAACTGCGGCGTTAGAAGACAGCAATTTAGACTGACCCCAGTCAATCAGTCTGTGGATTATCGTCTCAAAGACACACATTGTCTGAAACAAGTCTTTGTAGAACTGCATTACATGAGCTGTTGAATTTGTTATTATCTGCCAAACGTCTGGCAGTTGGTTTTACATAGTTTGTCATTATGTCATAGTGGAGTATTATCTTGTAGGCAACGGCAACCTCATATTTATCATCAGGTTGAATGACATTCATTATGCCTTTTTTAGCTTGCTATTGGTTGCCTGGCACCCTCACAGTGATGACAGGATTCCAGGAAATCACAGCTTCAGGCCAAGAAATAGTCCAGCACATTATTCCCGCAAAACCGCAAATTGTCGTTTGACATTTTGATTTTTATAGAGATTTAACAAATGAGATGTAACATGTTACTGAGGAAGCTTTATCAGTGTTGGTAGGTGGGTTTTCTTACCTCTGGACGGAGCCAGGCTAGCAGAACAGATTGCTGATCGTGAAGCCAAACAAGGATTTGGGTTCGTGTATGGCAGCACGGTCAGTCACCAGTAGTTAGCTTTCTAATTTCTCAAAAAAACACTTAAAGGACAGTTTCAGTTTTTTCTTTAAACAATACTCACATGAACATTAAAACCAGGCTGACTTGCTGTAATCACTCCTCCTCTCCTTACTGGCCATTAAAGGATCCCTTCCTGACATGCCTCTAATTTGAAGAGATGGATCCAAAATCCACAGTCCACATTCCCTACAAACATGTATTCAGAATTTTATCTGAAGTTCAAGTGAGGCTTCAGCAGCCTGAGTTAATGGAATCAAGTAGGTATCTTTTAGGGATACAGCCTGTCCTATAAACAGTTCTATATAAAATTCCCTCTTTTTCCCCCTGGACAGTGTTTCTGTGCTGAGCTGTGGTGAAGGGCTAGTAACACAAAGAAGGAATTTTGTACTAAAAAGACAAACTATATAGAAGATGTTCCCTTGTTATTAAGAGACTGCTGAAGCTTCATATTAATGTACAATAAACTTTGGAATTCGTGTATACGTATTAAATATACTGTATGCATACTGACATGCCTGATGTATAATGCACTAATTTCTGACATTTGTGCTTACTACATAATACAATGAACGCACGGGACACAGGATTATAATTAAATCAATGTAAAGTACTAGTGAGAATAAATAAAACACAATGATGAAGTAAAGTTTACATTCTATAGTCTGAACTTCTGTATGTTCTGAATTCAAGCAGGTCATCATTCAGTCTGGTTTTATTTAGACAGTGACCAGTAGTGCTTTCATTCAGTAAACCACCAGCTAGTCATAAGAGGAAAAGTGTAATAATCAATTTTCAATCAATAATCAATTTTCTTTGGCTTTAAAGAGTTTGCTTTTGCGGAGAAAGGAGGCTGTAGTCAGCGTCAATTCATCTCCATAATAATAGAATAAAAATTGTATGACTGGTTTTACTATCAATGTCCACAGAAACTTTTTTAACCACTCCTACAGCATAATCCACTTCCATACTGTCCATCCATATCTTCCTATCTTAAATGTCACGCACAGCTCTACCAATTTTGCAAACAAGTACATGCGTGTTTTTGGCCTGCACCGACCTCCAGCTCTGAGTATTAAGTATTAAACATCCATTCTTCTTTAAATTAGGATTTCATAAATTGACCAACAAAAATTCATAATCATCGACAAATAACAGCATCATAGTTACAGAAACACAGGAGGACACTACATAATGCTGTGATCAGTAATGGTGTTCCTATAATGTTAAGTCACACCTCCCAGACCATAACAGCTGTGGTTGAATACCATATTTCTGATACACAGAAGTTTAGTGGACATAGGACATAGAAGAGCATAGGTAGCATATTGATCGTTTTTACATTTCTGTGTCTGTATGGACTACACAAACAAGATATAACATGTTATAAGTTTAGAAGTGCTCTTAAGCAGAGTTTTTAAACTTTGGACAAAGCCAGACAAGCTGTTTGTTTCCCCCTAATTCCAGTTGTTATGCTAGGATAAGCTAAAACTAATAAAACTAATGCAAAAGACCTTTACTCGGACTTAGCTATAACACTCAATGTGGTCGGCTACACACCAATACAGGTAATAGCAGCACTTAACATTTTTCATGTCATTTTAGTGTATTTAAGTCTTTCAAACACTTTATATCCATTTTACACTTCCTTTAAATTGTGCCAAAGATATAACTATATACTGAGTGTTTTGAGTTAGTAAAAGAATCATGAGGCAGAGAACGAGACTGACGATAGTAGAGCTCAGTCCATGAGAGGTGATTAACACAAAGGCAAAGGACAGGTCTACTGTAGTTTTGAAAGCCTTGAGCTCATGGGTGAGTGCTGTCTATTAGGTCAAAGGATTAGCTAGGGTTAATGGAGTCGGAGAAAACAGGATATACTGCACCATGGTAACTTTTACTACCTCACATGGGATGTATTTGTACTGTGCCATTAGGTTTTATAACTCATTTTATGGTCAACAATGTACCTCTTATTCTTAAGTTATCCTAATGTTTTTCATGGATTCTGTGCCACTTGTTATCTCACATCTGTCGTTAATGATAACACTCACACACAGTGTGACAATGTGACAAAATTTTCAGATAATCTGCAAAGAAAATGTGAATTAATGGGACTTTCCAGCTATGATTTCCATCTTGATTTATTTGCGAAGTCTATTTCCATTGAACTTTACAACATTTTGCTTTTATCGATACACCAATTCTTAGTCCTTAGCTTCATACATACATACATTGCCCTAGCAGGTTTAAATAAAAGTTCTATTGAATTTAAGTGAATGTCAGTATCTCAGTCACCTGTAATCTCAGTTAGACTGAATCTACTGGACACCAGGTAAAGACCTCTATAATTAAACTTGGCATCATTCTTTCCAGCAGTTGAATTTGACTTTCTGGGCTCCCTGATAAATTAATCAACATCAGATAGCTTGGCATCAAGTCGACAAGCCAATGTAGTCTCAATTAGATTGCTCTGAGCAGGTGTAAAAGTGGCTAAATGTCATGACACAGAGCATGCAGCATCCTGCAGCTCTGCCTCTGAGCCCAGAGAGTGCTGAGGCCAAAGATAACCCTCCATACGTCAGTGGCAGGGAAGACCTCAAATGCTAATCTTAAGCTTACATGACCGGAGCTCTCCAGATATTTTTGGTTCAGTGGAACTATGTGAGGAAACCTAACTAGCTTAGAAGTCACGAGGAAGGCTGGACACAAGCCATAAGTGTGTTTTAGCTGTACATGTGCAATGTGTAGGATTGGATTTTTAAAGGTTACCTTAGTGGTAAATGTAAGTTTGGGGTTTGTGTGTGTGCACCTCTAGCTGTTCCACTATGTGTGTTTCAAATTTCTCCCATTAAATGTAGCTGAGGCAATGAAGGATGCAGGAGAACAGCTCTGACATGTTGATTAATGGCTTAATCAGGAGCCGTGTGTCATTGTGTAAATGTATATCTCCTGCACTGCCACAACAATAGCTTTGTAACTGAGGGACACGGGCTGTCAAATACACCCAGGTACATCTGTCCCTATATTCCCTGCATGGATAAAGACACAGAAACCGATGCTGTGTCAAAACTACATTCCTTTTTTCTCACTACTGACCTCATCTTAATTGTACATACAATGATTTTCTGTTGTGAATCTATTCTGTACACACGACATCTATTGCATGCCTGTCCGTCCTGGGAGAGGGATCTCTCCTCTGTTGCTCTTCCTGAGATTTTTTTCATTTTTTTTTACCTGTTTATGGGGTTTTTTGGGGAGTTTTCGAATCAAGTATCTAAGGACAGAGGGTGCTGTGTGCTGTACACATTGGAAAACCCCTTATGGCAAATTGTAATTTGTGATGTAACTATATAAATAAAATGAACTTGACTTGACATATGAGATTTTACATAGGGTGCTGATATGAAAAATTCACGCTGTACCTTTTCCTGCATTATTAAAAGCTGCTATAGGCAACATTTGAGAACTAGCAAGAGACAACTAGATTTTGAAAGCATCCAACCAAATAAAATAAAAATAAACCTCCTTTCAGGCCTCCCTCCATAGCCACTCCCCCAAAACACATTTTCATGCGCAACAAATGCACGGGCAGAGTGCACGCAGGTAGGCAGGTAGGTAGACAGGCAGGTCAGCCATCCAATCTGAAATGATTGATGGGGTTATTACAGTCCTGCGGCAGCCACAGATACCGGATTTTTTTCATTTTGTGTCAGAGCATTTGATTTATTGATTGCTGTCTGGATGTAAAAAGAGAATTTCAACACACATAACAAAAAATGCTTCTGAAATAAATTGCCTACCTCAGCTTTAATGCTGTTACTCACTGTGTGCATTTGCTTACGGGCGTGTTTACTCACAGCTTCCAAATTTAAGGGGACAAGCATGGGCGTCCATTGGAAAATCCTCCAGTTGCATGGGGCATTCTGCTGATATAGTCAGTCTGAAAGAAGAAGTCATGAATCCAAAGTCAGAAAGCAAATTAACTACGTGAGATGAGACATCATTATCATCACCACCATCACGATCACCATTTTCACAAATCAACACATCTTCTTATTATGAAGAATTTGTTTAATTTGGGTTGTGCTTCATTTTGTATAAAGCCATTAACCAATGAAACTCATACTCTGTCTTCATTAGTGTGTCTTAAATAGTTAACAGCCGAGTAAAATGTAATTTTCCCAGCACAGAGCAATAAACTACTGAGCCACCAGAGGGACCCATGATGATACCTAGCCAGGAAAGGATGATGCAACTGAACAAAATGAGCTTCACAAATATTTGAGAAAGCAATTGGGGATTATTTCGTGAAGTGAGGCTGCCACATGTGTGGAATTGCAATAGAACACAAATGAAGCTTTATTGAAAAACAAAACATGAAACACATGAGCTCATCTGCTGTGTATGATGTATGAACGCCACCTTTCCACACAGCGGATAGTGAAGCACACAGCCTATCTAATGCTGCACTCTGCTGGCCATTCCTGCTGCTGACATCATCATGGAGTCTATCCAGAAGAACACCCTCTGAGGCCACCAGACAAAATCAGGCTAAATTTTATGGAAATTTGAACAAAATGATGCACAAGAAATCTAGAATATTTCTATTTAAAGAAATGGAGATATGGATTCTTGGGTTCTAGTACGTTTTTTGTCCGTCGCTATGGTACTAATCACACAAGTATGTGGTAATATTTCACCACTCGAAGTACAAAAAACACAACAGATCATCAAAAAGGACATTTTGTACATCTGACATTGACTATAAACAATAAGTATAATATAGTACAATAAAACCATGTAGAAAGACATGTTTCGCATTGAAATATATTCTGTTCATACAAAGTACATGCAGAATGTTTGTTAAGATTTTCTTCTCTATTGATAAAATACCTTTTACTATCACTACGCTCATTGTTCCTAATTGATCATTAATGAAACATTTGCTTAAAAAACATATATGTATTGTTGTTTCATTTGCCTGCTATATTCAACGTCAAAACTTCAGAATCACCACCCTAAGGTGTGAGATTTTCACCATATGTGACCTCAGCAGGATTCAAACCCACAAGCTTAGTGCAAGTCGCTTAGTGCTCTACGTAACAAACAGAGCCACAAAGGACCACTGCAATGATTACAGTATGTACACTACAATACTGTAAAAAACGCTTCATGATTATCATCTATTTTAACATTGCTAATTTCACGTGGTGGTAACATTCTGTAAAAGGTGGTGTGAACATTAGCAATTCCTTTCAACATGGAGCAGAATAGACAGCAAGAGAGTGGAATGGATCAGAGAGCTTGCGGACACGCTCAGAAAGGTGGGCAAGGCCCCCATCAGAGAGGACAGGCTCGAGTTACATTTGATTAGATAAACCTAAATGTTGCAATAGAGTAAAATACAGTAAGTTTGTTTCTTTCATCAGTAATTGTAGAGGATGACTTCTTGATCACATATTGGATAGATCTTATGGAAATGGTAGATACTGTAAATGTTGGGTAATGTAAGTGTATTATCTAATGTGTAATCAGTCTTTTACAGTATACTGTAGCATACTTCTTTCAGCACTTCTAAGGTGATTAAAAAACATTTATCTTGCATTTTTTGTTATTGGATTCACTGATAGTTAAAATGACTAAACTGAAAAGATATCCTTATGTTGTGTTTCGGTGATTAAACCCTATGTTCTCATGACATTTCAACAGAAACCTATATTTTGAATCAATGGCTGTGTGGTTTGAATGAAAGACTGGCGGTGTTACAAGTGTGATGAGTTTGGAGTTTTGTACTAAGAGTTGTGAAATGTTTTCCACATAACTTGCGATAATAGTATCAAAGTGATCAATAAAAACTGTATTGTACTTGGTGTGAACCGAGTACAGAACATATAGCTTAAACAAAGAGTTTGGCCAAGCTTGTACAATGTGGAATAAGACAACTAAAGGGGAACACTTCATGGTAAGGGGTTCAGCTACCCAGCAGTGTGTGAGTGAAACATAGACTTTTGATACTTTATATTTTACTAATACTAATACTAACTAATAATACTAATGTATGTTTACCTGAGTCATTTTGAATGCAGAACTTAGTAGAGGAATATGTTTGGAGTGTGGTATACTTTACTTGTGTATCCATTATCTTATGCTATATTGTACTAATACAAGGCACAATTAAGATTTGATTTGAACAGAGATTTCAGTATGTTAAAGGCCATTTGCGGTCTCAGCTGTTTTGCTGAAAATATATCCCACATCAACATACACTTGCCTCAATACATGAGTACTGACAAAGAAGAATAGAAATACTGATGAGTCTGGAATTAACTGCACAATATTTTACTGTGTAATAATCAGCCTTTGCTCACTGGTTTATTTAGTAGGTCTATGTTATGTCCTACATCACTCCCTAGTGGACTACTATGCAAAGCTTAAATGAGGAATTGAGATTGCACTGTGTGTGTTTGTGTACTGCAAATAAAGTGTCCCTCTGTGATGTATCTTAATTTCCTATTCAATAATAAGATGCATGTCTCAATTAGAAAGTATCAGAGACAGTATTTGATTAATCGATCGGCAGAAGGTTTATAGATAATCGCTAATTGCTTTATTCATTTTACAGACAAAAAGATTCTCTGGTTCCAGGATGTCACTTGTGAGGACTTGCTGTAAGCTCTGAGTGACACAATCACCTACATTTTTTCATATTTTCTGACATTTTATAGAGAAAAAGATTGCTTGATTTATCAATAATAAAATAATTGGCAGATAACTTTCAGTGACAACACAGACCACAGTATCGTCTTGTGTAGAGTTGTCAGTAGTTTCAGTGTTAAAATATTAAAATTAATATTTTTGTTATATATGTTAAGAATATAATTATTTAGAATATTTAGTTGAACTAAAATAAAGTCATTCTCAAAATGTAGAACTACAAGATGAGACCCAGGTCCTCCAGGTTAGTCTACATTTGCATAGCTCTGACAATTTTCTGAGCATGACTAATAGCCACAAAGGGACTTTACAGTAATGGGCAACGCTAAATGGCTTTAATGAGTGAAGTCAAATATATGGGGTGCTGTCTCCTTAATAAATCACAATGACCAATAAGGACTGTGTAGACTAATAGATGAATAACCAACTGAAACAGAAAAGCTAAATTGCTGCCATCGTTCTTATTCCACATAGCTATGTCTTTTTGTTATTGTCACCTATTGTGTATTACTAGTTTCTCTGTAATATACTGGACTGTAAGGCATGCACTGCCTGGGTCGAAACTCTGTCTTTCCTCAGTGAGATTCTTTCATGGTAGACTAGCTGGAGCAAAGTACTTGTTCTGCGAACACTAATTGTGGGAGAGTGACGCATGCATAAAATGTTTCTCTAATAACCTTGTTCCTAGAACACAACACATTAATGGGCCATCATGGACCCATTTTTAATGGCTTGTACTGTTAGAAAATGTACAGTAGATTTATAGCAATTTAAAGTCAGTGGATCAATAGTCATTTTTGACATGCACCCACGTCCATTTCCTCCAACTTCCTCTGTTATTATTTGATTTGGTGGATTCATTGTCCTGATAAGATTATGACGCTGTAAAGAAAGTGGATGTAAATGAGATGTTTCATGTATCTAGGATATAACGTCTCTTTCTACAGTGTGGACTGTAATGTACTGCTCCTAAAAAGCACCATACACCATTCTAAGTACAAATAATGAATGGATTAGTGTGCTTACATATTACCAGTCAAAGCTTAAGTGACTTTTAGGTAACAGAAAATTCAACCAAGATGTACTTCGCAGTTTACTATAGCAGCTCATGTGATTACACATCATTTAACTCATGGCTACAATACAATATACCAGGCTGTTTTCCTCCTGTCAAAGTAAAGGTATCTGCGATGTGGTGACATACAGTAGCTACTGGTGGAGGATCATTGCGTGAGGAGGAGGAGGAGGAGGAGTGAAACACCCTGTGTCAGGAACACTGGGTCAAGGCACACACTTCGAGTTCCTCTCACCTCCACTATACAGTATGAGGACAACATAATGACGCATCAATGCACCACTGAGACATGTTGTATGAGTGTGTGGGCTGTATTAGAGCAGCAGGGGTCTTAAAAGCTATTACCAAATAAGTACTACAGGCCGAGGTTCTAACTGGATAACACAACATTACTAAACCAAACTTGCCAGCTCATATGATTTAATGTTTTAGTTGTAAGACTGATTGGAAAAGAAATGTTCAGCCTACTCTAGTCCAAAGCAGGGTTAAAGGTCAACCGTGGGAGAGCTTACCTCATGGTGTAGAGCAGAGTCCCGTCATCTTTCAGCCGCAGTAGCTTGTTAGGTGTGGTCATATTATGTGCGATGGATTTCTTCCCATTGAGGAAGAAGGTGTCCGGAGTCCAGATGTTGCTGGCCAGGAGATTATTCAAGGGAAGCATCTCCATCGGGCCTTTAAAGCAAAGTCTTTCGTCTTTCCAGCTTTGACGGAAGAACACGTCAATAGTGTATTCCTGCAGGAAAAATAACACAATTAACACAAGTTAAAATTAAAAGACACATTAATTGATTAGTCCAATAAACACTGTGCATGTATATGGGAAGTAATGTCACAAAAGGTAAAAGACAGCTGATAGTACACATGGAGTCTCATTTAAGGAGAAAAGAAGGATCTTAACACATAGTATACAACTAATAACTGCACCTTCCAAATGTTAGACACTACAGATGGTATTTAAAGCTGATCTTTTTTGTTAATGGTATATTATGAAATATCAGCAAGTAAATTAGGTACAATTGCATTGAGTGTTGATGTTATTTAAAGTTGCAATATGTAAAGTTCAAGTTTTAAAAAGTGTAGTGTATCAGACAATCAGCCTTCTTTAACATAACTGTATTGTAGTTGACTGATTTTAAATCTTACATAATGGTCTGTAACAGAAAATCTAGTTAATAAAAGGAGCTTCTTACCATTTCAGTGTCAGAGACTGGACCAAAGCTTGTGACAAAGATGTTGGTTTTGATCTCTGTCACCTTTTCTGTGAGAATAGATAGAAAGTTTTATTAGTGCATTAGTGCATTATTATTCTGTGACATTACTGAAATTAAAGGAGAAAAATAAACCAAAGTCCCTAACCCTGAATTTAGTATAGGATGTTGCAGCATCTACTGTATTTGCAGCATGAATCAAATAGATAGATGTTTTAGTTAAGAGGCTGTTTTTGTAATCTGTGTCAATCTGAAGTCTGCCATGTTGAACACACTGCAACTTCCAACCTCAGATTTTAATACTTGTACAATCTGAATGGGCAGAATAAGCATTCTACAGATGGGTCACAAAAAATCCCTAATCCAAAAGAAACAATCACTTCTGGACAAGCAGTTACAGAAAGCCAGAATGAGCACTAACTTACAACATTTTCATTGAGATTAAGCTGCACACCAAAGTCAATATGCTGGATGTTGGTCATCCTTAAATTTTAATTTCAAAGCCCCTGTATGTAAGTTTTGAAAGGTTCTGAGTTTGGCGACTCCTAGTGGTAATATCAAAAAATACACTGTGGCATTCCTTGCCTTTTGAGAAAATCAAACAAGGCTACAACTAAGGACCATCTTTTGAAGGAGATCCTCTTGGATTTAAAAGAGATTTACTGTTTCATAAAACACTGCAATACTAAAATCACAGAGCAGCAGAAGAGAACCAATTTCTTTCACTTATTGTGTCGACCAGATTTGGTGTCTTTTTATTTTTCCTTTCTCATTAGAACTTTTTCGCCGCCGCCTACTCTGGCCTGCTTCTACTGAGAACAATGGAGCTGCTGTTTAATGACAGGAATAATGGCTTTCTCAAGGTCAAACCACCAGATTTAGCTTGTGTTCACTGTGGCATCAATTCATACTTCATGGAGACCAGATAATCTCTTTGTCAAAGACTTCATGAATACAGACTCATTATCCGTGTCTGGAACACGCAGAAGACAGATGTTGCAGTGCGGAGCATTGTTCTCTGTGTGGACTGAAGGGCTGTAATCTTTCACACAGAGCTACCGATACAGAGCCCGAAGAACACATTTTTCTTTCATCTACACCCGAAGAGCTTACTGTATTAGTTGTTGTTTGAAATGAGAGACCCCCCAAGACATTGTCATAATGACATAATCAGATCTCACCTAGCATATGTGTGACTGATTTAATCAGCAAAATTGGCAGAGGTGTTGAGGTTTGTGTATCCAGTGGGCCTACCTCCCAGTCCAGGGCGGAGTCTGTTGTCATAACCATCCAGCAGTCCGTCCAGGATGCGTGTGAAGATGGTAATATTGTCATTTAATTCAGCCTCTTTGGGAGTTCCAGTTACATCCTGGGAGAGGCTGGATATGAGAGCATTTTCACAGCATGACTTTAGTGGGACACAAATTAGAAAAAGACTAACTAAGATGTAACATAAACTAAGATAATCTAGCTTGCCTTCAAAACAAAAAGTCATTTAAAGCTTAAATTTCAATCACTCAAGCAAATACTAGCAAAAGAATTATTCACACTGCGCCTTTATGTTGTCCTGCAAAGTTGCAGGAGTTAGTTCCTTACCTCAGACGGCAGGTGATGCTCGCAAGCAAGACACAGACCCACAGACGTCTCATTGCAGAGCTGTAGCACATTCCATCGCCCATTCCTGAAACATGAGACAAGCTCACCTGTTTAAAACTACAACAACTGTGTTTTTCACCTGCATTGATGACTTACTGTTTCTCTTTATGTCAAATTGAAGCAGAATTAATATCATTCAATTTTAGAATAATTTATTGTATACTCCCCCTTGTTCTAGCAGGTTCACTGTGGAAATTAAATAATAACCTAAATATCAAACAACACATCTCTAATTATAAAAAGGTGCAGTGTTGCAGCCTAATGCCAGCAGCCTTGGTTTTCAGGTATTACCTGGCAGCAAGTATTATTTTACCCTCATGCATGCATTTGGGTGTAAAGTGATTAGTACATCTTTATCAGGGGCACAAATGTCTTCACTACTACAAATGTGCTGACAGTATTGTAATACCCAAATGCAGCAATGTCCATGCACCCACATGTGTACATATGGTGCTTTTCTAATTCCACAGGACAATACTGCAGGTCAGGAGCTGCAGATGTTAGCTGATGCCTGATTGTTTTTGTTGTTGTTGTTTTTAACTATAACGCAAAGTTCCTCCTTCTTACATCTTTGGACTTGCAAACAACGTGTCCTTTCTTTGCCGGACCCCCCTTCCTCGTCCACCCATCTTCCTGCAAGAGACTCAATTTCACTAATTCACGTTCAGTAGAAGTTGATGACTTCTGACAGGACAGAGGCTGATCTGTGCTTTATTTCCCACCACTGGGTAAAGCTAAAACCAGTCAAAACTATTGGTGTGAAACGACTCTCCCTGTTTACTGTAGATATAGGCTATATCCACATCTCCACAAGCACAACTGCTACTAATCCCGCAATCCTTTGTGCACCGCAGCTGGACTCTTCGCATGCAGTAAAAGCCCCCTCAGTATTGCTGACTGTACGCAGCCTGCACCGCATCCCCCCTCATTCACGACTCACTCGTGCACTCACGCCCCTACACGCCGTCCAATTTCCCTTCAGTAGAACACGAAGTGTGGATACCCCTTTCATCACCAGCGTCCGCGGCTCTCTAAGTCTACAGTCTCCCGGTGCAGGTCCTCTCCAGGAGCAGCACCGCACTACTGTAGCCTGTTCTCCTCCGATGATGCCCACACGTCCTACTACATCTCCTACTGTACGCTGGCCTATAACAACGCTCTGCTGCACAGCCGCTGAGCCGCAGTTGCCAAAGCTTACCACACAAGACGATGCGCAGTCAAACTTCTCCCAGCTCTGTAGATATCTCACACACGCAGATTCCTCTGGTCAGTATTTGGCATCAATTCCGAAGACCGTCACCTTCATCCGCGCACAATAATTGCATATTGGAGACGGAGAAGAAGAAGAAGAAGAAGAAGAAAAAGAAGAAGGAGAAAAAAAAAGATGTGGACTAATTTCACAGTCAGCGAGGTTTATTTCGCCCCGGAGCGATTAAACGGTTGGCATCGAGAAAATAAAGGCTTCCCAACACTTCTGCTGACTGACCATCCTTTAGTTTGGTCTCTGAGGAGCTACAAGCACACAGCAAGCTTTGTAAAAATAAAAAAAATGAAAAAAATCCAATACTGTATCCAAAGGCAAAGTACAATGCAAATAGACTTTGGTGCGAATTAAATTGACGAGCATGCAGTGCGGGCAGAAAAGCAGCAGGATATATGGCCGGTGTGTGGAGGAGAGATGCTGTAAAGAGATGGGGAGGCAGATAGGGGAGGGGGTGCCATGGCAGAGAAAGAGAGAGAGAGAGAGTGAGAGAAGGAGAAAAGGAAAGAAGAAAAGGATAAAGTAACAAAGACAACCACTGTAGCACCACACCATATCACAGACTGTATATTATGGGTGCAACAAACTTGAGTTCAACAGAAACAAAACTCACTACAAGAATGTGACAGCGATTAGCCATAGGGGTTCTCCCTCAAATTTTAACAGTGTGTTGGTACTTTAAATGGTATGCAATGATACTGTGTAAGCTCCACTGCCAAAAGTACACAGAGAAAGTGTCAGGTGGTTCAACTGAGCCATTTGTTTTACTGTTCTACAACTGTGGGGAGAGTAGTGGTGCACTGATTAAATCTAAAACAAGAGTTAAATAATTTAGAAAGCTAAACATAGTTTGACGTGTCACATCCTCACATTAACTTACACAGCAGTGATCCCAATGAGCTCCATGCAGTGAGGCAGAGTTATATGGGGCGACAAAGAGGACACTGGTATCGGATCGTTGGTTTTAGGTACAGGAATCGCTTCTGGAAGAGAAAAGGCTGAGTCCTTTTAGCAGAACTACTATGTCTTCCACTCGTGAGAGTGCAGCCTATTGTAGGCCTGACTTAAGTGGGACACAAACCTGAAAAAACAGAGTCCTGTCAGCAGCACAAATGAAACTCTACAGCACATTTCATCATTCTGCATTCACCTTCACCAGGATTAGGGTCAACCCACTTTCAACTGAGTCACCTATAGAGGTGGATTTATTTTACAATTTAAAAAGATTGAACATGTGGAGAGAGTTGTTTGTGAAACTGCAGCACCTTTGTGCATTTGGACTCGAGGTGAAAGCCTTCTGGTATTTGTGTTTCCTGACAGTGTGCCTTCAGAACTGGATTCAGAAGCAAATCTCCAGCTGGGGCATGGACAAAGTCAGTGTCAGACAAAGTCAATGCACAGAAAGAAATTCCTTTCTCTTTTGTATTTACAGGAATGCTGTTGACGGGAACAAAAAGCTGTACGCCATCTATGATACAAGGTAAGAATCACTCTCTTAAAAGTTAGGTAAAAAGAAGTGTTCATTTTGAAATGTAGCGAAAGACCAGCGTCTACCTCTTAAATAAATGGAAGGAGAAATTTGTTGGGAAGAGTCCAGTTCAAGCACACTCATTCCTCTGCAGTGTTATTGAACTTCCTCTTCTACGGCAAATACTGTAGCAAACAGAAACAAGAGCTCAGAGAGAAAGTATACAGATAGCGTTCTCATGAAATCCTCACAGGGACAACTTAAATGAGTGACACAAAAGTATTTCACACCAGAACCAAAGCTTCTCTCACATCTCCTGCCAAGATTCGAGAATAATCAAGAGTGGATTTAACAGACAATAAGAGACTTCTGTGGGCCCACAATGTTCATAGGCAACCAAAATGAGAAGTAATCTGTACTTTTAATAGGCATTGTACATTTATTATTACAAACCCACTCTTGCGTACCTACCACTGATCTTTGCCATGTGTCTAACCTTAAAATATTTAAACAGTAGTCAGATGATTCCTTTATACTGCTATACATCTTCTGGAGCAAAGAAAATATAACCAATTTTATAACTGAATTCAATGTGAGCCTATATAGATGTTTTGCTGAACAGAGGGTGATGTGGTCTCCAGTGAGCTAATGGTAGGCTAAATGTTAAATGTTTGTATAGCCTTACAGTAGCATGTAGCAAATAGAGAAGAGAATTAAAGTCAGCAGTGACTCAGTAATGTTCTTTATAAACAAGCAAGAGACTTATCTAACAAAACGTGGCTAACATTAGGCTTCATAAACTACTGGTCACACCAGAGTAAATAGGGTATCTAACAGCAAAGTGCTGAGTGCATTGAATTGAGAAAAGGTGTGTTTTATTTCCTATGAAGTCAACTTTTCATTGTTTATTTAGAGGAAGAATGTGTTCATTCATTTTTCAGAAGTTGCATAGTCTCCGCACAGGTTGAATGCCATCTAGCCATAGTTTTTCCTACAGGCAGTGGGGGTCTAGAAAAAAACATGATTCCTTTTTGCCCACTTTTTGTCACACCAGAGTGGGACCTGAGAAACTCACAAAGAAGCCTTTTTAACCAACCACTGGGGCATCTTTGGTGGCATTTGAGACAACCAGAGAGGGACTTGGACACTTGTGGGCAGCCCCAGTGCCCCTCTGGTGTTGACATGTGAGCAATAATGGGGAGGTCTCATTATGAGCTACACACATAGTAGGCTAAAGTGGAAAAGCTTTTCAGAAAAGGGCCTGAGCCCTCCTACCTCAGCCCACCTCTCAGCACGCCACTGCATCTTAACATAATTGAACTCCTGCTCTGCAATTAAGGACAACCGCATACGCGTCTATATGCAGTCTGTCACGTGGGCTTTAATCGTTACCAGGACAGCCTCGCGGACACCGATATGAAGAGTCATATTGCAAACTCAGAGTTAGCCACAGCATGAACAGGCTCTGTGAAGGATTTTGTTGACACACTGTATACAGCGGACTCGGGCACTTATCCTTACACGCGGCCACAAGTGCGGTAATGGATATTTGACACTTTGTGGGGTGACTGTGAGCTAAAATGCGAAAAGCTGAAAGCTGCTAACCGGAGGATGGAGATGCGGGGCAGCCTGCGCGAGGCTTTACGGCTCCGCTGCCGTATCGCAGGCAGCGATGAACACATCTGACATCCAAGTGAAACGCGCCTCTGCCTCGTGAAGCATGTTCACGCAGGCTGCGCCAGAGGTAGACATAATGTGGCAGGAGTCTCACCTGACTAAGCGGAGCTCGTCGGGAGTGTGAGCACTGTGGCTGCTTCATTTAGGCTAGTTATTTGGTGAACGCTGGACAGCACCCATCCAACCAGACACCACACAAGGGATGTGGGGACCCCAGAAAAAAGGGCTCTTTGACATTCTCTCATTACCTCTGGTCGTGGCAGTGATGTGCTGTGCCCAGAGGTGAGTGCCCAGGGGTTAAAACAGGACACTGGTATGGGTGGGGGGGGGGGGTCCGTCTTCCAAAAGGGTTACCGTCCTTGTCTGTCTCTCTTTCAGCGTCAACGAACCGGGGAACATGTCTTACGTCAAAGAGACTGTGGATAAACTGTTGAAAGGATATGATATTCGCCTTCGGCCAGACTTTGGAGGTATGTATGTCTGGGGTCCTTCATTTGGTGTGGGGCACTGTAATGGCGCCCCCGAAATGTGTCTTTACCACACAGCTTTATGATACTGAATTAGTGAAATTCATAGTTAACTTATTTTGTCTATTTAGGTCCACCGGTTGCTGTTGGCATGAGTATAGACGTGGCAAGTATAGACATGGTGTCAGAAGTCAATATGGTAAGTTGTAACATGTGCTCAATAATTTCTTTTGTCATTTGTAGTTTTAGTCGACCTCTGTGTGTGTGTTTTTTAACCAGTAGACTAATATACCTTTAAATAATGAATGAAAAGTGTCGTCTTATACTAAGGGGTTAAGTTCATTATCTAAATTGCCACTTTCTAGTAAGGCACCCTTTACAAAGGCTATATAAGTTAAACTAACCTAATTGCTTTATTAATATTAACTTATCACTCGCTAATGCTTTATAGACAGTTATAAGCTGTTAAGAAGAGTTTTTGGGTTGCCAGTTTGTGAAAATTCAATTTGGCTGGTGCTTACCTAATTTGGTAAAATTGTAAATGTCGGCAATCCATGAGTGAATCATGGGTTTCTCACTTCCTTATAAACCATAACACCAACAGTTATATATGGTGCCAAGTCATTCAGGTTTTTACCAGAACCCATCCAAGCTTGCAGTTGTGAATGTTAATAAGTTGTTAGTAAATGCTTTTTGCTCCAGGTAGCTCTTCAAACTGACCTGGTGATCCTGACTTGCTTATTGTTAGCTAATAACTGATCTATGAATCATTGGGAAGTTACGTATTAACCATAAATAAAGCCGTTACTTGCAACTTATCACCCTTTGGGAATACTGCCTTGTTTGAAAGTAGTATCAAAATGACATTTTTACAGTCAAGCAACCCCAAACCCACTCTATAAAATAAACATAAATAAAGCATAAGTAAATAAAGTATTAACCATTAGTGAAGCCACTAGTTACTACTTAAAAACACTTTATAAAAAGGTGATTTATTAGAAAGTGGTATCAAATTTATAACACAAATGACAACATACAATAATCTGTCCAACATTTGGAACTGCTCCAGCCTAGTATATAAACAGAAAGAAGTTTATAGAGGCTCTGTTGTATTGTCCAGAGTGGTTTGGTCATCTGCTGTGTCAGATTAATGCTAGCTGTATGGTTTTACATCCTGGTTCACTGGCTGTGTGACTCCAGCTGTGATGTCCTAATGGTCCTGTTAGAAGATGAGGTCAGTAAGTTCTGCTGCAATGTCTTCTCCTTTCAAATACAAAACAACAAGCTAGACCTTCAGAAGTATGTGTCAGTGTGTAATGTATGTGCATGTATGTTGAGGTTGGCACACCACAGGCCCCACAGTTTAATGCCTGTATGCCATCTATCATTGGTCTGAACTGCTGATAGAGCTTGATGCCCAATCACATGCGACCAAGAGGAAATAGCCCCTGACATGCTGTCCTGACAAGTATGTGTGATGAAATGTACCCGTGGTGCATTTTAATGCATCTCCACACAGCAGCAGAAAGTGGCTTAGTGAGAACCACAGAGAAGCTACACACTTTCATTCCAGTGACAACTGAGATTCTTATTTTGTGAGAGATGGTTAAGTAAATTTACTTTGTCATGTTAAATAGTGTGGTTTAAATCACCAAATACAGATCAGGTTTATTTTATTGTTATAGATACTGGGATCAGTTTTTTGTGTTGGCAGAATTCTTCCATGGAAACATTTTTTAAAATCATTTTCTTAACAATTAAAAAACAAAGCACAATGTAGTTTATATTTAATGTTTATATGTCATTTTACATAACATGGTTGTATAATGAAATTAAGTTTGTAGTTCCCTTCATGCTACTCACAAAGAGCAAACGTTAAAAAAATTTTTTAAATAATTATATACAGAAATAAAACTATTTTATATGGTGGAGTTCTGGATGAGTTAAGGGGTTTCACAGTCTTAGGGAAGAAGCTGCTCTGAGTCTGGAAGTACGACGGCACATACTTCTGTATCGTTTGCCAGGCGGCAGCAGGGTGAACAGGCTGTGGCTGGGTGGGTACTGTCTTTTAGTATCCTGTTGACTCAGCGCCGGAACCTCAACTCACCAATATCACTGATGCGTGGTAGATGGGTACCAGTGATCTTCTGAGCTGTTAATCACTTGTAGCAGAGCCCTCCTGCACATCCCAGGCCAGCGATGTTTCCAGTCAGGATGCTTTCTATTGCTCCTCCGTAAAAGTTAAAGGGGCTACATGTTGTTTTAAAATGAAATTGGTCACTTTTTACTGCCTATTTGTGAACAGGTTGTAGCCTCACATAAAAATTAACCATTCGCCTGCTCTCTCGGTTGATTGTAAAAGCCTCTGTGCTGCTTCCTATGTGAAGATATCGGGTCGGATGTTTCCGCGAAATCCATTACTTTACGTAGGCTGTGACGTACATGCGCCATACATCGCTTGCCACAGTACTTCACCAGCTAACGCATTTCTTATTACTATTCTAGGTACCACCGTGCAAGAAATGATGTAACAGTTTTTAGCTATACTGAAAAAAACAATGATAAACTGTAATGGTACAATATAATTCCAAAGAGCAGGTTCTTTAGAAGGAGAGATATTCACTACTGTAATATTACTTGTGTGTTATTAGTATGGCAACAATTAGGGCTGACCCTGAATAGTCAAAGATTCGATGCTTTGATGGGCGGAGCCTGATTTGACTGTCAATCTCACAGTCGAAGCATCATGCCATTTTGGTGATATGGGGGTGCTCAACTTCCGATTTTACATAGAACTACCAGTTTTTTCCCAATAAGTACAATATGCATTTCAACGTTTAATGCTGTAAATAAATACGTAAAAAGAATAAAACTTTCAATACATGTTTTTGAAGTGTGTAAATAAATCAAAAATGGTAACCCTAACCCTGTGTAAGCGTAGCGTGTATGTGAGCAGTGGCAGAGGAGGAACACTTGCTGAAGAGACCAAGCCCCAGCTTCACGGTGTTGTGCCGAGTTGTTCGCACCTCACGGGACTTTCTGATAATTTATCACCATTGATGAACCACATAAAGAATATTTTATCGTTTTTAATTTTATCGTTTTTTCCGGTGTTGAGCACTAGAGTGGAGGAGGTGAGTCCGCTATTCTGAACTGACTGGGTTCTGTTTGTGAGGAAGTCCAATATCAAGTCAAGTGTGGTACTCAAGCCCAGAAGGCTAAATTTTCCGATCAGTTTCATGGGGAGATTGTGTTGAATGCTGAGCTGAAATCCACAAACAGCATTCTGTTGTAGGTGTTGTTTTTCTCAAGGTGTGCGAGGGCTGAGTGGAGGGCAGTGGAGATGGGGATCCTCTGTGGATCTGTTGCTTCTGAAAGCAAACTGGTGAGGGTCCAGGCTGACTGGGATGTTGCTCTTTTTGTGTTGGAGAACCAGTTTCTCAAAGCTCTTCATCAGAATGGGGGTGAGAGCCACAGGGTGGTAGTCACTGCAGACTTTTTAGATACAGGGGACGATGGTGGCTGTCTTGAAGCAGGTGGAAACCCTCTCCTGAGACAGTGAGATGTTGAAAATGTCAGTAATAACATCAAATAGCTGGTTGGTGCAGGTTTTTAGTACAGACCCAGCTGATTTACTCATATTCACTCTCAGCAGGACTCTTCTCACATCTGCTTTGGCCTCTGGAGGTTGAGTAGACTTTACAGCTGAGTCCTTGTTGAGGAAATGAAAGCAAGCATTAAATGTGTTTAGCTCATCTGGTAATGTGGCCTCACACATGATGCTCCTGCTTTTGTAGCCTATGACGTTTTTGATGGCCTGCCACATATCTTTGGTGTTGTTGGTGTTGAGGTGTCTCTCCAGTCTCTGCTGATGTCTCTGCTTTACCTCGCTCTAGCGGTGCTGTAAGCTTCTTTGTCACCTGACCTGAAAAGCAGCTTTTTTGGCTCTGGACAGAGCTCTCACCTCTCCATTCATCCAGGCCTTCTGATTGGGGAATGATTTTATTGTCTTAGTGATCACTACATCATCAACACGTTTGCTGATGTATGATGTCACTGATGATTTATATTCCTCAAGGCCTCTCTGATCATATGCCAGTCTTTGCACTCCAAACAGTTCTGTCGATTTGTGGTAGCCTCGGCTGTCCACACGTGGACTGTTTTTACTGATGGTTTGACCCTTTTAATCAGCTGGGTGTAAGTGGGCAGGAGAAGCAGAGAAATATGGTCTGATAGACCAAAATGCTGATGACTGCTGATGACCTCAAACAGTTCCGGTAGTACATGTTTTGATATTTTGGGAGGAATGTAAATAGCAACAACAAAAGCAGTTTGGCAGGGATATTGAAATTAAGTTTATTTATAAACATAGGCTATTTATAGTTTAGTAGCTATATTATAAGCAATCACAGATACTGGTCATGTTCCGCCCCACCTTTTGCGATGTGGGCGCAGGTAGCCTAATGTGGGGGAGTTTTCAGTAGCCTAAATGTTGAAGTTCAGTCTTTCACCACTATTTGAGCATTTACAGTTTGCTCTTCGTTTGTAAAATATGACGCTCTGCTGACAGTGGACTTGTTCATGTCTGCGATTGGTCATCTGCTGCTAACACCGCCTCTTTTACGTGAACGCTCTCACTGCTGGATTTACATACACGTCCATTGCTACGGTGCGTTACGGCTGCTCCACGGTTGCCTGAGTTAATCGCAGCCATTCTAGTTAATGCTTGTCAGTCCATCAGACGCAGCCACAGCGCTTGCCAGAAGTGTCCCAGAAGCGTCTCTCTGCACCTCTCCTCAGAGAATAGGTAGCCGTTCTATTTTTGACAGAAGCCGCGTCAAGCAGCACAGAGCAGATTGTACCAGGCAGGAAATCAGATACAGAACAGCATAGAGAATCTGGTCAATTTTCAAAATAAAACACCCTGTGGAGACTTCCGATCGTAGAACAATATACACGATTAAAACAGACACAAAAAGAAATCATTTAACTACGTAGTGTACTTAATCATAGTAGAAGCACAAAATGCAAACACTAATAACCAAATCAACAAAATCTATACAAGTCGGCAAAATTAGGCAGGCAAAATGCTCTGATTCTGAAATGCTTCTTGTGGCATATGCAGCCTGAAGTTGACGGAATGAAACAGGGTCACAGAGAGCTGTGAAGAAGGTAGTAGAATCACAATCCCAGCTCAGAGGCTCCTGCTTCATACCTTTCTTATAGTGCAGCGAGCCGGCATATTAGCACAATACCCCTGTGAAATAAGGCAGCTTGAAAGCTGCTAGTGTTAGGAGGTAATTACAGAAGTTGTACTTGGAGTTTTTAGCTTAGGCTGGCTAGCCACCAGCATAATGTGGCAGAATTTAACGTTACACCAAATCAACAAAACGAAAAAACGAAGCAGACAAAGAAGAGGGTTAAGCAGAACATAAAAAAATTACATTTATTCATTTTAGCTGATGCGTTTTATCCAAAGCGACTTACAATTGCTATTTAGGTCAGAGGTCACACGCCTCTGGAGCAACTAGGGATTAAGTGTCTGGGATACATTGATGGACATGTCACAGTGGGGAGTTGAACCTGGGTCTCTCACACCAAAGGCATGTGTCTTATCCAGTGCACCATTACCAGTTGGCAGTCCAGGCCAGTGTCTGAAACACTGTCCCATCTTCTTACGGTCCAGCTGTCCTCCTCAGAGATCAAGGAGTACGATCCATATTCTGTATAAAAATAATTTTCCTTCAAAAGCTGTGATGCTGTGGCACTAGGACTTCCTGGATCGTGCAAAGAGGGCAATTGTAGAAAATGAGCAGTCTGATGAGGAGGTTTAAGTTGAATGATAAAGCATAATTAAGAGTGAGCCGTGATGAAATTTAAGTTAAATGATTAATAAGCATCTTGTGAATTTAGAAAACAATTTACTGTTATGTCTTGAGTACATTTAATAGCAATAATATACTTTCGCTTAAAATTTCACTGTGGCCTCTTCTTCAAGTTTTGATTTGATATAATACATTATTATCTCAATTATAAGTATGGAAACAAATGTATATGGGACACAAAAGGCAATTTGTTATTTTGGCCAGTAAAAAATATGTTTGGCCGGGGATTTTTGAGAATCATTAAGTATTTTTTAGTATCAAAGTATCCAGTGATATTTGTCTGTACATCCATGGGAACATTGCAAACAAGAACTGCTAATAGCTCATTCGGGAATACATTTAATAGTACCTATTAGCCAAAATGTTGTCTGTGTGGGGGGCCCACAGTGTCAGAATACATCTTATAATATTATTTTATTTAAGCCTTTAATTGCAGGCAAATTGAGACAGAAACATACAGTATGTTTTCTATCTCATTAGCAATTAGCATTGAAAATTTATAATCAGTCAACCAAGTCTCAGCACTGAATGGGCCAAATCTAATTTCCATGGTAGAGACCACACCCGCTTTTAACTTTTGCTGTCTGCATAGCAATACTGTATGAAAGCATTTGGCCTCCTCACTGGCGATCATATCAGACTGTCTGTGTTAATGGTTCGAGGCATGCAGATGGGACAGAGGAAATTGCTGGAGGAATTGGACACATTTACATACCCCCAGTGGCATTTGAGCATGTGCTAAAAATGATTCACTCATGATACAAAATAGGCACCAAGGAGCTGATTGCTTCCTGTCCATGAGGCATTATATTGTTTGACTTGCCAGATATCCAGAAATATCCACCCCACCCTGATGGAGTACAGAGTATCAAACACGTGTGAGCCAACGAGATCATTGATCACTGGTGAGGCTGCTTGAACACATTGGACTCTGCTATGACTTAAGAAGCAAAGTGACCTCACGTCAGTACTACTACGATTTATCTTTTTTAATGCCTGGAGCTATAGATCACTTTTATCAGGGTATCCTGAGGAGCTAGTGCTATCAAACCCTGTTGTAGTTTATCTGTGGTCCTGAACAACATTATTTTGTTCCTTTCTGTCTGAGTTGCATCCCTGCTGTTCCCCCTCCAGAGGGCTTTGACATTTGTAGCTCCTTCTAACATTTTGCATACTAGAGCATCTCAAGGTGTCTAATGAACCTGTGTGTGATCAGTTTAACCAAGATGTGTTGGTTAGTTACTTCTTCTGCTACCTCTAGCAAGTACATAGTTGGTGGTGGAGCCTGGAGGAGCAGCTTGTGTCTTCCCTAGCATTGGTTTGAACATATGGAGGTGACCACCTTATTCCAACAGATTTAATGTACCTGTAGCAGTTCTAGCTTCATAACTGTTCTTTCTTCCTTCTTACACAACCTTTATTCTTGGGTTTCTGTTGCTGCCTTTTTTTTGTCATGGCTCTAAACAGTTCTAACCTTGTTGCTAAAGCCCTTTGAGATTTTCTCTGAACAATTTCATACACTAAAGTGTTAAAGTATAACCTCACAAAGCCAGTCTGTATCTTAACCATGATCTTAACACGCTCAGTTTTCACAAGATTCATGTCTAATGAGAATCTGTTGAGCCCAGTGGATACAGTTTTGACCAGCAACTGCTGTATGGAGAGTGTAGATGGTGAAATTAGTCAAAAACCATTCAAAATTCTTGAAACATGTGAACAAATACATCAGCTGAAACTATTGTGATGAATTCTCTGTGGTAGAAATGTGACATTCCCAGAACAGCTGCCATGTCATTCCAGTTCGAAATCTGACATCTGAACACTAATGACAGCCTTGTGAGTAGCATGTCCAGAGTCCGGTCAGATCATTAAAGGCTTCATATTGATGTCTGAGTGACGATGAGAAGTGTCATCTGTTGTACAGCTTGATTGAAAAGACATCCTGTACAAAAGCTGAGGCTCAAGAAACCACATTGAGAGAAGCCACAGCTTTGGGCAGACATCGAGGAACAACATGTATTCTGTCTAAATGTAGAACAAATTTGTATTTTTGTGTTACTGCTGAACACTAACTACATCATGCTGTATCTTTTGGGCTAAGTGGTAAGCCTCACTTAAATAGCTCTAGCTTGCCTTTGAAATTCCAGGTTGCTTGTAAAGTGTGTGTGTGAGCACATGCATGTTCATGTCTGTGTTATCTGCAGTAACCTTTAATCTGTTAAGAGGATAAGAGGACTACATTTAGTAAATCAGTGTCAGTTGTCGGTGCTAAGTTTAGAGTCGGGCTTTAAGAGAAGCGGGGAACAGACAGATTAGATCTGCAATGCAGTGCATGTCTTGTCTCTTTTCATTTGCCTCAACAAGGTCCTGGTAGTAGTATGACTCTCTTTCTTCACATGTAGTCCAGAGGAGCAGGGAAGTTGTGTCTCTGAATTATCTGCAGTCCAATTGCACTTTTCAGAACATGCTGTGGTTATCAAGTGATGATCAATGTTTCTATAAGATAGTCTTACAAAACTTCAAAACATGAGTCTTCAAAACAGGTGTCTTCAGTGTGTGTGTGTGTGTGTGTGTGTGTGTGTGTGTGTGTGTGTGTGTGTTTGCACTGGGCTAGACCCAATAAGTGATGTTCAGGAGCCCTTGGGGGTTGTGGTCTATGCTGCAGTGTCTGATTCCCTGACACAGGCAGGTTGCAAAGCAGTGAAAAGAAGAGCAGAAAGGAGAAAACTTGGCTCAAGATCAAGTTCATCTCCCTGACTTTTAGAAGTAGCTTCAATGTGATACACAGCTCTGCTCCACATACCTCACACTGAACCAGACTATTCATTACTTAGTCAAAGTTTTCTCCCATAGGGAATTATGTGACTTTACCAAAAGTAGTTTTAGAGCAAAACTCAAGACTGTGCATACATAATGAGCTTCAACCTGTCAAACCTTTAAATGTGATTTCTCAATATTTTAAATACATTTGACCAGAATTGTCAAACTTAAAGTAATAGTTACATGTAACGTTAAAGTCGCTGTTAGGCTCATCAGCTAAGCTAAGCTGATCTAATGGACAGATTTGAGAGTGGTAGCGATCTTCTCGTTAACGCTTGGCAAGAAAGCAAATAAACATATTTCCCAAAATGTCACTGAGAAATCAAGTGAAAAAGCTGACTATAGCCCAACTGGTACTGGATTTTTGAGGTTGATGCTGAAATCAATATTTGGCCAATAATATGATTTTAAAACATAAACTCACACGTTTTTCTTTTCCTTTGTACTTTTGTTTTATTGTGACCAAGATAGTGAGAGGGACATTTTAATTTAGTAAAAATCATATTGTCAGTGCTCTCTGGTGCGCAAACTATGTAATAGTGCCAAATTACTGCAAACATATTTACTGCTATTTCTTGTCACATATGCAATAAGCTAATATTGGCCAATAATTATCAGCCTAGCCGATTAATTGGTCTTGATCTAATGTTGGTATATTTATTTGGTTTGCGTGTAGCTGATCTTGCTGAGGGTTAACAAGCTGCTTTTTGAGTGTGGGGCTGGGGCTGCAGCACATATTTTATGTATTTTTAATTTAAAAATACATTGTTTTGTATATTATATTGTATTTATATGACTATTAATGGTTCAGCACAAAACCTAGTGACAAGTTTTTCAATCAGTGTAAATAACTTTGATGTAGAGCTGCAACAATTAATCGAATAATCAATTAGTTGTCAACTATTAAATTAATCTCCAACTATTTGGATAATTAATCTGTTTGAGTCATTTGTGAATATTTTCTGGTTTCTTTACTCCTCTGTAACAGTAAAGTGAATATCTTTGACATTTGAACAACATGACAAGAAATCACAATTTTCTAGACATTTTCTAGACCAAACAACTAATCGATTAATCAAGAAAACAGCTGACAGATTAATTGACAATGAAAATAATCGTTAATTGCAGCCCGACTTGGATGACTGCTCAGTCACAGTCCTTGTTCAGACCAAAGTGGACCTTCCCTCAGAGAAGCAGAGATCATAAAAGGTGTTGCCAGTGTGCTTTCACACAGCCAGAGCCACACAAGGTATTGGCTCATTATAGCCTGTGTGGGCAAGCTCCAGAACTTGTTGTCTAGGAAATGAGATTATGAATATATTTCTGACTTTACTCTCTCCACTGCTTTATTTTTAGCTTGGAAATTAAGAATGCGCTCTGTCTTTTTCCATTCTGTTGTTATTTTTAAAACTCTAACTCAATCGTCAAAGACGTCCTTGTTCCAAGTGCAGTATAGGAACAAAATGCAATATTTGTGTGTTCATTAGTGATCTGTCCTTCAGATGTGACCCACCAGAGTTCCTACACTCTGTAAAGAAACACCTGTCCACACGCATAAAGTACCTTAAGATGTAAAGCAGATCCTCCCAGCAGTGTTGTTACACATTTATTCAGTTGGAAGATGAATCCATTATGTGCTAAAACACCCATCCATTTTGACACTTTAACATTATCCACCTTCTGCCTGGAGGAAGCATTACCCTTAAAAAACCCATACTACAGATGTTCTCCCAGATTTATATTGAATGGCTTAGTTAATAAGTCACACATAACATACCAAAAAGCCTCAGGCTTCAGCCACTCACAAGGTAAGGACAACTCAGCCAGAAACACTAGCGTAGTCCCTATATACAACATGCTGAGTTTTCTACTGTGCTGGAACAATGCTGAATTCAGTGTTACACAATAGTGGGATGTGACCCTACAGGAATATAAACCCTCTGTGCAGCAACTCGTAACACTAACAAGGTGCTTATAATAAAAATGGAACTTCAAGTACTTTATTGAGTTGATACACCTTTTTCAGGTGAAAGTAATTGTGGCTGAAGTACTTTTAATTTATGCAATCAGTTGCATTTAGCGGCACAATGTGAGTGCCCTAAGTAAGCTAAGATGACCCCCCAACTGGCCCTATGATTTAGGGCATGAGAAACGTTTTACTCATCAGCCATTTTACATTGAATTTGAAAAAGCTTCGCACACCATATCTGATTGCTTTATTAGTGTAGGTGGTTTCACAAACTCCTTATGTAAAGCAACAGAACAAACAACACACTCTGTCATCTTTGAATTTAAAATCACACTTTAAAGCTGCACTAATCAATCTTTTTAATTTAATAATTGATCCAATGAGTGTGTGTAATGTGAAAGGGGTGAAGAACCTACACACCTGACCACAGTTTCCCCCAGCTCTGTAGAGCTTTTTAGCTTAGTTTGGTATTACATCCTGCAACTTAATTGTTTTGTTTACCTAAAAAAAACTCATGGTACACTGCCAGCACAACACCAAAAGTTAGCAAGTAAAAAAGTTAGCAACTAATGTTAGCTGGTGAACATAGTATTAGCATTGCAGCAAAAGAGAGAGGTATTTCCCTCAATAGATGGTGATTAGCGAAACACAGCTTTAAAAGGTTTGTCAATGTGTGTTCATACCCTACTGTTTGCAAATGGCCAAGTAAATGAATAATATAAATGAAATTAAACAATGCAGCTTTAAGTAGTCCTTGGACTATTGTCATAATTTGCTCCATCTTGTCTTTATGCCTGGACCTGATCACTGCAGCCAAATCATCATCATCAGTAACCAGTGGGACAGATTGGTACAATAATTTATAATTTATAACAATTGGTACAAAAAGTTTTAATAAGCTTTGTTGTGTACATATGAACTTGTGAAAATACTGGATGGGATACTGATTTTTCACCAAAATCGTAGACTTGGACCCTGAGGACCCTGGGTTTTAGAAAAGGGTAAGCTTTTGTGGATTTGGTCTTGCCTTGGCTTTAGTTGTGCTGCGTTTTTAGTTTCCTCAGTTATTGATATGTTGGAAAGATATATTATGATGATCAATCATGACTTCAGGCTTATATTGGATCTAAACACGAACCATAAATAATTACCGTACTGGTTAAAGTATGGTACAGCTTCATTATGTATTACTCTTAATACTAAATTATGATTAAGACTGTCATTGCTGTTGTTGCGACTAGTTCCCAGTAAAACCAAAGTGCCGAGTGTCTAGCTACAAGACACATCTTTGTTTGAGGTTCATGTCTTATTTTGGTCAATTTTTCATTCTGTATCAGATTGCTGTCTTCTGGGATTGTTGTGGTGGAATGAGTTTACTAATACTAAAATGATATGCCTAATTCATCTCAAGAATGAATATTGGAAGACTTTCAGCTCGTCTAAGATCCAGTGTTTGTCACAGAACCAATGATATTCATATACCATATGATGTTCTATAGATTCTGATTGAACCTCTCAATCATCTCGGGCACCCATCCCTCCACCCCACAAAAATAGCTCACTTGTATTTTGCTGTCATGGTATACTAGAACTTACACTGTTATAAGGTGGTCAAAGGAATGAAATCATTTAATGAAAGACTTTGTGATATGTTGTGTGGGAGGATGCAGAGACTGAAATGATTAAACGCATGGTTTGTAAAACATATATAGCAGACTTCTGAATTCTACTGGGAACACTTAGCTGTCTTACAGAGTGATGAAAAGCCCCCCTCTTGCACGGGGCAAGCGTCTCTGAGTGCTATTCCTGTATTCCCAGCAGATATCCTGGTGTTAAGTTGACGCAGATGATGTTTGACTGGCACACAGTAACCATGTCTGAGTACGAGACTCTGCGCTATCCGAGCCGAAGATGACACGACAGTCTCATCCTCCCACTGGGCCTCATTTACTCACTGGTGCTGAGAGCAAACCTCTTTCTGTCTCTTGTGGTCTACATATCTGACAAAACACCACCCCCCTTTAGGTTGCCTAAACTACATGTTAGGCACTACATGCGTTTTCTAAATGTTGGTAGTTAACATTTTGAAATCCTCCTTGGGATGTTCTTTAAAAGCTTTTGGTTATCAGATGTGGCTATTGGTAATGTAATTGTCACATGATTGAATATTACACTCAGATTCTCTAGATGGTCTGCACTGAAAGTTAATTTTCAATAGTGCTGGGACATAATTAAATATTATGATTAACGGCTTTTAATGGAATCGTTGAACATATGAACGTATTGTGTTGGTGTTCAGTTCAGTTGCAAAGCAGAAGCAATTTGTTATCATAAATGAACCATAGCATAATGCTGCATTCCATTTACCTCAGAAGTCGGATGGTGGAGCTGGAAATGACGTCACACTCGAGTTCCAATACAACAACAGACTTAAGTTGGAAAACCAAAATGGACGCCTCCAGCCATTGCTAGCAATACTAGTTGATAACAACGCATTACGCTGTATATTGTGCATAGAAAAACCGTAGCAACATGTCGGCAGATAGAAGTTGGACGGGACTGTGTACAACTGATTTAATGCGACACAAATAAAGACAGAAGTGCAATAAGCAGAATATTACTACAGCTTTCACTATGGTGATGCTCAGAGCAGCCATCTTGGATTTTGAGGTTGGGGTTTGTGAGGTTATCCCGACTTTCCAATTTGGAAATCCAACTTAAGTTGAAATTTCTGACTGGGAACTTGGAATTTCTGATTTCAAATGTAAAATGGAACGCAGCATTAGTTCAAGCAGTGCACTAAAGTCACGTTTGCGTTAGCTGATGCAGTTTCATCCATGCTTCACAATCACTGGCTCATTCACCAGCTATCCGACTACCAGCCGGATAGTAACATATTCATGCAGGTGTATGTCGCACGGCCAATTTAACCAGACATTTTTCACTGTGACTCTGCTGATATACTTATGCCAACCCTGTTTGCTACCACACCTCCCTTCGCCACCCAGTCTCGCCTTATGTGTTATATATTTTGATTATGTTGATTTAACAAAAATTGTATGTATTTGGGAATTTGGCAAATCAAATCTGATTACTGTGTAACCATTTGCTGTTAGTGGTCAGTTGCTTCACATGAGTCTGTCTATGTAAACTAAGAACATTCTTGCTTGTCAGCCAACATACAGTAACCAGTACCAATAAATCTGCCATAAGCTCGTATTGGCTGATATTGCTAGTTCTGCTGTACTGTATGTTAGCACGCTAGTGGTGTAAACCCAACTGCAGAACACAGAGACTGATACGAGGAATAGATGCAAAAGAGTTTATTGCCAAACTAAGTAGTACATTTATCTGATGCTTTTATCCAAAGCGACTTAAAGTTGCTATACATGTCAGAGGTTGCACGGAGCACTGGAGCAACTAGGGGTTAAGTGTCATGCTCAGGGACACAATGGTGGGTGGGTCACAGTGGGGGATTAAACTCAGGTCTCTCACACCAAAGGGACAGTCTTATCCATTGCGCCATCACCACCCTTAAGTATTTAAGAGTCTCTTAGTTTTGGGAGAGCTGAGGCAGGGACTTGAGCCAGGGAGAGTTATTAGGATCCAGTGCAGGTTCGGGTTGTGTGGGAGTGGGAAGGAGGCAGGAGTCGGACCAGGAATGAGTGCAGGCAGAAAGAGACGCATTAACCAAGGCTCAAAAATACTGAACAACGTTATCAGTGCTGGAACAAGACTAACGGTGTAGTTGAATCTACGATCTGGCAGCATGGTGGAGTGGAAGCACAGTATATAAAGCAGAAGAGGCTGATTATGATGAGCAGGTGCTGCCAAGCTCCTGCACACCTGATCCCACTCCTGCAATAAAGCACAAAACTGACAGACAGAGAGAGAGAGTGTCCCGGCTAGGCTGAAGTGGCAGGGACAGAGGACGTGACAATATGATATCATTTAGTGGGAATATTCTTGTAGTGTATTTACTGTAGGAGATCTGATTTCCTGATTTAAATTTTAATCAATTGCATTCAGTGTTGATTCTGTTGTGGTGTTGAAGCAACCAAACCTTTTCAAGGTGTAGGCCTAACCTATGCAAAGCCACACATGTCGTCAGTGGAAACAATCAGAGTGACAAAGGGCTTTACAGAGCATGTGAACAAAGAGTGTAAAAGCCTTTATCTAAAACAATCCAAAAAGAATTTAAACAGTAGTAAAATGTTGTATAAAGGAAACTTGATTTTAGATTTGCAGCTTTATGGAAAGCCAGGTCTGATGATGGTGATGAGCTATTTTCGCTCACAAAACATGTTGCAAATATTTTAAGAATTAGTGTATGACATAATCCAGCACTTGAGTGACTTTTTAAGCAGCCAACACCTTTCACTGGACACTGACCTCATGTGTGGCTGCCAGAGAATCTCTACCTGCACACAGACTGAAATTCATCTGTGCCTCGCCCTGGTATGGAGCTCTGTGGTCAGGGCTGGGGCGATTACGTCGACATAGTCGACGTAAAATACCCCACTCCGTAATCGGGAGTATTTTAGACAGACACTCAACAACGTGGTGCTCGCCCCGTGAGCTTCACTGTGGCCCAACTGCTTTCCACGAATACGTGAAGCAGCATGAACATGTGAAGCGAAAGTATCCAAGAGCACTGACGGCAGCACCATTACACAAGGACGGCACGTTATCAGCACGAGGACATGTAGTCTGTTAAAATGTAAATTAATAATGTATTTTCTAAGTATTTCTTTATTGCTTTCATGTTAAAAGTAATTTCTGCCCCGCTGCTGTCATGGTAATGTAACGTTACACCGCATGTCATCTAACGTTTGGCCGTTTCATATTTTCTGTTTATTTAACGGCCTCGAATGAGCGAGAAAACAGCTGAATCTAACAGTATAGACAACAATAACTGTACAGTCTGTGAATCGTTTCAGTTGTTTTCTTTGCCCTACACTGATGCAGAAATACATTTGATTATGATACTGCATTACTCAATATTGAAATTAATCCATGTCAGAAACATTTAAAGTTTTAAGTAAAGTAGCCTGATTAATGTCTGTTATTGTTATTATCACAACAGGTAACTTTTTTTCCTTTAAAATACACAAAATTAGTCGTGAGATTAATCGACTTGAAAAATAATCCATATGTACAGCCCTATCTGTGGTACCCCGCAGGTTAGACAGGGGGCTTGGACCAGTATATCTTTGTTTCTGAGATGCTAAAGCCATGTTTAAGGCAGTCAAGGACAACTGCTGAGGTGGGATCTTAAGATCTAAAATAGACTAAAATAGTTGCAGTCCAGACGTTGAGTGAGAGGGTTGGTAGATGGGCGTCATCGCTGTAGTGTAAGAGCTGTTGTGTAAAGCTGATTCACCCAGCCCACACCTCAGCTGCGTGTGGGAGAGAGCATAATGAGGGCATCTTCTGTTCACAGAGGGTGAGAGAGAATTGGGCATCTCTAAAGAGACTCAAAAAATAAAACAGCCCAGCCTCAAGCCAGGGATTTTCTGGAAACATATTGTATTATTACATTAACTACTACAGACCCTACACCTACTCTGACAACTTCAAAAAATGTCTATGGCCTTGTTTTTAGATGTAGATTCAGGAAAAATGTGATCACAATTATCATCATTTTTTTAAATTAACTCTATTCAAATGTACAAAATACTCTAAATATAACAAAAAAGACATTAAACGGATGAAAGCCCACACAGTTTCATTAACTAGAGGCAAGAGAATAAATACGTCTTCTGGATGTACATACACACTGAATTATTCATATGAATCAATATTATATTATACTGTCAGTCAAATCACTTAATGTAATTCTTCCCAAACACAACACAAGCCTACACTTTGTCAGCCATGCACGATGCAGCTGCCCCTTTGCTTTGTGTGTTGCAACAATAAAAGAAAAACACAAAGAAATATATATTGTTTTTTTGTGTTATGCACACCATTTCTCTTTTGTCATTCCTTGTTACTATGTGAATGTAACTGTGTGTACATTTATAATCCATATATTATTATGTTCTTGAATAACTACACTCATACACACACATAAAAATGTAAACCACTGTGGTCACAAAAAAATAATGCATTTCTTTATTTTGTCAAAATAATAAGCTCAGTGTGAAAAAAATAAATGCTGGTATTGATTTTTATATCCAATGGAAATCATTTCTGAACACTATCTGACCAATGTGTTAGTGCACCTGAGGATTGAAATGTAGGCATTTTCAGCACGGGCCAAGATTTTGTTTATTTTTTGAGACCTGCTTATTTATTTAAGAGAACATTAGTCAGCAGAACAATGCCAAGTGAGCTAGTAAAGAGCTCCATTAAAGGCCTGGAAAAGCTTTTGTGTTTTGATGGATCCACTTTTTCAAGCTAGATGCGAATGAACTCCCAATAAATATTTGAAATAGTCTCATGTGTCATTTGCATGTATGGCTGGTAATACTTCATGAAATCTATCTATCTATCTATCAATCTATCTGAGATATGCAGTGTCGTGTTGGCATGCTGGTAAAAGTGGTCAGTCACTAAGCTGAAACCTAGCGTTGATGCTGTGCCTGCAGTAATGGAAATCTATAGTCCGAGGGCTAGTGCCAGTTTTGTACACAGAACAGCTGAGGGTTTCTCGTTGCGACAGGTCTTGAAATATGGCCACCCAGGGCAGACTGATGAGAATCAGAGCTGTTTGACAATTCTATAAATATCACCTTTGTTGCAAAAAAAAATCCATCCCGAGCTCTGGGCTGCAGACATTCAGTGTTGAAACTGATAACCTTGTAAGAAAGTCTGGCTTCAGTTTGAACAATGTCGGCAACACTGGTCTGAAGAAATTGCAAATGTCTGAAACAAAAATGACTTTATTTATACTGGATCTGCCAAAAAGTATTATTGCATTTCTCTGAGTCCTCTTTATTGTTGAGTATAACTGTCGTTGCACTCTCCACAGGACTACACGTTGACTATGTACTTCCAGCAGTATTGGAGAGATAAGAGACTGGCCTATGCAGGAATCCCTCTCAACCTGACACTGGACAACAGAGTAGCAGACCAGCTCTGGGTCCCAGACACTTACTTTCTCAATGACAAGAAGTCCTTTGTTCACGGCGTCACTGTTAAGAACCGTATGATTCGACTACACCCAGACGGCACTGTTCTCTACGGCCTCAGGTGAGGACAGTCATTACCATGGATTCTCATTTAATGGCTGGGACCTTTAATTACCTCACTACATTAACTGCCCCCTGTTAATGCAAAATCAAAACCTCCTCCATGTTTACCCGTTGTCTTGATAAATTCAGTGTAATGTCCATTTCCTTTTTCATTGAGTGATGTTGGGCTATAATAGTTTTTTTTAAGTCACTTTAGGACAGTTCTCAGATCAGAATTGAAATTCTACTGTTCAACCCCCACGTTGTCTCGTCACTTGTGCACATCATAAAAAGCAATTTCTTATTATTTTTGAACAAATTGCAAATGCTTTGACACATGATGAAAATGATTATGTACAGTGTCTGCTGTTTCCTACATTATCAATTGCTTATGTCATGTTGAACACAATATATTATACCGGTTCTCTGTTGAATAGTCTTACCCCCCAAAACATCTAGGCATAAGTTCATTGCATAAGTCAGTCCTAAGGAGAATAAGGATTTTGAGCAAGTTACGGGCATTTGCAGGTAAACAACTGTGTATTGCTGTTTGTTCTGTTTCGAGAAATGCACTTACTGTTTTGCAAATGTGTATGTACCAATGTACCAAAGCGAATGACAAAAACTGTAGTACATCCATGGGATGGGTGTGTCAAACCAACATTGGACTTTCACCCAGCAGACCCCTGTTTGTGTCCCTTGTGAAACCAAAAGTCTACACTGACTTATTTTGACTTACATATGTAAATTAACTTACATAACTCACTCTGCAGCGGGTGATTAAAACTGCTCAGAATTGGTACCCATCTCCCGAACATCAGTGATATCGGTGAGGTGAGGTGCCTACTCAGCGCCAAAAGGATACTAATGGACAGTACCCAGCCAGCCACAGCCTGTTCACCCTGCTGCCTTCTGGGAAGAGATATACGTACAAGTTTCTCTTTTGATGCAAAACCAGACTGCAGACCAGCTTTTCCGCCAAGCTATCAGACTCTTAAATTCTAATTCATCCTCAGCACTGAATATAGTTTATTTCTGTTAACCATATAATGATTGCTTTTGTATCACTGTATATTGTCTGCTACGTAGCAGAAGGGAGTTAGAAACTTAATTTCACTTTACACTTCACTTTGTAAAGTGACAAATAAACCTTCTACCTTCTATACCTATGTACCTAACGTAATTTAACTAATGTAACTAATGTACTTACCTAAAGGCCACTGAAAGGAGTGAGGAGTCAGCAGTCAATGACGGTATAAAACAGAGCAGTCAATAAAATAGGGTTTTCAAAATTTATCAAGCACTGCGACCGTGAGAGGTCCTTGAGCATACAGTCATAAATGTGCTCAAAAAATATTAGGCTGATGGGTCCAGTAGTATGCGAGATTAGCTACGGACAGATACAACCAAATGTATGATAATTAAGTAGTGAGTTTAACATGACTCTGTTGTTGTACTGATGGGGTAATGCTGTGGAAATTCATGCTAGCCATGGCCAAGGTTAATTTTTATTTGAATTACGAGTATTATATGATGATATACCGTATAACACTAATCTAAACTGCATTAATTCCCATTCCAGTAGAGAATTATGCAAGAAAACAACTTGACAAGACAGATTTAAGCACTGATAGCTGCTAAAAGCCTATTTAAAGAATGAAAAAGATAGGATACCCTTTTATAAATTCTTAACACATACTGTATATGCAAATCCAATTACATCAGTCTTGATTTTCCTCTGCCTTCACACAGTCCAGTGACCTAATTAAGAGCAGTAAAGATTACATACACTATGCATCCTGGAGAAACGGATGTATTTACACATTTTTAACATCTCACACCCCCTCCCGTGGTGGTTTTAACGATTGGCTAGCAATCCATCGCTTATGCTCTTTGGTTGCATTTACTCTTGACTCCTATGTTATCACACAGCTTTCCAGTCTATCTAAGATGCATGAATTGGCTAGATGTTTTATTTGTTTTGTTAAAGCCATTTAAGCTGCAATTCTCACAACTTGCGAATACAGTGCGTCTCTATTTAGATTCTCAATATAACAATGCAGCATTGAAAGTGCCATCAGCAGTAACTAACCTGGAGTCAGTTTTAACCAAATAATAATGAATATTATGTTTGTTTCTTGCTGTAATCATTTGGTCTATTCAAAACTAGTTTTATCTTATCTTGTACACTGTACTGTAAGGGAACACATCTTTATACATTTTCTATTGTATCTACTTCTTCTTGACATTATGCTTTGATAATGCATTTTCATTAATGAACCACGCCATGTAAAAAACGTAATATGTGCTTCTGTTTTGCTTTTGTTTTGATTCAGAATCACGACGACAGCAGCCTGCATGATGGATCTGAGGAGATACCCACTGGATGAACAGAACTGCACACTGGAAATTGAGAGTTGTAAGTTGAAGCCCTCATCTTAACTCTTTAAGAAAACACTTTTTCATCCCTTAAAAATATGAACACCACTCTGATTTTCATTTAAAAAAAAAGCTCTCACACTTCTCATCTCATGGAAACTGCACAAACTGCTGAATTGCTTTCGATTTATTAAGCTGTTGTATTGCTTGCCTCACCCTCTCCATTTAGAGCTGCTGTGTCTATTTAGAAAGATTTCAACCAGACAGTGATTTCCATAGTAGAGCACAGTAATGAGTCCAACGTCATCACTCTTGATGACTTGTTTGACTGTCTGCCATAAAACTATTAAGTTATAGATTCCATGCATGTGGTATAAGTCTGTCTGCCTATAGTGACACACATCTCCTCGAAGATTTACATCTCATGCAATCAGCACTTACAGCCAGCCGAGTCTGTGTGATTTACAGGGCTTACCGTAAATCAACTATAGCTATTAGGCCCCCAGATTTCACTTAAGCAAATAAAAATACAATATTAATTTTAGCCCTCCAACAAAATGAGACGGCTGCACTTTTTAGTGCTTTTCAACTCATAAGAATCACTGGTTTCCTCTCTCCCTGTTTGCAGATGGTTATACAACAGATGACATTGAGTTCTATTGGAAAGGAGGAGACACCGCTGTGACGGGGGTGAGGCGCATCGAGCTCCCTCAGTTCTCCATTGTCGACTATAAGCTGGTTTCCAGAAACGTGGTCTTTTCCACAGGTGAGATCGCAATAATGCTGTCCACATGCTAAGTAATGTATGTTTTACATCAGACACCAGTGTTCATGTTCAATTTCAGGCCTTTAAACTAGCTAGATAACCTAAAATCATGTATATTTCTTCATAACAATAATAATAAAAATAAAACATGTTTAGGTATTATTTATAAAGAGATTAACGCTCAAAAACCCAGCTAATCTGCTTCATCAGGACTGTGTGGGTGTGATTTGATCATATTTGATTGAAATAGCCAAACAACCCAACAGCTGTCAACAGATTTTAATTCAAAAGTCCCTGAAAGTTGGTGAACAGAAGTACACGTGACATCACATTGAAAAGAGAAAACGTAAATACAGAAATGTTTCGTGTGACATAAGTGAAAGTGTTCTAACTTTGGCAGAAGATTGTGTTTGTGTGTAATCGGCTGTTAGATGTAGCTTCATATTTATCGTACAGGGGGGAGCATGCTATCAGTCTTGTCGTCTGACTGTCGACAAGAAAGCCAATAAGCAAATTTCCCGAAAGTGTCAAACTCTTGCTTTAACACTCTGTGTGTGTGTGTGTGTGTGTGTGTGTGTGTGTGTGTGTGTGTGTAAACGGATGTTTTAAAACTTTGCTCTGCATTGGGATATGACGATATGCGATTTGAACCGCGATTTCTTGTTTCCATGGTGATGAAACCAGTTCACGAGGCCATCGCCATAGGAACCAAAACAAAGTGCTAGACAATCCTTTTCTTCTTTACTGCTTCCTGCAGGTGCCTACCCACGACTGTCTCTGAGCTTCAAGCTGAAGAGAAACATTGGATACTTCATCCTGCAGACGTACATGCCCTCCATCCTCATCACCATCCTATCCTGGGTGTCGTTCTGGATAAACTATGATGCCTCAGCTGCCAGGGTCGCATTAGGTATGATGTGTCCCGTGCAATAGATTAACCTCAACTTCGTAGTTTTACTTTCAGTCAGATGTCTTTTGTGTTTCACAGTTTGGGCCTGCAGGCTTTTTCACAGCGACCGCCTCTGTCCCAAAGCTAGAAACAGACAGAAGACTTTATACCGTGATATCATCAAAGTGGAGACCCCGCAGGGCCCACAGAACGAATTTGGAATTGTTTGGGAATCAAGTCACACTCAGGTTCAGAAATATAGAAAAAAACTCATATGACATGATGCTTCTGATTCAGCGTTAGGTACAGTGTTATGCAACATTGTAACTTTTCACCAAATTATACAAAGTGCTTTTTGGAGAGGGTATGGCAACAGTGTTGAATAACCTGACATATGACGTTGAAATGAGCAAAAAGTAAAAAGCCATTAAATTTTTATTCATCTAAACAGAGTGAGCTGGATCTTTTCATTAGACGAGTTTTAGTTGTTGTCTGTTTGTATTTTTCCTACTAACTTTCACACATGATGGAACCAGGAGTCTCACATGTACATACCATCAAACAACACTGCACTTGATCATATTGTATATCTCTGTTGAGCTCATGAAATTCAATTGTAGTTTTAGTTTTTGAATCTGGTTGTTAAAATTGTTGTATTGTGAAAATGTTTTGATTTACTGTAACCGGCAGATCACTAGATTTTAACATAACCAGCCTGTAATAATTCCCCCAAGTTGAAACTGTTTTCTTGAGACAAATTCACTATATTAATTTGTAAAAAGTATTATTGTATGACATTTCACTGGTGTCTATAAACTACAATGCAAATATAGTATAAACTTTAGAGAGAACTCAAGAAAGTCAACCTGCAAATTATGCTAAACAGTTGTGAGTTATCAAATGTCAGTGCGTGTTACTATCCTGAACGATCTGTGTACCTTCGTCTCAGTTGGTTTCCTTCTGAAATGAACATCTGGAAATGAAAAACTGAGCATTTCTAATTAGCAATGTTTAAACGGAAATAGAGACATTTTCCACTGAATGTGTTCTGTCCTTATTACAAATTTTCATATAATAATAATAATAATAATAATCCTTATTTGTAGAGCACTTTTCAAAAACAAGTTACAAAGTGCTTTAACAAGTGTAAAGAATAATACAAAAAAAAAACAAGATAAGAGCATGAAAACATTGAAAAGAC
>NC_060154.1:26685251-26770934 GCF_021292245.1 Micropterus dolomieu
CTCTGTGTGTGTGTGTGTGTGTGTGTGTGTGTGTGTGTGTGTGTGTGTAAACGGATGTTTTAAAACTTTGCTCTGCATTGGGATATGACGATATGCGATTTGAACCGCGATTTCTTGTTTCCATGGTGATGAAACCAGTTCACGAGGCCATCGCCATAGGAACCAAAACAAAGTGCTAGACAATCCTTTTCTTCTTTACTGCTTCCTGCAGGTGCCTACCCACGACTGTCTCTGAGCTTCAAGCTGAAGAGAAACATTGGATACTTCATCCTGCAGACGTACATGCCCTCCATCCTCATCACCATCCTATCCTGGGTGTCGTTCTGGATAAACTATGATGCCTCAGCTGCCAGGGTCGCATTAGGTATGATGTGTCCCGTGCAATAGATTAACCTCAACTTCGTAGTTTTACTTTCAGTCAGATGTCTTTTGTGTTTCACAGTTTGGGCCTGCAGGCTTTTTCACAGCGACCGCCTCTGTCCCAAAGCTAGAAACAGACAGAAGACTTTATACCGTGATATCATCAAAGTGGAGACCCCGCAGGGCCCACAGAACGAATTTGGAATTGTTTGGGAATCAAGTCACACTCAGGTTCAGAAATATAGAAAAAAACTCATATGACATGATGCTTCTGATTCAGCGTTAGGTACAGTGTTATGCAACATTGTAACTTTTCACCAAATTATACAAAGTGCTTTTTGGAGAGGGTATGGCAACAGTGTTGAATAACCTGACATATGACGTTGAAATGAGCAAAAAGTAAAAAGCCATTAAATTTTTATTCATCTAAACAGAGTGAGCTGGATCTTTTCATTAGACGAGTTTTAGTTGTTGTCTGTTTGTATTTTTCCTACTAACTTTCACACATGATGGAACCAGGAGTCTCACATGTACATACCATCAAACAACACTGCACTTGATCATATTGTATATCTCTGTTGAGCTCATGAAATTCAATTGTAGTTTTAGTTTTTGAATCTGGTTGTTAAAATTGTTGTATTGTGAAAATGTTTTGATTTACTGTAACCGGCAGATCACTAGATTTTAACATAACCAGCCTGTAATAATTCCCCCAAGTTGAAACTGTTTTCTTGAGACAAATTCACTATATTAATTTGTAAAAAGTATTATTGTATGACATTTCACTGGTGTCTATAAACTACAATGCAAATATAGTATAAACTTTAGAGAGAACTCAAGAAAGTCAACCTGCAAATTATGCTAAACAGTTGTGAGTTATCAAATGTCAGTGCGTGTTACTATCCTGAACGATCTGTGTACCTTCGTCTCAGTTGGTTTCCTTCTGAAATGAACATCTGGAAATGAAAAACTGAGCATTTCTAATTAGCAATGTTTAAACGGAAATAGAGACATTTTCCACTGAATGTGTTCTGTCCTTATTACAAATTTTCATATAATAATAATAATAATAATAATCCTTATTTGTAGAGCACTTTTCAAAAACAAGTTACAAAGTGCTTTAACAAGTGTAAAGAATAATACAAAAAAAATAAGATAAGATATAGTGACTCAAACACACAAAATCCAGTTTCCATTACTCCAAAATGCAAAATTGGGTCAATTTTCTCGTTTTCCTTGAAAAGTACAAAACTGTCCATTGCCTCATTGTTGCAAGATGGCCTCAGTGCAGCGCATCATTTAGCCTGAAGCAGTCTATATTGTGTTCCTGTTGTTACACTGATTTCTCTAACTATCAAACATCCGATTTAGCCAGCCTACATTAACAAATCAACACAATCATAAGCCTAAGCAGTAATGAATGGATGATCACTTGTATTTATAGAATTTATCAATTATCAATGGCAAATTATTTCACAGACACAGATTATTTCACAGTGCATTTTCAAGCATATTTGAGAGGTAATTACATTGTTATAGCCTATATTTAAATCCCTGAGCCCACTCCACAACAAAGAAAAACCTGTACTCGCCCATTAGAAGTTTATCCTAGGGGCTATGCACAAAGTCATTATTAAATGCAAAATGTTCTCTGACAACATATTTCATTTGTTTTCCGCTAACCTAGGCAATCTGCCAATATACTGTCCACTTGTAGTGACTACAGCAGCACTTGGCTATGGTCAGAGAAACATCGTGTTCTGTTTTAATATAGAAAACGTCTGCAGTGACTTGAGACCACATTTAAGCCAAATCACAATATTTCTTACGTAACCTAGGTTCTGGTGTCATAGTGGACACAGCCTACATACAACGTAATGTTGCAGCGATTGTTAATAATGTTAAAGGGTTACGGTTAATATTAACAACAGATGGGGGGTTCCTTATCATGAAAAAAAAAATATATATATATATATATATATATATGATTTCATATATCATTTAATTACAACAAACACTGTTTTAGAAATAAAACACAACTAGCAGATTTCAGAGGAAGGTGTGGCATTACATACACTTAACATGTATCATAAGAAAAACTATTATTATACTGTGATGTTGACTTTATAGCTTTTATGTTAAGTTGTTGAGAAGTAACGAAAGTGTTTTTGTTCCAAAAGGCAAGGCAGGCAAGGCAAGTTTATTTGTATCGCACATTTCTACAACAAGGTAATTCAAAGTGCTTTACATAAAACATAAAAGCAACAGGGAAATATAAAAAAGTTTAAAAGCAACATAGGGAAATTGAAAACAATACACATTAAAACAGGGTAAAACAGGACAGTAAAAGTTACAGTGCAGTGTACAATCAGGGTTAAAAGAGTTAAATGGAAAATAAAAACAGGCTGAGGGGTTGAGCAAATAATTGAGTTTCAATTATTTTGAAAAGAGAATAAACAGAGTACACTTAATCTACTCTCTCTAGCTAGTCTGCTCCTGTAGTGTGTGTGTGCAGCTACGCTGCTTCTCCTTGTTTAGTTTTGACTCTGAGGACAGAAAGCAGACCTGTCCCAGACGACCTGAGAGGTCTGGATGGTTCATAACGAAGCAGAAGATCAGAAATGTATTTTGGCCCTAAACCATTTAGTGCTTTCTAAACTAACAGCAGGATTTTGAAATAAATTATTTGACATACAGGAAGCCAATGTAAAGACCTCAGAACTGGAGTGATGTGATCCACCTTTTTGGTCTTAGTGAGGACTCGGGCAGCAGCGTTCTGAATCAGCTGCAGCTGTCTGATGGATTTCTTAGGGAGCCCTGTAAAGACACCGTTACAACAGTCGAGTCGACTGAAGATAAATGCATGGATAGGCTTTTCCAGGTCTTGCTGAGACATAATTCCTTTAATCCTTGATATATTCTTCAGGTGATAGTAGGCTGACTTTGTAATTGTCTTAATGTGGCTCCTCAAATTCAGGTCTGAGTCCATGACTACACCAAGATGTCTGGCTTGATTTGTGGTTCTTAACGTAACAGATTGAAGCTGAGCACTGACTTTCAATTGTTCTTCCTTGGCTCCAAAAACAATAACTTCAGTTTTATCCTTGTTCTATTGAAGAAAATTCTGGCACATCCAATCGTTGACCTGCTCAATACAGTTACTCAGTGCTTGTATGGGATCATAGTCCCCTGGTGATATCGTTATGTAAATCTGTGTGTCATCTGCATAATTATGGTAACATATTTTGTTGTATTTCATAATCTGAGCCAGTGGAAGTATGTAAATGTTAAACAAAAGAGTCATTTTTGTTAGTTCAGATGTGTAATTACCTATAGACACAAAGTAGTCCCTGTCTTTTAAGTAGGAATAAAACCAGTTTAGTACTGTGCCAGAAAGTCCAACCCAATTTTCAAGTCTGTCTAGTAATATGTTGTGATCAACCGTGTCGAATGCAGCACTGAGATTCAATAATACTAAGACTGAAATTCTGCCACTGTCAATGTTTAAATGGATGACATTAAAGACCTTAACTAGAGCCGTCTCAGGGCTGTGGTGTGGTCGAAATCCTGATTGGAAGACATCAAAACAGTTATTTAGTGCCAAGAAAGCACTAAACTGTTGAAAAACAGCCTTTTCAATGATTTTACTTAAAAATGGGAGATTTGATATGGGCCTACTATTGCTCATTAGTGACCTGTTTAGATTGCTCTTTTTTAAGAGTGGCTTAATGACTGCAGTTTTCAGGGCCTGTGACAATTTGTAGTAGATCTGAGGCCATGCATTTAGAAACATTTTTGAAAAACCCTGTTGGCAGAATATCAAGGCAGCATGATGAAGATTTCAGATGTTTTATTATGTCCTCCAGGTTTTTATGGTTAATAGAATCAAATTGTCTCACGCTATATGCATTGTTTTTTAAGTGGACACAGGGACAAGACATATCCTGTTATTGATATGGAGGCACTGATTGCTTGTCTAATTGTTTGAATTTTGTCTGTGAAGAAGGAAGCAAATTCATAACAGGCCCTGGTGGATAGAAGTTCTACAGGAGGGTTGGTTAGCCTGTCGACAGTAGCAAACAAGGCACGTGAATTATTAGTGTTTTTGGTGATGACGTCAGAGAAGAAGACCGCCTTGCATTTCTCAGTTCTAAATTATAAATGCGAAGTCTCTCTTTATAGATGTCATAATGAACCTGGAGATTTGTTTTCCGCCACCTGCGTTCATCTTTTCTACACTCTCATTTTTGAGTTCTAACCAGCATGGCATTTCTCCATGGAGATCTTCTCTTACCAGAGACCACCTTCACCTTGGCTGGTGCAATGGCATCAATAACATTTGTAATTTTAGAATTGAAATTATCTACAAGCTCATTGTCTGAGACCCATGGGAGGGCAGGAGCTGGGGAGAAAGCCTCAATACATTTTTCACTAGTGTTTTCAGTGATATGCCGATATTACCTCTGTTTGTACATTTTTGTGCACGCAGATATAACTCTCAAAGAAAACACAGGAATGATCAGAGAGAGCAACATCAGTCACCACAACCTTGGAAATGTTCAGACCCTTGGAGATTACCAAGTCCAAAGTGTGCCCACTTTCCTCTTTCCTAAACACTCAAACCAGCAATTTGCCTAGACTTTACTATCATTGCACACCATCACACTCACACAGGTAGTAATGGACAGATTAAAAACTGAAGGTAGAAAGAAAAGAAGGAGATGGCATGCAAGTGGGAGGTAATGGGGATGTTCTGAATGAACGGCTACATGGCAGAAGATGTGACTGTGTTGTTATGTGAGATATATTTATGATTGATGTCCTATCTTCCCCCTCAGAGACGCTGTAGTAGATGAAGAGTTTGTTGAGAGATCAAGCGAGTTCATTTAATTACCGTACTGTGACCTTAGACGATCACAGGTCGGACGTTGGCTAGCAGAGGACATCAGCACGGGATCTGACCTTTCCAATTTGGTATATTCGGGTATATAGCAGAATGTTGACTAAGTTTTGGTTTTGGCCTGCAACTTTATGTTTAGTTCACTCTCATCAACCTACAGAAAGCAGCTGTTACCTGCATGCTGTATACCCACTGTACACTACCTTCTCAGCACCAGACAGCAGACAGACACAGTTTGCGACCAGCTAGAGACCAAAACAGAACTAAAGGAGAGTGGATATTGGACTTATATACATCAAGGGGTTCAGAAACGCAACTCAAAATGAATGCTAGTGTTGCTCGGTGTCTGCTTGATGTATAAATAAGCAACAGTTTTCCCACAATAACTTAACAAAGTGATAATATGTTGTGTTGCAGCTCTTCAGCCAGCACCACACGCGGCATTCAAAATTCTGAATGAACTTTTTATCATGGCTGTGTGTTCCTTTCAGTCTGCTTAGGGCTGCTGCTCTGTGGTGTAATAGGAGACAGAACTGGATCTAAGACTCACACTTTCCACTGGCCTCTGGGACGGAAATGAATACGAGGCTGGAAAACACCCTACCATCTATAACTGCATTGATGGGGTTTTAACAGTGGAGCAAAGTACAAACTACAGTGTTGGGCTATATTTGCCTTAATGGAAATCCTCAGCTAGCATCTATGCACACAAAGCACTGAATGTGTAAGAAAGAGCATGTCATTGCAGCATTCATTAAATTTCTGCTTTGTGTAGTCACTGTGATTTTAAGATGAATGTAGCACATTTTGAGGGGCCTGGAGAGCAGCTAGATTTGGTGGCACCTCCGCAGCGTCAGACCTGTTCAGGGCTAACACCTCCTCAAGACCACTGTCTGAGACATTGCCAAATTGATGAAGTTAGAAAGCATTTACACTTACTGTATTATCCAAATTCAATTACTTTTCTATGTGATGATTCACTGTAGATTTCTATTCATTCTGCCATTATGGTGGTATGAGTATCCCAAGGAAAACTAAATTTGCAGGGGTACCAATCAGCCTTCAAGAGCAGTGGAACATAGGGAAGCTATTTTTCTAAATAATGACGATTTTTACAAAAACACATGGCACAATCCCAGCTGACATTGGGCGAAAGGCGGGGTACACCCAGGACAAGTCGCCAATCCATTGCAGGGCCACACAGACAAACAACCAGCCACACTCACACCTATTGACAATTTGGGGTCACCAATCAACCGAGGCCGCATGTCTTTGGACAGTGGGAGGAAGCTGGAGCACCCGGAGAGAAGCCACGCAGACACGGGGAGAACATGCAAACTCCACACAGAAAGGCCGGGGCAACCGGGGTTTGAATCCGCGACCTTGCTGTGAGGCCACAGCGCTATCCACCGGACCACCGTGTTGCCCTCACATGGCACATATTATTATACATTAATAACAAATTTATTACAAAAGCAAATATGAGTAGAATTAAATAAAAATGTTTCTGCTAATAAACGTAAAAATATTTCAGTATTTTATAGAAATAATAGTAATAAAATAACAATAAGTAAATATAACATAAATATGAATAAAATAAATGAAAATAGCAGCAACATAAAATGTGAATTTTTGCGCTTTCTAAACGATTTCTTCATCTTCTTAAACTGTCCATGGTTTTTCCAAAGCAACTTACAGTATTTGTGGCAATTTCTTGTCACAAATAGTGCATCTTGCTGTATTTTTATCTACAGGTGAAAATTTGCACTTATGTCTCCGCTTTTCTCACAAGTTTTTTTTTTATACTAAAGACTTTTTTTAAAGGGCTGCATGCCCATAAGTGACATTTATTCTCATGTCACATAACTTTCAGCCAGCTAAATTATTTCAGGGCTATTTATTGGCACAAATATCATACAAAAGTACTGAAAATGTTTAGAGGTGATGCAGCCACCCACGTTTTGTATTTATATAATTTTATTATAGATATTTTTTAAAGGAATGAGTAGCTTGTGCTTATCGAAGTATCGATCCAGCAGTGACGATCCACTCATCCTTAATGGAAAATGACGTTTGAAGTGGGGCATTAAAACATCATACTGTGTATTTACTATGAATCTCTCGCTGTAGCTGCATGTAGCCAAGCAGTGATGGCAAATTTATCATTAAAACTGATGAGTCATTTTTGAAACTAGTGTCCTTGAGGACAGAAAGAGGTGGACAAAAACAGCTTCTCGTTTCTAACTAGCGACCAATTGAAATGACAACTGTTGCTGGCAGATTTTATCAGCTAATGTCAAGCTGTGCGCAGCACCAAGGAGGACTGATAACAATAATGGCAACCACTATAGACAAGACTATAGCTGCTATCGCTAAATTGATAGCAGCACGACGTTTTAGTTTGTTTGTACTTCGTTCCACTCCACTCTTAAAATCCCAGCAAAAGCAGTATGTTGGCATGGCTATGCATGAGTGTTGACTAGGGCTGCAGCTAACGATGATTTTAGTATTCGAAGCTTCGATAGATTATTTCAACGATTCATCTATGTGTCATTTAAGAAGTACTTTTGCTTGGCGGCGCCCCCCCGTATCGGGATCAGCTGTGCACGTTTATAGGGGATAGATATTTATTAGTCCTTCCGTAAATTCATACTGTGTCATACAGCAAACATCAGACCAACTACTTGACAGCCGCTTTACAAACACACACATCACCCCAGTTATCTAACACATCACCAAGTTATACTAAAGGCTCGTGCAGCCTACACAACTTTAAGCATCGGCCGATGGCCTGCAGTTCACACAACCTGCCGTCATCACGGCAGTCTTTAAGTCGTGTGGTGTTCACACTACGTGACTGATCGGTGACAGGGACACACACACACTACAGGAGCTGACAGCAGCTGTGTCACCCGAAGCTGGTCTCCAAACCATGTTTTGTCAAGAAAACACAGGTGAAATGTGATAAGGGAAATGAAGCGATCCTGCACACGAAACAGCTGTTGTTTGTTATTATAAAGATAACAGTTATACAGACAAAGAATATGGGTGAAGGATGGATTAGCACATGCAGGTAGCAGGGATTGTCTGAGCTACAGAGAGAGGGAGGGGAGTTAAAAGGTGCAGCTCCCCGACACGCAGTTAACTCATGACTGTGAAGTCAAAACTCACGGCCCTATAAGGAGAACAACAAACGCATTTGTTCACATTTTCAGCTGAGGACTGGCTGAGGACTGCCGCTTACTTTGGCTAGCCTTCAACTCAACAATCAATCAGGATTTCAGTTAATTGCTAAAGTTGCTGTTACTGTTACCTTGTCTGTGGTCCGCTGGCAGAACACCTTTTTGTTCAGCTGCCGTCGTGGTGTTGCCAAGGCGACATAAGTTTCGTTTTATGGTGGACGGACTGTGACACAGAGAGAGTTGTTGTTTTGTTTAGCATGAAATAATAACATGCTTTGGACACTTTCTTCTTTGTCCCTCGCCATTTTCTCTCTCTTCCTCCACTTTGCAAACGGCTACGTTATAATCCTGTCGTGTTCACAGCGTAAACGCGATGTGCGACAGTAATAAATGTCCGTGCGAAACACTGTGCTGTATAGTTACATGGATTAAACGAAGCATCGATGCAAAGAATTTGTGTCGAAGCATTTTATTAATCGATTTTATCGATTTATTCGATAAATCGTTCCAGCCCTAGTGTTGACTTAAAATGATGTTAGATTCATGCGGATATGATTAGTTAGGGAAAATCGAACCCCCCTGCCACACATCAGTGTAACAAGTTGACAATTCTGTCTGATATCGTGCAAATAGCATGCTGTATTAGCTTCTACACAGTGGCGAAATAATACAGTGTATTGAGACTTGATATTGGCAGTCTTGATATGTATGTGCAAGGGACTTTTTTAACGTAAAAAAGCCTTTAAAAGCCAAATATCACTCTTACTCCAGCCCCGTAGATTGTATTAAAGTCTGGTCATTAGAAAGAATGCAGGTTTAAGGCACTTCAGCATTGTCTTTACTTTTCAGACCCGGGGGTTGCCACTGGTCCAGCCCCATGCACATTCCTTTAACAAGCAAAATAAAATCTAAAGCTTGACAAAGCTACTGTGCTTAGTTATGGCTATAATTGGACAATCGCTGTTTGGGGGAGGGGTTTAGCAGTAAGAAATCATCTACAAGATGTCATCTGTGATTATCATTTCTTAATCTGTCTAGTTTTTACTGATGTAATGTCAAAGACAACAGTAAACTCTGCAGTACTGAAAATATTTCAGTGATCTGTTGAGTAACGCTCTCCTCTAAGTTCAGAGTTTAGATTCTAGCTCTTCCCTTTGTTCTGCAGAATGCAATCGATGCCATAAGCCCACAATGCTCTTGACACCCCCACACATGCAGTACTGTACAGTGCAACATTTTTGGTTTAATTATGTAAGCCTGAGTCGACAGAAATAGACACACCGTCCAGATTGGTGAGCAATCCAGGACATACAAAAACAACACAGACAAATTTATTGTTGATGGTGCACATTATCGAGAGAATTACTACACTGCTGTTTATTGTGTATTTGCTGAGTCTGTTCACTCGTTGTATGCTACATGAGCAGTAAACTATATAGGGGAGCAGTTTCTGCCTATCAAAGCCAAGTTAAATCAAACTTTCCAAGAAGATGCACCCGGGAACTTTCATCTGAACAATTCACTTGCAGCGCCATATCCGTCTGTCTTTATACATCGGTAACAGCAACAACCATGTACAGTATTTGTTGGACATCATAAAGTACCCATAACCTTTTGTGTGACTGATTTTGTGCATAAAGGGGAATCTAAAAGTGAAGGAATACAGTGTGTGTTTTTCAATATGGGAGTAAGTCAGGCATCAACCAGGTTGTTCTTGAATATTATGTATGTAAGTATGAGTCAGTGACATTTACACACATTCACTCAAACACCAGTAACAAGGCTAACAACATAATTCTTTGTCCATTAAAAGGTAAGAAAAGTCATTGCACTGATAAAGCACAGGCTGTTATACTGAGATTAGTAACACAACAATAGATTACATGACAGAACTAAATTATATATGTCTGAAATAATAACTCAATTCTAGACATTGAAAAGGCTATTCTGTCAGTCATCTTAAACCACATTTTTCATCAACAAAAGATACTGACATGATGCCAAGCACTTTTGTTGCTAGATTTAGCAACCTTTCAGACTGACCGGGCAACTTTATCTTTTAAAAAACACCTAGCAGCAAATTTAGCTACTTTTATGAGCTACTGTAATTCTTAAAACGCACACATTTCCCATCTAAATGACACAAAAATGATTTTCTCTGTCACACACTCAGTCAAAACACGCGATCTTTCTGCCCTGCTGCAAAAGTGCATTGTGAGTGACGTCAGCATTAGCGACGGCTCAGCTCAATAGCCAGATACAGTCAGCACTACCTAGTTAGCATTAAGCTATATTGAACAGGCAACTTTAATGTGTCTGTTCATGTGTGGTTTCATCATAGGTTTTACTACATAAAATATAAAATATGATGTATTGCATTTAAAAAAAAATGTGATCATAAAAAAATGCATTGGGTTTATATTTAACAATAAAAATAATAGCAACTTTCCCTGAAAATGTGTTGGCAACACTGGATGCTGAGTGCTTTCAGTGACATAAGTAAGTTAAGACATTCGGTAATAGATCTAACCAGCTCCTGGTCCTGTGTGTTTTAGAAAACTGTCACTGAATAATTGTCTTATGCTTTAACATCAAGTTTGTGCTGAAATTCAGCGTCACTTCACTTCTTTTTCATGACCATGCAGTTTCAGGCCAGTTGTATTGTTTTAAATGAGCAACATGGTGATTCCAATTCAGGTATTTCTTTTTTTTCTTCCAGGGATCACCACTGTCCTGACCATGACAACCATCAACACCCATTTAAGAGAGACTCTGCCCAAGATCCCCTACGTCAAAGCTATAGACATGTACCTGATGGGCTGCTTTGTGTTTGTCTTCCTGGCTCTGCTGGAATATGCCTTCGTCAACTACATCTTCTTTGGAAGAGGTCCTCAGATGCAGAAGAAGCTTGCTGAGAAGGCACAGAAGGCAAATGACCGGGAAAAATTTGATAGACCCAAGGTGAGAATCATTCCCAAACACCAGAGAATCAAGTCACACTTGTCATTTCGCAGGTTCAGTGGGCCACTGTGTTTTAAGAGCTGTAAGCAACATTTTAACTAACTGCACTAACTAAGCAAATCTTTATTCTCAGTGTTGTGCGCCCCCAGTGGTCATAAGTCATTGTGGATGACAGCAATGCAAAGTCAACCTTTTCTGCTGCAGTCAAGCAATTCTTTAAAGCCATGGAATACTTAATATTTATGTCCATATCAATAGTATAATTATATATAATGATATTTAAGTTTAGTCCTCAGCTTCAAATAGTATATTGCAATCATTCAGTCGTAAGAAAATTAGCCTCTGTATTTTTAAACATGGAAAGGAAAATTATTATTATAGATTTTTATTTATTTTCATCACATATCATGTGCATTTTGGTAAAAATGAAATCTCCCTTTGATCAAATTATTTCAACTTGACACTGAACTTGTCGGGTCCATACAGTCGAACAACTTGATTCTCCCATAGTCCTTTGTGAGACGTTTGTGCCAGCTGTGATTCTCTGCCTCCTGATTGTGGAGCTCAGCTAACACCTGACCAAAGCTCAGACAAAACAGGTTTCTGTTTGTGTTTCTCCTGGCTAGTCCATTCTGGAAGGAAGCAATTGCAAGTCTTCGTCTGTTAAACAGTCCAATCAGGTACAAGGGCGCCGTCACTCACGAGGGGTGAGTGTCTGTCACTGCCTGTTGTGTCACATCTGTGAAACTTCCACTGAAACTTTGCTGCTGCAGGGCAAAGTTTGACCTCCTCATTTAACAAAACAACATGCTTAATCTCAACAAGCCATTTCTGTCACAATCACCATAACATACTGTGCAAGTATATATATTCCTCTTTACATTCCCTCTTCCTCTGTGGTATTTACCTTTGTATTGTCTTTATGTGTTTGTGGCCCTAACATCATGTATAGAAAAGACAAACAAACCACTCCATTAGGAAGGATTTTAATCTTTGTTTTGTCTTTATTACATCATACAACATACACAACTAGTATGTCTATTAGTATTTGATAAACAAAGTCAAGGATTTGGCGATGTGTCATGATGTATGCACTGGGATAAAATATTTATGCCTGTTTGAAGGTCACAGGGGAAAAAAGCATCTTCTCTCCGTTTTTATTTGGCAGCAGTGTTGCTATTAAACCCCAAGCATTGCTCAGAGAATGTATGTATTTTAATAAATGTATATACATAAATATATGAATATCTTCCCCATTATTTAGAATAAAAATCAACTGTCTTATGTGAAAATATCTTAATCTGTGGGGGAAAGGAAGGTCATATTCCTGTTGCAGGTGTCTCAATGATAACAAAAGTTCCATATTTAAATAAACTAGTGTAGTGCCCGTTCACAGGGGCCAATGTGACGCCTCCCTGCGCTTTTTAGATCAGAATGTGCATCTCACGTTGGTTTCACCCACAACATTAGTAACACTGAAACAAAATGACAAAATAGGTATAGGCCAGATATTCAGCACGTCCTTAGAACATTACATTCTTACAACTCTGTTTCAACACATTCGGTACTAACGTATATCAAACCTGCGTGATGACAATCACTCCGTTTTCAACAATACACTACCACATCGGAGCATATAAGCCCGGCCCCGTGAGTGTTCCCCCGTGTTGCTGTTGCTGTGGTTTATTCAAATTTTATTCATTCCGAACGGGTCGTGAGTCCAGATTGCACCAAATGCGACACTGCACAGCCTTGGGTCCACAGCAACACACCCACCATGAGTGATTTTCAAACACAGACTCACTCATAGATTCCTGCCTTTATTAGAGAGATGGGATATATAGCATGCTATAACATCAATACATCACTATATAGTGAAGCATTGTTTTTTCCATAAGCGTAATGAGGGAGTGTATTTCAGTTTAACTCAGTGTTACTTGTTGCGACCATTTCCAAAGCTGAACACTTCATGGACAGCTTTATGGATTCAAGTCGAAAATTGTGGTGAGGATTTTACCTGGTCTAGGAAGTTGTCTATCTCTGTTAAAAAGTATGTGATAGAATACTGTTTATAAGTTTTGTGTCCAATGACATGTAGGCCCTGCAAATAATCAGTGAATAAGAATGAACTTGCGCAAGTTTTGACATCATACACATGATCAGGCAGGTCAGTGGTGCATCTCAAAGTGTTCATATTTTATAGACTGGTTTCTGTCATTAGTTTGCACTGACATTGACGTAAGAAGTAGTAGTAAGAAGATAAACATCACTGTGTCACCCCCTCTCACGTCTTGTAACCACATTGTTATATTGCTGTATACATCCTGTGCTTCTATTTTTGCCACATAGGTCTGAATGATTTATATGTCTTTGTGTGGGAAGCAATAGCTGTCATGACATTAGTATTAGAGCAATCCCGTCCAACCTTGAGCTGATTTGTTTGAAGTGATTTAACTTTGGGACAGGAAACCTGGTTTTGAAGGCCGGCTCTCTGTTTCCCAGGCTGCAATCTGTCAGCCTGCTAGAAGACGCCGGCCCCGGGGCCTGACGCATGCTGCACATGTGTCATCAGTCAATGAAGCCTCAGCTCACAGCCCGTTTTTAACACCGCTCCTGTCTGTTGTGCCTAGGTGGACTCCCAGGGGAACATTTTGCTGACAACCTTGGAGATCCACAACGAGGTGGGAGGAAACGAGATCACAACCACTGTGAGCGAAACCCTCAACTCCACCTCCATGGTGTTCGACAACTCGGGCGTCCAGTATAGGAAGGCGAGCGGGCCGCGCGAGTCGGGCCGCCTCAGCCTGGACAGAAGCGCACACCTTAAGAAAACCCGTCTGCGGAGACGATCCTCACAGCTCAAAATCAAAATCCCAGACCTCACTGATGTGAACGCTATTGACAGATTGTCACGGATAATATTCCCATTCAGCTTCTCTCTATTCAACTTAATCTACTGGCTTTACTACGTCAATTAATGCGCTGATGTTTTTTAAACCCACCTCTGTCTCATTTTTGATTTTCGAATGAGAGAAGACTTTGTTGTGAAAGGAACATATTATGGTCAAATCCTCATGAACTTTTTTTTTATCATAGCAAGTGCAGACTTTGATGACAAAACTATCACTCAGACAGTGTGCATCTGTTATATGCACAGACACAAGGGATTATCTACAGAACATGTATTTTACAAAGACTTGTGTGGACTGTAAATTACTCTCTGCTCTGACCCCTGTGAAGACCTGGGACACTGTATCTCAAGGGTAGAGCTACTGACTCTTTGCTGTGTTTACAGTACACTGCTTTAGGTCAGTTAATAAAACTGTACCCAGAATTTCAGTATAAGATGTGGTCACTGTAATACAACTTATTGCTAATGACAAAACAGCTGACAAAGGTTCATAGTATTAGACAAATATGAACAAATATGCTCACATAAACACAGGCCAAGCTCTGATCTGGACATTATATGCAATGAAACCAACTTAAAGGAATGGTTCAGTCTGTTGGGATATAAACATATTAGCTTTCTTGCCATGAGTTAGATGAGAGGACTGATCCCACTCTCATGTATGTACGCTAAATGTTGAGGCTATAGCCAGCAGCCAGTTAGCTAAGCTTAACAGCTATTTCCTAAAATCTCAAACTATCACTTTAATGTGCATTCGAGTCGAGTTATTAGCAAGAGAGAGACTAATGGAATCCATGCCAGCATTATATAAAGATGTCATTCTGTCATTCACTGCCATAATTTCAAGGAATTTGTTTGGGCCTTTTGGGAAGTATGCTTATTTACTTTCTTGCTGAGATTTAGATGAGAAGATCAATACCACTAAGTCAGTTATCTTAGCCTAGCATAAAGACTGGAAACAGCTAACCAGGCTATGTCCAGGTGAAAATGACCCTCCTACCAGCACATCTAACGCTCACTAATTAACACATTTAATCCCATTTGTTTAATCCATATATGAATAGACATGGAAAATTGACACTTTTACATGCTGTAACTATTTCTGCCGGACACAGACATTTCCACAACTTGCTGTTTTCGCATTTGTGTGTGTGTGTGTGCGTGTGTCTGGATTAAGGACGTTTGTTTTGTTTGTTGTTCGGACAGAATTAGCTAGCTGTTTCCTGTCTTTGCGCTAAGCTAGCTCGACTGGCTGCTGCCTGTATCTTTATATTGAGCGTACAGACGTAAGAGTGGTCCCAATTTTTTCATCTAGCTCTCGACAAGACAGAATGAGTATTTCCCAAAATATCTTTTCTTCTTTAACATTAAGAATTACCCATTTGCTATTGCTTTTCAGTATTCAAAAAGCATGCCATAAACCCAACAGCAATGTATGTGTCACATGACAGTAGAAAAAGGCTTTTACAGTAAACAATATCTGATCTGTTTACACTATTTCACTATTTTGTCATTGTGTTGTCAGCACTGTCACAATATTTTATTGATTTTGTGAAGCACGTATTCAATACAAATAGTTCACATGGCCTTTTTTTCCTTTCATACTGCATGTTGTATTGGGGACTGAGTGCAGACTCATTTCTGTAGACATCTCATGTTCAGATTTCTTAATTCTCCATGAAATGAAATGTACATACTGTGTCTGCATATTTTCTTTCAGTTCACAATAATTACATGGCTTTATTGTCAACAGTGTTTTGCTCAGTGATTTCTGGCCTCGCTGTTTGGTTTTGTTAGTCTTTACACAACATTATCATTTCCTATTTGTGTGGTAAATATAAAACACAATGGTACAGCTTGTGATTATTTTCGTTCTTTCCTAAAGAAGTGAGTAGAGCACGTGAAATACTCTTAAGCGAAGACGGAATTAGGGGGTATATAGTATCTCTAAAACAACAACTGTTGGCAAACACAGCTCGCAACACGCCATCTGCACTGCTCGATTGAGCGTCTCGCAGCGCGTAGGAGTGACACCGCCTATCAGAAGTCCACTCAGCTCAACAGCACCCGGGTGCAGCCTCCTGACGGAGCGCAGATCAAACAAAAGCACTAATGTTCCGGGAGGGCTTGATATTTTGAATTTCTTGCATGTTCCTTTAAAATTGATGTTCAGTAGAGTGTGTTTGGTAAATACCAATCAGGACTTCACCTGCTGCTATTTGGCTTTGCTGTACTGGCTCTGCAGAAATCCACTTCTGCTGTGTCATATACAGATACAGATTTGACTTAACAAAGGCTTAATGGGTAACTAACTCCTTAAACCTCCTTCTATTAATACATTATTTATTATTATTATATTATTATTATTACACATTATAATGTAGTTGTAAGCAGATACAAGGACATTTGGAAGTGTTTATTAATGCATAGCTGTATGAAAACAGATAATGAATTGATAAATCATAGCTATATAATGACATATGAACAAATCCATAATTAACATTTATTGTTTATACACATGGACAGATCATTCACAGCCGTGTTTAGAACTATTTAGAAACGTGTTTGAGACTCATGAAGACGTGTTAAGCTTGGAGGTTTCATTCCTGACCTTGGAATTAGTTTTAAACGATATAGCAGAGGTCAATAATAGGCGGACCGCGGTCCGAATCCGGACCCAGCCACCGTCCTCTCCGGACCGCCGACCTACAGCCCATTTATTATTGAGACTTACTACCTCGTGACGGAGCGTTTCTATTTTAACCCGCGCAGCTTTTCTAGCATTTACTGTACTGGTTTAGAGGACCAGGAAACTCACAGACCAATCGCATGTGCTCCAATCGTCTCATGTGACGCTGCTCAGCCAATCAAATCTGTGCATACCGATGCTTGCGAGTCGAGTCCGCGAGATTCACCAGAGACGTTTTGGAAACACACCCGAATTGAGGAGACGAAAGATAAAAGAGATTTCACATGACTTTTAATCAAGAATGTACAGATTTTTACATGTACATTCCTCCCACGTGCAGTTCAAAACCAGAATATTTCATAGATCTCCAATATGCTAGCTGGAGCTCACGTTTCTCACTGAACAACAGAAAGTAGGAAAGTGGTAGCTCTGTAAGAGGAAATGAAAGAGAAGAGGAGGCATTACAGCTGTTCATTTGTTATGATGTGTTGAGTGTTTATTATAAAATTGGTTAAGACTACACTTCATCACTTCAAGCTACACTTTTTATTACATTTTTTCTAAAATTTACTTAAATTTAGAATTTATTATTTGAATAGTTATTATTTATTATCCCTCCAGTTTGATGTGAAAACTGACTGAAATATTATTTGATTTGACAGTCCGTTGTTGACTAAAAACATGTGTTGATACAACTATAGGTTATAGTACTGAATGATAACGCAAGTTCGTCGTTTTGATGTTCCGGACCTTTGCTTCAGGAAATTTTCTCTAACTAGACCTCTTTGAAATCGAATTGAATACCCCTGCGATATAGCTTAACAAAAAAAAAATCTTCTACTGACAATCACTAATGAACTGTGTATACATTGGTTACTGATGAATCATGGGAGGCATTATAGTTGCTGACATTATATAACAATTCCAGACAAAGAAATCTCCTTATCGACTCAACACTAAATTATAATGTGTTAAAAACAATTTATTGTTTTTGCTTATAAATACAAAATAAGAGGCGTGTTGAGAAAAAGATTTAAAAATGAAATGCCCCCACAAAGGATTTTGTTTGCCTTATTGGGATGGATTAAAGGATTTCTCGAAACTCTATTTGATAATAGCCAAAATTGAATAATCAATACTTCATCATGAGGCTGTTCTTGGGCACAGCGGTGCTTTGAGCTAAATGCTAGTGTGAGCATGCTAACATGCTCACAATAACAATGTTTACATGCTTATATTTAGCACATAAAATGTTTGCCATGTTGACCATCTTAGTTTAGTGTTTTAGCATGCTAACATTTACAAATGAGCACTAAATACAAAGTGCAGCAGAGGCTGATGATTATGTCACGTTTTTCAGGTAGATCACCAAAGTCATTTGGATTCATTCTTTGTGGACCGTGATCGTCCGTCCAAAAATATTCCATTTTGTAGATGTTGGACTATTTCGCAGAATAATACTATGGCTGGTAAAACTGCACAAATTGTATGGCAATCTATCCAACAGATCTTGAGACATTTGACCTAAAATCACAAATGTAAACCACGTGGTTAAGCTAGAGGAAATTCGGTAGGATTCATCTTCTGGGGATCATGAATGTCTGTTAAATGTCATGGCAATCCATCCAATATTTGTTTCATAAATGTATTTCAGTGTGCACCAAAGCGGTGGACTGATCGACCTGCAGACCGACCTAGACTGCCAAAATCCACTTGGACTGGCTATGACATCTGAAATATACTTTACAACCCAAAAATATACTCAGAAATAAACCAGTTTGTTCCCACCTTTCTTATATATATTATGTAAATTTACTGTTATGGCATAATAAAGCAAAGCAATTTCCTCAGCAGTGGATACCATAAACCAGCCAGGAGAGGCCATTTTCTGTTGGGACCTTGTCAGCAGAAACGACATTGAAACAACCGTAACAGAGTTATGATTCCTGTTTTACTGTGTATGTGTGTATCAGCAGTTAGGTCATGGCACAGCATCTCTCAAATGAGCAACGCTGGTAAAATTTTTCATAAGCAGCAAAACAACTGTAACCGTGCCTTTACTCCTTCAGTCATCCCCATTCTTCTTTTATTCTCTCCGTCCTTTCTCTGTTGTATTATTTTTCAAAAGACGTGAGTGACTTGAATCTCATTTTGGTCACTACACTTGCTTGTTCCTTATCCCACTGTTCGTATATCAATGTTGTAACGGGTGTAGTGTGGGATGAATGCATTGGAGGATTGGGCTGCGTGATAAACTGGAGCCGCAATAATTCAATTTGCAAAGTACAGCAGATTTATAGTGGCACACTTCAGATAAATGAAAAGCAAGTGTTTGTTCCGCTGTGTGCTGTACATTATGACGATGTGACACGTGAGCAGCAGTTAGGGCTGAAATTTCTTTCACCATGAAACCTCCAGTCATCTGCACTCTCATTACATGGCTTTGTTCTAGTGACCGATGAGACTGATCAAGCCACTGGAACAGCTCTTGGATGAAATGACTAATAACTGTTTAATGAAAAAGGGCTACTGTATACAATAGCAGTCCCCTGTCTTTACTACAATATACAATCATGTTTTAGATAAAACTAACAAAGCAGCTCCATATAGAAAAGGTTTGGTGTGGAGGAACTTGCACAGAGCCCTGAACTCAACCCCATCCATCACATCTGGGATGAACTGGAATGCACGCTCTCTCTCTCACACACACACACACACACACACACACACACACACACACACACACTTTTTGGACATGTGGTGTGTTTTCATTGCAGATCCGGTTCAGAGAACATTTATGTTACTTCACTGATTTATACTGTACAGTATAACGGAGTGCAACAAACTGTTCACCTTCTGAGAAATATGATTCATGCGTTATAATTCAAATGTCAGAGAAAACTGTCATAGGAATGAATGTGTCTTTGCTCATGTGTGACGTGTACATATACAGTTTCTGAGTGATGAGTCAAAATAACAAAAATCAACTTCCACGTACTGTCTACCATTAAGGTTGATTTATTGTGCATCTACATATCAGAACAGCAACAGCAGGGAAATGCCTGGCAAAAAATTTACATGTTGACAATGCGCAGGAGCAAATGTTAGCATGACACTTCAAGAGAAATTATTATGAACTCAGCACTGTAAAATAAAGCATAACCAAACAAATGTATACAGAATGCAAAAAATGCACTGCCATCATTAACAAAGGACTGCATGCTGCCAAACAAATCTATAAAGCTTTTGATTCAAACTGTGATTTTAAAGGACAGAACAAGCCATGAAAAACGCCAACCAACTACTGCACAGTGAAAATTAAACTGCAGTAAAGCATGCACGCAGTGCCTTCAAAAAGTTTTTAGAGAAACTGTGCTTAAAATTCCTGAGGATGCTGGACTGTAAAGCCTCCTTGAACAACACTACCTTTAGGACTTGACGGTATAATTAGGGTTTTTACGGGGAAACTGTCAGAAGGGAGGATGAGAGAGTGTCACTCGGTAATTGTGATGTAAATCAGGGATCAGATGGTGGGAGGGTAGTGGGATAGAAATTGCTCCGCACGGTGGAGTTTAATGACTGAAATGAAAGTAAACAGTGAGGTATTTTTAACCATGAGCTTCTAAGAACAATAATACTATAGATTAAGGAATAAGTGAGTTATTGTTAGAATTTTAAAAAGTAATTTTTCTTTGTGGTTCTCACCCCCATGTCTTCCAATTCTCTCCTAACGAATCAGGGCACGTCTGAGCAATAAAAGCAATAAAGGAGACAAGTCAGAGAGTTGATTGGGTTTCTCCAGTAACCTATGAGGAAGATAATTAGACAGAGGCAATAATACATTTCTGGGTATAATGAGACAGACAGTTTGAAGATCTGTACTTTTACGCAGGATAATTAATCAAAATGAGTGACATTAAAACTGGAGCAACAACAGCTGCTGCCGTGTGAGTAATCCCCCAAGAGCAGGTGGACCAATAACCAGGAGGCAAGGTTGCAAACACAAATTGGATCTCCAGGTTCATCAGAGAAGCTCTTCATCACCAATGGAGTGTGAGCGCTCAACTAAGATGTATGATACTGATATCAGCGGCTGATACATTGCAGAGCATTCTTTTTTTTAAAGAATGAAACCTGGGAAAAAATACAAAATTTGCAATTAATAGTGTGTAAAATACTTTATGAGTTTACCTTAATGAAAAAAGATGCTTTTCAAGCCAAACACTTTTGACTTTGACTATTTATCAGTGTGAGAGCTGGGTAACATTTCACTTTAAGTTCCCCTATTTAGCATTAATTGTGTAGTTGTAGGAAATACAGTAGTTGTATGCAGATACAATTGTGTATTAATGTATGGGCACCCAAAAGTAGAGGCTGATGCATGATGAATGACAATATTGTAAAGTTCTAATCATACAAAATATGTCAGCAGGAAATTTCATAGTTGCTGACAAATACAGTACTGCATGGAGAAACACTTAAAAATGTCCCGACACTCAATCCTACATTTCACATGCTGCATCATGGGGAATGTAAGACCCAGTATTTCTGGCGCTTGAACCATACTAGTGACCAATACTCAGAATATATTTAGATTTTTTCCCTTCCTTTATTTTCTGTTTTGATCTGTCAGTTGCGAGTCCCACAACTATAAGTGCATCATTTAATCACAGGAGTGGTCCTTTAAAGTATTCTCATGTGGTAGAAACAGCAAGGTAAAGCAAAGCAATGCAAGCTGTTTTTATTTATAAAAGATGTCCAATCATCGTTTAAAAAATTACAAATAAAGCTAAAATTTCACTTTGACTTTTTTATTTCACAGCTTTTTTTAAACCTCTTTTATTTTATGCAAATGACCAATCCAGATTTGTAGCCCCACCCTCTTACCAACAGGAACACCATTAAGCTGACAGGAGAATAAACTATTCAGACAAATGTACAGCACATTCACAGTATCACTGCCATGCTGGTTACAGCCTCCACCTGAACTCATCACTTTTATTAGCACACCTCAGCTGGCTGTTAAGCGTGCAGCACTGCTCACCAGCTGGGCTGCAGTGTGTCCAGATGGTTCTGCTGCATTTGCACCCACATATATATATTTTCCATCGCTATAGTTGCATAGAGAGCTGAAACTATTTCAATTTAATTTTGTTCTAATAAATGTGTCATATAATCATTGATATACTACAAAGCTTTTTATTTGATACCTATTAGCCCTGTTGCAGTGGCTGGGTGAGAAAAATGATCTCTCAGTATTGTATCTGTATGCATGAATATTTTAGCACCACAGAAATGAATCACATACATTGTAGGATTAACCTTTGATGAACCCTGCATTGATGGTTTTCTAATTGTACTTCATCCCTCGGAGTGAATATCTTCAAAATGCTTTGCACTGAAAAAAAGAGTGAAGCATCAAAAACATACAGCACTGTGCTTACTTTTCAGTTAATAATTTATATTATATATTCATTGTTATAATCATACAGCATGATTAATAAATACAAAAATACTGATGTAATTCACTTTAACTGTCTGCTATAGTTATCATACCTGCATCCAAATCAGACTAATCTAGTTACCTTGACAGTCTTTGACGCCATAAGCTATGAAACCCTGGGAATTGTACTGAAAAATTCTTCTACCTTCTGTTTGACACAGTGGAAACAGCCGAAAAGTTTCTGTCATAACAAATAAAAGGTTGAGTGGACTTCCCCAAGGGTTAATTTTCAGGCCTCTTCTGTTTAATGTCGACATTCGCCCACGAGATCAAATAATGCAAAGCAATATGTCTTACTGTAATTATTCAGGTTTCTCTGAAATGCCCGTACAGCCTCTGTGGTAGGTGTAGCCTCTGGGCAAAACTGTATACTTGGAGGGTTTTAAATGGTTTAATATGAATATTAATATGCATATGTTTTTGGCAAGAAAATGCACATGGTGGAGCTAAGATTGCCCGAGCAAACAGCCTATTTACCCTCTTTGGCTGAGCTGCCCCTCTGGAGGAAAAACAAATAATGATAATTGTTTTATTTATGCTGTTGTGGCGGCATAAATACAAGCAACCCATAACTGCTAAAGTTAGACTAAATTAAATCATCCAAACTTTTATAGCTGTTTGATAGGAATGCCTCCCTGGGACACAGAGATGGGGTGGCCCTAAGCCCCATGTCATGTCACACTATAGCATCCAAACTTGGTATTGTTAGCATTGTGTGAGGGCTCTGGTGAGTCTTTGGATGTTGTGGAAATGATTAAGGACAGATGGTACAACCATAGGGATGCCCTGTATGAGGCAGCTATGGAGAGCGCAACTTTGCACAGCTGGATTCAGAATACCAACAGGCCAGAGGGTGAAGCGTTATAATAAAATAATGTGATGAAATAATTAAAATAATATGAAGTAGGCCTTTTTCTGAAAATTACATAGTATATCTTTGCATAGCATTGTGAATGAGTTTCATCTTTGAGATAATGTGAAAGAGAGTGGTTTTCTGTAGGGGGCTGACCCAAAAGCTCCAGTTCAGAGAGCACTGGAGAGCCTGGTGATCACGTATGTATAATAGTGAAATATGGGAGTGTAAGGCCAGAAAATATGTTCATGAAATCCTGTATGACATTTAGTTCTGTATTCTAGACATACCCTACTCCAGGGCTTCACCAGTCAAGCAACCGTCAGCTTCACATCTATGAAAATTCAACTGGCTACACAAAGGTTTTGAACCTGGCTTTATCCAATGTGTGTATGTCGCTTATTTAAATACAACAGAACGCTTGTTACATACAGTACATACAAAAAAAGAAATGTAAGTAATCAACTGTGCAAGTTTCATGGTGAAATCTATTAGTTAAAATGGATACCCTCATTTTACCTGTAGTGTTGCTTAAGGAGGTGGAGGATTTGAGAGAAACCTGGACCCAGAATTGTCTCAATGAAGAGGTGAAAGTCTGAACCTCAGCCATGTCTTTGTTGGCACTGATCAAATCAAGCTAAAACATCACAATCACAGACAGTCAAAATGGATTGGGCACAGAACTTACAACTTATTATCTATCCTCAGTGGGATTGATATGTTCATTGCTTCTTAATTATTAGTTCGCACACATACACAATTTCCTAAATTTTAAATACCTGTGAGTCCCCCTAATAGTGAGTGATATTCAGATGTTCAATTCAGTGATGTTAGTATCATATTTATCCAGTGGCACGGCTCTAAGGGATGGCAACGTCGGTCATTTGACCTGCCACGAATCTCAACCACTAGCATTGATTTGTATAACTGAATTGCAAATTTAAGTAATCAATATGTTATAGCTTTGAAAAAATTTTTCTTTTTCTCAATTTAAGATTTAGACTCTTACCTGATGTAGCAACAGTTCACTTGCAACATTTGTTTCTTCCTCCTTATATTAACACATTATGAAAAACAAGCTCATTATGCTGAAAAACTAGAGCTGAAGTGAAATGGTGTGGAATTAAAAAGCAACTATGCAATGCTGCAAAAATGTTTGGGGGGTTTTTTTGGGTTCAAGTTCCCATCACTTTCAAGCATGGAGTTTAAAAGGGCTTGGTAAGCAACGTGTGCGCTCCAGAAAACTCACCATTAGTTCAAGGTCAGTACCCAACATAGGAACTGGGCTATGATTGCAGATGTTTTTAATGAACTACACACACAATTCAGTGATGAGGAAACATAAACTATAATCATTCATTGTAGAATTTAAATTTGTTTATAATAGATTAGAAGAAAGTGGTGGTGTCACATTATCTTTGGGAAGTGATACATTTGTTCAGTTTCATCTGGAGAAAGAGATAATCTTTATAGGAGACCAAACAACTCTCCAACCCACTGCTACTGTGATGTATTTTCCCCTTTCTTTCTTTCCAATTGATTCTCTCTCTGGTGGAACCGTTTGGACTTAACCGTGCACTGTCAGCAATCTTTGGCAAGCACATCTCAGCATTTCAAAGAAACCCTTCTACCGCCTCCGACTTTTAACGATACAGTCATTATTACAATCAGCAGTAATACCAAGGTCGTTGAATCTGTTCAGCATAGACATTTATGTGTGTGTGGCCTGAGGTCAATTATTCACTGTATTATCTACAGTAAGAGCTGCATCAACCATTGTGATGAATACATTTTATTTTAATTTTCAAATAACTTGCAGTGAAATCTATCGATACAAAAGATTGTACAGTTCCCTGCGTTAAATGGTCAGTTCAGCCAAATTACAGTAGAATATATTTTCTCTCTTATCTTTGGTGGTATTTAGCCATACATGTATTTACATATATATATATATATATATATATAAATACAATAGATAATACTAGATAATAAACATAGACTTGCAATCTGGTATACTGGGGTTCAAGCACCCATCTCTGAACCAAAGACGCACCAACTCAGGGCGAGGAAGAGGCTGAGACTATCACTGAGTGGGGCTTAACAAGTGGTTCAATATGTGTTTGCACTTTTGTGTCTGCTCAATGGAAGAATAGATTAGATCGGATTAGATTAGATTAGCCTTTATTGTCTCCCTTAGGAGAAATGTGTCTTGGGCATTTGAGTGAACACAGTTGATGGAGTCGGCTCCTTAACATGCAGCATCACACACAGAACTTTAAACACCAGAACACACACACCAAAATATAATGGTAAAAAAAGAGTATAATTATGATTGGTAGAGAGAGGACAATGTTGAGGTGCGTAAGAGAAGCTTTTTCTGTCAGAGAGAGCAGTATAAGTATATATTTAAAGACATGTTTCCATAACCCTTTTACATGGAAGAAATTTTGCACAGACCCCAGGTGTAAATATTTAGAATATTATTAGAATATGAGAATATGACATACTAGAATATTGTCAGAACAGTTCCCCTGCACTAACACGTTTACTGTGTTTAAAGAAAGAAAAATCAGTATGAAGTTGCTACATTTATATACAAACTGCTGAACCGGCATTTACAAACTGCTTGTCATGTCTGGCTCCTTCTACCTGGTCCAATCACGTAAGTGTAGATTTGAGGGTGTCAAAGCTACGTCCGCAGAGACTTTGGTCCATATTGACATGATAGCATCACGCAGTTGCTGCAGATTTGTCGGCTGCACATCCATGATGTCAGTCTCCTGTTCCACCACATCCCGAAGGTGCTCTATTGGATTGAGATCTGGTGACTGTGGAGGCCATTGGAGGGCAGCGAACTCATTGTCAAGAAACCAGTTTGAGATGATCTGAGCTTTGTGATGTGGTGCATTATCCTGCTGGAAGTGGCCATCAGAAGATGGGTACACTGTGGTCATAAAGGGGTGGACATGGTCAGGAACAATACTCAGGTAGGCTGTTTAAACGATTCTTAGTTGGTACTAAGGGGCCCAAAGTGTGCCAAGAAAATATCCACCACACCATTACACTACCACCAGCTGCCTGAACTGTTGATACAAGGTTCAAGGACAAACTGTTAACAAGCAATTGAACAGCTGTACCTAATAAAGTGGCCAGTGACTGTATATTGCGTTGATGATAAATGATAATAGCAGCATGATGAATCTTAACTAATAATACTAACTTCTAATAATATAAATGAGTTTATATAGCAAAAAATGTATTGAAATCAAAACTTGAGATCCGTCAAGATGCATCTAAAATCACTTTGTTATCGAATTGGAATAGGATATCCCACTAAAAGGCTTCCCACTACCTGAGGTCTGGAAGAGAAAACAACACTCAACAAATCACAGATGTGTTGTCTTAACAGCATAATTTTAAACCCCTGCAACCACCCTACCACGCTGCATGTGTCAGCACCAAAAAAGGCACCACACTAAGCAAAGTTGTCCCTGTCTAACACTCACCCTTAACCCTGCATGTAATGAAGCATACTGTTGATCATTGTAATATCTCTAAATAACATTAGCTCTATGATGCTCCACTACCTTGGCATACTTCATCTAAGCTGGCAGGATGCCCAGAAACCCTTTAAATTAGTGAGATAACTGTACATATGCTGCGTTCATCTGATTTCTCTGGGCCTGTACTGATAGTGCAAGCAAATACTTCTCCTGCAGCACCAGGGCCTCCGGATTAACTTTGCAGATACCTAAAAAGATATCTGCAAAGAGGGCCCTACACAAAAATTAAAACTGCTGTTACTGGAATTAAAATTAAATTAAGTTAGCAAAGAGCCCTGCAGGATGAGACTTGTATGTAGATATCTGGATAGATTTTTTGCTTTTAGCTGTGTGTTTAATCCCTTTAGTGTTACCTGATATGTAATAATGCAGGAATGAGGCTTTAAACAATGGCAATCACATGTCCTGTATGATCGAGTGTTAAAGTATAAAATAATATTTTTATATCAACAATGGAACAAATGGAGCTCAGTTCCCCTCAGTTCATCTACTTCTGCTTCTACTTGTACGTGAGTTTTGTAGCTTCTTTCAGCTCATTGTTTTGGTTTTCCGGCCAGCAGCTTTTAGTTCCCTCTCACAGGCTCTCATCCCCTTTGTTTCCAGACATAGAAGGCAGCTGTTTTTTGTAGCACTAACTTCCCAGCATCAAACAAGACAGACAAGTTAGCAATTAGCTAGTCAACATACGTGGAGCATTTAGCTGCTAAGAACCAGATATTTTACTAAGGAGTTGGGCCAAAACAGAGCTAAAGAAGTTGTTGGACTTACGTTCATCAGGTAGACAGAAACACAATTCCAAATGAATGCTAATGTTGTTTCTATTCATTCTGGAAAATGCCCTTTGTCTCTTTCTTGCCAGGAGTTAGATGATTGAAAATTGTTATCTTACTATCTCACTTGTCTGTTTGCTTACTGTGAAGCTACCAACAGCAGCCAGCTAGCTTAGCTTAGCACAAAGCCAGGAATTGGGAAATTATCTAGCCTGGCTCTTTAACTAGGTCACACAAAACACTCTTCCTTTAAAGGGTGATAATATGTCAGACTGCCATTATAACTTTATGCTTCAATAATTCAGTGGCTCTCAATCTTTTTGAAACAAAGCAGTGGCTACTTACAACCCTTTTGGCATAGACTGTAGAGCCGGTTTGGGGACAGGAAAGCAGAAAACCTGTTTCTGCGTTTTTTCTTGTGACTTACTGGGTCATTTTGCCTCCTTATCCCTCTAAAATATATTCAAGTAAAGCCTGAGAAGGAAAAGATACTTTCTGATTGAACTGTTTCACCCATACAGATATTCAACCTGTGACATGTAGATATAGCTTTGTTTTTGGAGGTCAAAAGCCAAAAAAGGTTAGGAATTAGTGTCACCCCAAATCAAACCTCCAAAGTACTTGCTCTAGGCATTAATACCATCTGAGATCAAAAAGTGCCTGATCAGCTGGAAAACACAAAACCCTTTAATTAAATTACAACTTACTGTAAGCAGAGAGGTCTGCAACTGGCAGAGCTTTCTTTTTGGTTTCCCTCCCAGCCTTTACAGAGGTTACTGCGTCAGTAGCACAATGCTCACCCTGAGGCAGTACCAAAAGCAGAGCCAAAAGATGTTAGGGGTGTGAGCCACAAGTCTCTTATAGTTGCTGTTTTTCTACTTTTTTGTTAATGCTTCATTACTTGCTCTATGACTCTTCACATGAAGGACTTGCAGTGCAAAGCTGCATCTCCCTCAGGCAAAAATCAAGCCTCCTTGTGCCCCAGTAGAAGAGAATGTCACTGGTGTCTAAATGATTGCCTACACAAATCCGCCACTGGCATCCCTATCCAGGAATGCTGTGAGTGATGAGTATTATAATTAGTTTATTATAAATCAAAAAAATAATAAAGTAAAAACAATCTTGCTACTGGAATCTTTTTTTGTGCTTGGTTGATATGTTTCTTGAACCTCACATTTGCAACTGAATCTCCATCCTGCCGTTGCATGTAAGCTTGGGTCCTGGTGTGCACTGAGTAATAAGGATTACTAGACACCTCGAGGGTTAGGACTCTCCTCAGTGTGACACTTTGTCCTTAATGTCCTTATTCATCAAGCTATGCTTTGGTTTGCGCAGGCACTCCACAGCACAGAGAATATACTGTATTAAGTGACCCAGGGATCGTTTTTCCACCAAGTATGTCAAAAATTAAAATATTGTCTTTTCCTTCACCCCCTCACCTCACCAACGGGAAATAACTTGCAGGGAATAGAGGAGAAGTGAGCACATGGAGGGGGTAAGAGGAAAATGAATGCAGGATATGCCCTTTGGCTCCTAAATGAGACATTAATTAATTAATTTATGGCAATAAATCTCCTGTAAAATTAGTTTTATTATAATTTTACTGCATTATGTTGGCTTCAGTACACAAATTTCTGAACGGTATTCTGGATAAATATTTGCCTTTTGTACTTTTATCAACTTCTATTCAGAGATTGTTCCTGCAAAGTAGAAGCCCTTTTCACAATGCTCACAGCTTAAGAGTGTTTGATTGGGCCACTTAAGCAATGGCCAGTTTAAAACTCAGCCTAGCCTAGCCCAGCTCAAACAGTTGGCTGTTAACAAACAGTTGGTTATTAACAAACAACACGATACCTGATAAAATCAAATATGAATGATATTAGTCTCGCGAAAGGCAATTAATGTGCAGCAGCTTGTCATGGCTGGTTAGCTCTGACTAGCAGCTCTACATCACTACCCATGCTACACTGAGTCAGTTAGTGTCCCCTGAGCCTCCTAGTCATTGCTCCCTCACTCCTCTTTTGCATTTTGTAATGCTGGCAGAAAGGTTTAAAGCAGAAACTGGGGGTGTAATTACCCTTTAAGAGAGTTTTGCTGTAACAGAAAGAATCATATTGTATTTAGGAGAGTAAGTATAAAAGAGTGCATATGAGATTTTACAGTGTGTTTGGGAGAGTACAGCGTGTATGTGCTAAATTAAAATGCTGCACGCGAGGGCAATGATTTATGGCCTCAACAGCCTCTCATGGATGGTATCCCTGATCAGAACCATGGATTTTCCACTCATTACACTGACATTCAAAATGGAAAGCTTTCATCATCTGCATGACAAATAGTGAGATTCTGCAATTTTATGTTAGATTAACCATAATGACATATAAAGTGACATTAAAGCCAACAAGACTGATGACCAGAAAGATAAAGTAATCATCCAGCACTACTTTAGTCTGAGGCTCCCCACATTATATAACACTGTAGGGAATATACCACAATAAGGGACACTTTAGGTTTGTAATATGAGTTATAATTGTTTCTGCTTCTTTAGAGCACTACTCAACCAGTTTAGTGAATGTCTCTGTCTCTCCCCTAAACTTAACGCTCTCCCATACTCCTCATCGATGGTCATCTGCTCTAAGTGGGGCCGACATTATATGAACCATTGGATATTTCAAAATGTTGCTACTATACAGGATTTGTAAGAATATGAGAAATGAAATGAATCCTAATCATTCATGTTATTATATAGCCAGCAGGTGAAACTCACACACCTCTTTATCAGATCAATTATAGACTTATTTTGGTGGACACTGTTTTGTGAATCAGTGTTGGTGATGAAGGGTGGACTTCTTTCCCAGCCTTTTTACCTTTAGGGTCAAACACTGTATGGATGCATATACATTCTCTCTGTTTTACTTTAGCCTGGAAAGGCACTACGCTGTCAGATCCCCACTCATTACCCTTTCCCAATGAGTCGGCAGAGCTGGAATAGCAAAATAAACTTTAATGATTTGTGTCCAATAACTCTTTCTCGGGTCTATGGGATCAATACCTGCCCAAGAACAAACTGCTATTAATTTGGAATTAAATATTGATTCAAGTCATTCAACAATGTCTTGGGAATCAACAGTACTCCAGCTATTTTTCATTTGAAAACAGCAATTTACATTAGAGTAATGTTTCAAGTCACCACACTGTAATGTTTATTCATTATTGTACATCTACCATGGGGGGTCTAGGTGCTGTTCACTGTATGGTTTTTAACGGCATGGCTCTGGGATGGCAATGTCAGTCAGGGGCGGACCGGCCATTGGGAATGTTCACATTCCATTTCAGGCCGAACTGGCTGGGGGTCAAGCTTTTTTATTTTTCAGTTTCTAATCAGTTTGTGCTTTTCCTCTGGTGGCACTATGATGTTCATATTTGTGGACTTGTTTGGAGTGAAATATCTTGATAGCTATTGGATAGGTCACATTTAAATTTAGTACAGACTTTCATGTCCCCCTTAGGGTCAATTGTAATAACTTCCTCTCATGTTGTAGTGTTTCATCTAGCACCATCATCAGGTCAAAATTTAAATGTTTCCGGGACTTTTGCACACGACAAAATATCTTTAACACTAATGACATCAGCCTCAACTGCTCTTTGCTAACATTGCCATTGAGATGGTGAACATGGCAATTTAACATTACACATGTTACACATCTGCATGTTAGCATTTAGCTCAAGGAGCAGATAACATGGCTGTAGAGTTTTTTGGTCTTGTTGATACACAGAAGGAGTTGTTACTGGATACTTTGGGGACATTGTGTCAGTTGTCAGTCAAAAATATATAGACTAAATGTTGTGATTTGTTAACAGGAAGATAATCATTCATAATGGCTATTAACATCATAGAGCAAGAAATCCCTGTCTCATAGTCAAACTTTTTTTCTGTAAGCAATACAAATATGCTTAATAATGCATAAAAATTAGAAGATGAGGCTCATTTTAGGAAAATCTTATTTTATTATCTGCTTGACAGGAAGTATCATCCATTCTCTGCTTTAATCTTCACATCTGACTGGCATGTATCCACCACTCAGTCATTGATTAAAGTGTCATATCGTGACTGTAGATTCCAGTGTCTTGTAATTAAAAGTGTCTTACCCTCTGGCACAATGTGCCTATTGTTTATGCAAGATCTCTCTCTGTGTGATTTCCCCGAGCCCCACCAGCTACACATTTCTGCAGATTTAGCAAAAATGTCTCCCTTTTGTGGGAAAATTCATCAGAACAATTATTGAGTTAATTATTTTGATTTATTTGGGCCTCTGCAAATTGAACTTCTGACTGCATTATTATGCATTATACATTCAAGAGGCAGTCAGCTAAATCCTTTGATAACTGGATCGTGCTCGCACAGCAGAGAGTGACTGGTGTTTTTTGAGTGTTATGGATCAACAGTAACAGAGGCACTGTGAATAGGTTCTTGAGAAAACATTTTACAGCACATTTCAGCAGCTCCGTGAGGCTGTACTTGGGCACAACAATGATTTGAGATAAATGCTAACATCAGTATGTTAACATGCCTACAACGCCAATGCTAACATGCTGATGTTTATCAGGTATAATGTTTACCATCTTCAATGTCTTAGCTTAGGGTGTGAGCTCATATTTGTTAATCAGCATTAAATACAAAGTACAGCTGAGGCTGATGGAAATTTCATTAGTTTTGCAGGTATTTAGTCATAAACCAAAGTAATGGTCATATAAAAAGTTTGACCTGATGATAGCACTACATGAAAAGTCAGAAGATCAGTGTTATTAATTCATCCTGCAAAGAAAATAGTTTGTTTATACCAAATTTCATGGCAAGCCACCAACTAACTGTTCACCGAAATCCATAAATGTAAACTGCTATAGGAAAAGTCCAGGTGGTGATACCCTGACATTTCATTAGGATTCATCCTCTGGGAACTATGAATATCTGTACAACATTTTGTGCCAATCCATCTAGCAGATGTTGAGATATCTCACACGATAAGTGGAAACTTTGACCAGCTGTTCGCTCAATAGCAAAAGCCAGGGGATTTCCAAAGCCGCCAGGAATCATCATCCATTTTTATCTTGCTAAAATTTTCAAATTGTTACCGACTGTTTGTGTCACAACAGTACACATTCTCTGAGGTGCAGAATTTAAAATTAGGATGCATCAGTCACAGCAAGTCATCTACATCAAAATGGCAACATTTATCTTTAATTAAGCAGATCGGTATCCACATCATGAACTCTCAAGAGTTACGTTCATTCAATGAGCTTTCTCATTACACCAATGATACCCCACATTCTTGGTACACAGACTTAATGCTGTTGCACTTTACATTGGCTAATAAAAGCATCCTACTACAGCCTTAATGCCCAGAAGAACCCAGAAGATGTCATTGACTTTCTTAAAATTAATGTCATGCTGTTAATCAGATTTTTTCCGCCAGTGCCTGCGGGTGTGCTGGTAATGCCTAGTGCAAGTCTCTGTTGTTGGTAATTTCAACATTAATTTCCAAGCAAGCTTCTGTTTTCCAGAGTAACTTGGGAACATAGTTGGAGTAGGTGTTGTTTATTGGTATCCCAAGAAGGTGTGGGTGTGTACCAAAGGTGCAGAAGGTCTAGTTAAATGCTCTAGTTGAGATGGTTTTGATTGTAATTAGTAACATAATTTGTTGGATGACTAACACAGAGAGGTATGATTATATTTGATTACTTTAGGATTACCCAGATTCAGAACTAGCATTACTGTATTTCAGTTATGTTATACATAATCTGCTACATGACCTGATAATTATCATAGTCAATTATGTAAAGAACTATATGTATAACGTCAATATATGTTCATACACACATACCTTACCAGCTAATGATTTTTTTAAGTTCAAGTTTATTGTGATCCACCTACAGAGAATACAAATAGACAAAATGCTGTAGTACGCATGGTGTAACTGGAGCATTACAAAGTGCGTAGTGCAACCCGTAACTAGTATGTACACACACACACAGACACACACGCACACACTCACTGGCTCACTTCTGCGGAGGTGATGTAGGGGGACCAGGTGAGGTCGTCGGCAATGTGCAAGGAACTGTGGTGTTCTTGACCATCTCCACTGCTGAGCCTCAGATGAGCAGCGGGAAGTGATGGGTCGGCTGCCTCCTGAAGTCCAGGACCATCTCTTTCGTCTTCTCTATGTTGAGAGACAGGTTGTTGTCTTCGCGCCATCTCACCAGTTGCTCCACCTCTTCTCTGTATGCAAATTCATCATTGTTTTAAATAATAAAATTCTAACCAGTGGTCTAGTATGAGGTTCTCTATACCCTGGATTCTTCTTTTTGTACTTTCACAGATAATAAAAGGTCAGGAAAGCTTGCTTGTTCTTTCTACATGCGTTGAGGATTCTGAAAAGGCCACTGTCAAGTTCTACAAGGTTTACTATGACATCTGTGAGTATGAGGTATTAGGGCTGCTACTATGAGCTTTTTTGTCTTCACATACCCAGTAACAGCTGTGTTCACACTCTTGGTATTATGTTAAGCTTGTTCAAGTTAGGCATTAGACAGGAACACTTTGATTTCATAATATTTTTGACAGTTTAGACACATTTTGGCAGCACTCATTTAGCCTTGACTTTGAAGCATGCAACTTCACATTAATGTTGAGCAGAGTGGGGTGAGGGTAAGCATTATCAGGTCTGATAAAATGGTTACATTTTAATCCCATATACCAATTACTGTTAGTGGAGTTTGTAGGGCTTTCTCCAGTTGGTTGTTTATCTCAGATTTGCAAGTTTATAATCACTTGTATACATGATTAGAGTGAGTGAAACTCCTCTTAGTTTTATTATAAATATTCCACCACTAAACTTTGAAGAATTTGTTGATAGAGTGTTTTTTCCTAATTGTATGCACTTTGCTACCTTTTTGAGGCGTCCATTGAATCTGAAGGAGATAGCAGCTTGGCTCCTGTTGCGCTAGCTGCATCTAGGACTATGCATGAAGAGAAATGCGCCACTATAAGCTGTCTAAACAGGGTCTAAACATGTAGGTTAGAGCAGCTGAACACAACTTGTGACATGAACACTTATGACTTTTGTATGTTTTTGGAGAAAAGGTAAAGCTGCAGTCCTCACCTAGTGAGAACATGACATTTTGATGTTTGATCCCAGCATCTGTGTGTGTCTAATGTTTGGACCACCTCTTGTGTGTAACTATTTGCAGTTGCGGAATAAAATGTCATTCACCCTTAATATCAGTTGAGACCCAGCCAAACATTCCTGACACTCTAACTCTGATGTCTCTCACAATCATAATCCACAAGTGGATAGGAAGGAGAGGCCTGTGAAGAAGCAGTGCAGGCGGTATGCAGGCCCAATCAGAGCAGAGTTGTTACTTTTTATAGCTTGCCATTGACATATTGTATGTTTATTGATAATGATGAGTGACGGTCTTTGGAACCAGATGCAACCTCTTTTTACTGGAGTGGTGACCTAAGCTGTAAGTGGACTAGTTTCACTAATTTCACCCCTGAGGACAATATCTTTGTCCGGCAGTCAGACATTTCTTCAAGGTGTTTCTCCAGCAGTCCCAGACCAGTTATCTTATTGACTAAAATTAGAATTATCTGTTCAAATTAATGCTCTGACAGTAGGTGACATTGTCTTCTTGTCCCAGATTTCAGTACCCAAGTTAGAGTTTTTCCACAGATATTCTAACACATTAAATTGCACAAACCTACCATTTTATTCAGCAGTCTGGTGACTCTGTCTGTGGTCTAAAGGACACAGGGATTTCTTATTATTATTATAATTGTTTTTTAACTAACATGCAAGCTATCAAACATCGATAGCTACTCTTAAAAGACAAGGTTACAGTTGTGAAATTATTTGACCAATGAATGCATCCCTTTTGATGGAAGAGAAAATAATTTTAGTTAAAATAACATTATTTTTAAAAATTTTTTGTTATAATTTATTTCATAATAAATTATTTTATTTAAGAACTGATGTATGTTTATATGTTTTATTTTAAATCGAGAGCAGGGCAGATTGAGAGCAGCGATCCCAGGTAGTTTTACCGTGAAACACCTTAAGGGCATTATAGGTAGTATAGTTGGTACCAATGTTTTGTACAAAACTGAGGGAAAACGCACATCTATTCTAATGTGTTGCTGGCTCACAGGCAGAAACTGAATGAAACAGAATGGAGAAGCAGCACACTCATCAACGATACGTGTTTTTAACGTTTTGGCAAACTGCCTCGTCAGGATAAGATACAGACACCTGACGTTTATACTAACAAGGACAATATAAAACAAGGTGCACACTTTGGTCCAGACTGAAATATCTCAACTACAGCAGTATTTGATGGATTGCTGTGAAATATTATAGAGACATTAATAGTCCCCAGAGGATTAATCCTAGTGACTTTGGTGATCTTCTGGCTTTTCACAGTGCCAACAGGTTCACAAAATGTTCACTTATTTTGTATATCTCAACATCCACTGGGTGAATTCTCTACAGACATTCGTGTGTCCCAGGCAATGAATCCTAAGACGTTGTTGATCCTGTGACTTTTCCTCTGGCACCATGAATTAGGTTGACTAAATACCCTGAACTCATGAGCGAGCATAATCTGAAACACAACCGCTTTCATACAGAAATCCTGCAATAAACCCAGAAACACCTGCATGCAGGCTGTGGCTTTTCACACAGACATGTTCAGGCTCTGTTACTTCAACGTACCTGTCTCAGAGGCAACTCAACACCATCTCTGTACCTTTCATTCAGCGCAGTGAGACACCGGCATATTGGCACAGTACTCCTGAAAAAAGGCAGAGTGAGAGCAGCTATAGACAGGCAGGGTGACAGCTTCACACAACATGCTGGAAACTCAGGTAAACTCCTACTGCAACATTACAGTAATATTTTTATCAGCTTGATGTTGAACTAATCCATGCTCTTTACATGTTAACGGTACAGTGACTGCATTTAGCTGACGTGCTACATCATTGTTAGCTCGCCTGTTTGCTTTTCAGTAACTAACTTTACTATCTGTGTATCTTTCACCGGAGGCTCAGCAATGTCAGCCCAGCTAAATTTATTTGATGATAAGGAGAAGGATAGTGAGCTGGACTGAATATTATAACGAGATTGTGTCACTCTTTATTAGTTAGACCGCAGTAAGTAACTTTACTAAAGTGTTGTTGTCGCCGTTTTGTTGCAGTATTGTATATTATGTGGGTCATGTTAGTTACAGCGACAGAGGTGGAGAAGCTGTGTACCTGAGTATCGGTAAAACAACAATAAATCTAAATTGAACGTTATGAAGCGAACAGCGGCAGGTCGGAGCTAATGTACCGTTAGCTGGCTGCTAGTGGCTGCATTACTATAGGCTAGTAAACAAATCGCTCCACATTTGCTTTTTACCATTACATAATTTCTTGCAGACTAAATCAACAATTTGACATAATACTGGTGGTACACAGGAAAGTAACATGGGTCACGTTAGTTGGTGAAGTAATGTGGAAAGCGATACAACTTTGCACTGGATAACATTAGCAACTGCTCGGTGTTAGCCTGCAAGCTAACGTGACTCTTTCTGTGTTTCTCCAGCTTTTCTAATGCTCACTTTGTTCTTACTCGACATCATCTGAATCTGTTTGGTCTGATGGGTTTCAGCACATAAATCTTTGTTGTTTTGTATCCTTACGTGGAGTCTGTGTTTTGCTGTGAGCTGGTTGTTTTATGGTGTTTATGGTCTGAGAGAGGCTCGGGAGTGCGCACAGGGCTGAAAAGCACATGAAAAGCAGAATAGTGGCTGATGCAAGCAAAAGAGAAAACAGGTTTTGGCTTCATTTCTGAGTGAGTTTTGAGCCCATTACCAATAAGGAAATGAAAAGTTGATTTATTAAAATCAAAAACTTACATATAGGCCCCTTTAACATTGAATTGAATTGCATCATTTGTGTCAATGTGGTGTATTTTGTGGATTCTTTCTCTAATTTGAATGTAAGATGTTGCGCTTGTCTTGATGATGTGGACATGTTTTTAGTTTCAAGCCCTCCTTGTATTGGCCAGGGTTGGACTGGGACAAAAAATTGGCTCTGGCATTTTTGGCCCAGGCAGCCCACCAAAATCGACACCCCTCACCAATACTCTATCCTTCCATTTAGGGGGTGAGATTAGGGGTGTGACGAAACACTGAGACGTGACATTGCACAAGATTGGTGGCCATGACTACAAGACAAGAACCTCAGTGGGGTCGTTTGCAAGTGATGAAAGGACAGCATGAGTTTCCCAGGAAACTCAACAAACGTAACCTCTTGGCCTCAGGTGAAGATACCAACGATGGTCGTTCAGTCTTGGCCTTGGGTAGTCCTAACGACTGTAACGACTGTTGTTCCAACAACCAGGAACACTAACGAACCAGCAGTATCAACGACCCCACTGAGGTTAAATAGCTGAGTTTCCCTGCCAGTCAGTCAGAACTGAAGAAGTCCTTTGGATGAGGGACAAAACGTCTTCCAGTATCTTCAATCAAGTCCAATTGCCCTTGACTTTAACCTTCGTTGGATAACTATGACCTGGATGACTGAGAATCCTCATAGACATCTTTCTCATAGCATTTTTATTTGTTAATTAACATTTCTTTGTGCAAGCTATTTTTCAGAACATTTTTAACAAATGCTTTCAAAAAGTGTTGGCTACATGTCCTCAGTGTCCCCAGTGTAAATGACAATCCCTCCCTGTCCCCTCCCTACAGGTTGAGCTACTCCATGCTTACCGCTTCACCACCACTCTCCTCCTGCTCTCTCTCCCTGGGCCTCCTCTGCCTCCTCCTCTACCTGGCAGGGGCCATGGCTCGCCTTTACTCCTTCAAGTGCCTGTGCCTACTCTAGGCAGGGTACTGCAGCTGATGTTAAAACTACTGCAGCCCCGGTAGCAAACATATTTTCGCGCATTTGGCGGCCTCCGTCTGAAGAATGTTTTATTTTGGCCCGCAACGCAAGCAACAGAGGGCAGAGGGGGAGGGGGTGGGGTGTGTAGTTTAAGACTGACTTAATTATACAAATTTTTATAAAATGTACGTACTAGCCAGCATGTATTTACACATATGGTACATCTTGATTGGCCAGTGTTATGGACATGACTGAACCAGAATCCTTAAGACACGACATAAGGAAGTTAAACACGTGAAGGATTTTAATCATCCGTCTGCTGTTTGTTGCAGTGTATTTTTCCAGGGTTATGGATGCCATCTGCAGTAACTGATTACTTTTGTTACAACAGCCTCGAGCCACTGTACATCATTCCAACAGATTGATCTCCCACTTCAACAGAATCAGCAGGTTTTTTCCTGTCTCACCTGGACATCTGTGGGCTGGGCAGTTATTGTTTATCTGTGTGACAAAGGTAATATCCATCCTGTGGTTTATGAAAAGCGGGTGAAGAAGGTGATCTACGGTCAGTAAGATGGATGCTCATGCACACCTCCTCACCCTTGTGTCTTCCCTCATCAGTCTAACTTTACCTATTTTGTTTAGCTGGTAACACTGGACTCATATTTTTAGATGCTGAGATGTAAATTACAGATTTGCTTCAGTTTCTGGGGAAAGTTGGATGAATTGATTCAAGCTCTATTTTGTTCTGTAACCTCTATAGGGTGTCAAAACATTTTCACACACCAGATGCAAATAGGACAGCAGCTAGACAGACAGTAAAAAGTTGGCACGTTTTGTTATTCCACACAAAGTTGGAGCTAATGTCTGTCTTTTCATTTACAGTTATGGCTTCCTTGTGGTTTCTTAACACATACAGATCACTTCAGACAAACTGAGATGCCAAACATTGCACTGTCTCTAGGCAACAGGACCATGTTATTCTTAGCATAGACGGTATTGTCTGATTTCACAGGCCTTCCAGTCAAGTAATTCACATCCAAACCTTCTTAATTTGTCATGGTCAAATGTTTCCATAAGTGAATGAATTGTGTCTGTGTGACTTAGTGTGATCTGAATACTCTTGTGCAAATTCATAACATTCACACTCTCTACTTAATATTCACAATGTGGCCATCAGATAGACATCTCACTTGTTTCTTTGAGGTTTGACTTAATACGATACGATTTGGGAGTGAACAACACAAATAATGACAGACCGATGATAGAAGGTGTTGCATTTATCATAAAACACCTACAGAGTGCTCATTTCTAAGATTTCCCTCTCTGCACCCACTCACACAAACACATATACGTACATGTGTGTACAGACACATACTTTAGACATTGCACTGGGAGTAGTGAAGCACCAAGTGTGTACTGACTGGCGCATCATGCCCTCTTCTGGCAGGTTGTTTACAGTCTGTGAGAGAGGATGAACTCCAATCTGCTCAGTGTATTTCATGTAAAAGCCTTCTCTTATCGTGTGAGTTTTTTAATGTGTGAGGGAGGTTTATTTTCCTGGATGTGACCTACCACCTGAGGGGAATTTGAAAAGAGGCTAAAGTACAGTACCACTGGACCATACAGCAGCAACTGTAGCGACAGTTTGCTAACCCACAACCTAGCCAACGTTAGTTACATTTCTTGCTGTGTCGTTGCTTGCTAAACATCACGGTATTTGTCATCCTGCCCCAGTATCAGCCATAACCACAAAATATAATGTCAAATACAAAATTCTCTAAAGAAAAATCTCCTCTTGCTTCCTTTTAACTGGCTAACATACTGCTCACTGTGAAACTCTGCCTGGGGAAATGTAAACATAGGCTCTTCCGGTCTGCCTGCCGTAAATCATTTAGCCTGAACCGAACCCAGTGACAGACATTAAGAATAACTATATAGAAATAGCCAATCTTCTCGCTGATGGTCTTGTTTGTTTACGTGGGTCATAAAGAGGCATCAGTATTAAACTGAGACTGTTCAAAGCCATGGGCTGTAGATACCAACATCTTTTGTAAAATCACTTACATTTGTTAAATGTTTTTACAAGTAGTAGACAAAAAATTCTAAATTTTTTTGTAGCTTTGACAGATTTATGGGAAACCCCTGACCCGAGGACTGCTCCATCACAGCAAGGATGGTGATTGGGGTAGAAAACATGAATGTGACTCCAGAACTCAGTGACAAAATGAAAAGGATCAACACTCCAAAAGCATATTTAATTTAACACATGAAATAAATAGAAGGGCATGTTATGTGCAGTGAAATAAAATGCTCATAAATTACATTTGTGGGGGAAACCAGAGCTAAAACTCTTTTCCCACCACCGCAACTATTATAACACCAAATAATGATAGCCTACAAGTGAGTAGTGTGAGATGTTTGACCCCCTAAAAATACTGGATACACAACTGGATACAACACTTTATTTTCCAAAAAGGGATAAAAGTATGGGATGATTTTATTTTTAGTTGAAAAGCACAACCTGATTTAAATTTCTATTTATTGTTTGCTAAGTGCAATATCTGGCTTTTTTGAAGTCAGAGTCAGCCTGTTGTCTCAGATCCACCTCACTCCGGTCATTCATCATGGGGAAATTGAATTGTTCTCCATGCCAAGATGCCAGAGTTTACAATGAGCCATGAGTTTTTAGCCCAACAGCTGGATACTCCTGTAGCAAATTGTTATAGACTGCCCTGGGATTGGCCTTTGATTTATCTCCTCTGGGGAACCTGCTGGCTAAGTGGCCAGTCAGTCTGTGGAGGTACTAATACTTCTGGCTCATGATGTTTCCTTTTGGAATGTCTTTTCCATTTTCAATACAGTGGTGTACAGTGAGTATTGCTGATTACATTTTTAAGACTGCATGGGTCATTATCTCAAACTGGTGTCTTTTAAGTCCATGTAACAAACTTTAATGTCCCTATGTGTAGGATTTTCTGACTTTGGTGGCTCCTAGTAGTAAAATCGATATAGGCACAGTATTGTGTCTTTATACACTGAACAAAATTATAAACGCAACACTTTTGTTTTTGCCCCCATTCATCATGAGCTGAACTCAAAGACTTTCTCTATGTACACAAAAGGCCTATTTCTCTCAAATATCGTTCACAAATCTGTCTAAATCTGTGTTAGTGAGCACTTCTCCTTTGCCAAGATAATCCATCCATCAAGATGCTGATCAGACAGCATGAGTATTGCACAGGTGTGCCTAAGGCTGGCCACAATAAAAGACCACTCGAAAATGTGCAGTTCCATCACACAGCACAATGCCACAGACCAGGCACCCGGCAAGCTGCTGCAACAACCGATTTGCGTAGCCAAAGACTTTCTGCACAAACTGTCAGGAACTGTCTCAGGGAAGCTCATCTGCATGCTCGTTGTTTTCAACGGGATCTTGACCTGACTGCAACTTCACACAGCCATTGAAGAGGAGTGGACCAACATTCCACAGGCCACAATCAACAACCTGATCAACGCTATGCGAATGAGATGTGTTGCACTGCATGAGGCAAATGGTGGTCACACCAGATACTGACTGGTTTCCGGACCCCTCCAATACAGTGAAACTGCCCATTTTTAAGTGGCCTTTTGTTGTGGCCAGCCTAAGGCACACCTGTGCAATACCCATGCTGTCTGATCAGCATCTTGATATGCCACACCTGTGAGGTGGATGGATTATCTCGGCAAAGGAGAAGTGCTCACAAACACAGATTTAGACAGATTTGTGAACAATATTTGAGAGAAATAGGCCTTTTGTGTACATAGACAAAGTCTTAGACCTTTGAGTTCAGCTCATGATGAATGGGGGCAAAAACAAAAGTGTTGCGTTTATAATTTTGTTCAGTATATGACAGAATATATTACTTCATGATCATTTGATAAAAATGTTACACTATATCATTATGTTACAGGTCACGCTGTGTGCTCAGGCAAAAACAGGTTTTAGGACCCAATAGCAGACTTAAAACACGGCAGGGTGATTTTCGTTATTTATTAACAAAAACCACAAAAGTATACACACTTATGGTTACACAGTCCAAATAAATCCAAACAATGTGGCAAAGTCCGAAAAGACAAGGTGATCCAAAATTAGTATCCAATAAGACAACAGAAGATAGTCCATCGACAACAAAAGAAACAATAATCCAAAACAAACGGGCAGGAGTGAATATGTAAATCCAAAATCAGGAAAAATGAGCAACTGGCAAGGTTTTAGGCAGATGAAAATAAATCCAAAACATAGCAAATGAACAAGTAGGGATTCAAGCAGAAGTACTGGTCACAGACCACACACGTCAAAAACAAAAGACAATCCAACAAAGACTGAATAAAAATGGGAACTATAATTATCGACACACACGAGAAGTGTGAACAAACAGGTGAAACACATTAGGGATAATCAGGACTAAAAAGAAAACAAAGCCAGACCCTGGAACCCAACAAATGTCAAACAAATGTGATCACTGTCGCCGTCTTGTCATAGCCCTGTGCCGTTTCCATCCTTACCATTTATCATCTGATCTTTGCTAAGGTAGACTGTACTGTACATCAGACTGTACTGTGGGTAGCAACATGAAATTAGTCATAGGGATCAGAGACTTTGTGCGGCGTGAGAGAATGCGTTGAGCCTGTGAGGGCACACCATCCTGTGGGACGTTGCGAACGTTGAGGAGAGCTGCATAGAAGTCAGCCCCAGCATGAGCATATTTCTCCAGGTGTAGTCATGCATAGCTCACTCTGCCAGTCCCATCGATTGGGGATAGTTGGAGCTCCTGGTGATGTGTGAAAAGTCCCATGTGGGTGTAAACTCCTCAAATTCCCTGCTGTTGAATGTTCTGGCATTGGCAGTCATATGTTGCTGTGGGATACCATGGGTTCCAAAGTGTCATTTTATTTTTGTGATGATTGTGGCGCTGTTATAACTGTGGAGCTGGTCGACCTCAAAACACCCGGAGTCTACTATCACTAAGTACTCTATGTCAAGCATCAATCAAATGTCGACCGCAGTGATGGACTATGGCAGGTCAAGGACCTTGTGGAGGAACAGAGTTTCCTCTTGCTAGTGTGTCTTTAGGGTGTTGCACTGTGCACATCTGGATACCTCTCTTTGAAAGTCATAGTACATTGAGGGCCAAAACAGCGCCTCCTAGGCTCTGCACTTTGTGGCCTAAATGCTAGGGTAGTCCTGGTTGAGTTGTTTCAGGTAGCACTGTTGGAGAGAGTGAGGAATGATAAATTGCTGACTGTGTAACAACAGTCCATTGTCACTTGTGACTCATCCCTCATTGCATAGTAGGGTTTCACACCATGTGGGAGTCCTTTGGATGAGGCAGGCCATCCTTTTGAGATGATGTCAGACAGACTCCTGCATGTGTGGTCAGCGAGCGTCTCCTGTCTGAGCCCTTCAATCCTCCTGGAGGAGAGCATGTCCAAAGAAAATCTTGCCTAGGGCCTCCTGTTGTCTGGAGCCTGGCCTGGGCTAGTTACTAACATTGTCTATTTTGTTGAATGTGGTGTAACATTACAATAGGGTATTAAAGGGGTTGTTGGTTAATGTGGCCAATGTAACTAGGTTTATTTTGCAAAGTTGTGGGGACTATCCAGAAAGGGAGGGGTGGGAGGTTATGAAAGATGTTGATTCTGTGAACTGTTAACACAAATGCTGTAAAAAAAAAAAGAAAAAGAAAAAAAGAAAACTCGATAGATATAATGTTTTGTTTTTTAATGTGGCTAATGTAGCCAAAATCATACTGCTGAGCAATGAAAACAAATAATGCTGATCAGAATCAGAATCAGAATCAGAAGGAGCTTTATTGCCAAGTAGTGTTTTACACATAAGAGGAATTTGCTGTGGTGATAAGGTGCTACACGTAGACAAACATACAGTCAACATAAATAAATATATAAATATATAAATATGGAATAGAAGAACAACGTTGGTTGATGGTTTTTTACTTAGTTTCATTAATGCATCTAAAATAAATAAATAACTAAAACGCTACAAATTTATATAAAAAATCTATTGATTTATCTTACATCAATATTATTATTATTATTATTATTATTATTATAGTATAGTAATACTCAAATTGTACATTCAAGATTCTCCATCACAGACAGACAATACAAAGAAAAAATAAGTGTTTCTTTTCAAGTGGTATAACTTATTTTTCTCTCATCAAACAGTTTAACTTTTCTAAAAACTGCAGACACCTACAGTGTCGATATTTAGTTGCTTCCTGTGAGCCAGCGTAAACTCCAATAACACCGCGTGGCACTTGGAGACAGAAAAAACCCAGGTTGGATCGAGGAGGGGCCTGCGGGTCAGATTTCCAGAGAAGCGCGACCCCTGACCCGTTGACGAACGTCCTGTTTGTGCGCAGCTGCGCGCGCCCGCTGGTCTATACACACAACACCAGCACGCGACCGCGGGCAGAGGCCGATCCACGTTGTCTACAAATCATGTGCCGAACTGTGGGAAGTCCAAGTTATGCCTCCCCACTACCTCAGCATCCTTCCCAGCAGTGAGGGGAAAAAAAGGAGAAGCTAAACAGGCAAAAGTTTTCCTCTGGCTCGCGAAAAGAGGAGTCGACATGGATGAAAAAGAGCTGTTTGTGTGAATAAACGAACAGGACTGGCGAATAAAACACTCTTCCCACGGTAAAAGAATGATAACATAGCTAGCCCTTTGTGTTGTTTTGTGTGAGAGGACACGAAAACCTCAACTGTGGGAAAGTTTGAAGCAGCGGCTGGCTATGGCGCGGGAGAGCGAAGACCCGGGGATGGCCAAAGCTTCAAAAGTTAAAAGGCAAAGAAAGAAGAAAAGCAAGGAGAACAAAACCAGGATTGTCCACGCAAACATACTGCACGCTCACGCCAAAGGAGAGGAAAACCCAAACCGACACTATGCAAACAACAAGATCAAGACGACCAAATACACTGTGCTGTCTTTCCTGCCAAAGAATCTTTTTGAACAGTTTCATAGATTTGCCAATGTTTACTTTGTTTTCATCGCTTTGCTGAATTTTGTTCCAGTTGTCAATGCCTTTCAGCCAGAACTTGCTCTGGCTCCTGTAGTTTTCATTTTGTCTGTCACTGCCATCAAAGACTTATGGGAGGACTACAGGAGACACAGGTCGGATAAAGAAATAAATCACATGGATTGTCTGGTCTACAGCAGGTAAGTTGGGCCTGAAAACCAGCAGCCAGCTGTTGCAAAAAAAAAAAGACTTGTGTGTTTAGGTATCCCCCACCCCAAATCAGAATTCATGGTACAAACAGTCCTCCCACTCTGCTACACACATTCACATCAGCTGATGGAAGCAGATTGTTCCAGACAAAAAAAAAAGCAATCAGATACATTTTCCTTTCTTGCAAACTTCCTCAGAACCAGCTGACAGCCTTTAGGTTTGTGGGTCCAGCATGGTGGGAATATAATGTAAGGCATCTGAGTTAAACCCGGAAAACACACGAGGAATATATAGCCTATCACATGTACCATCCAGAAGTCCAGAAAATCTCCAGTTTGCTGCCCACCTGTCTGACAGAGAGGTGTGAAGCCATTTTGCTGCTAATACGGATGTTGCCTTAGTGCTGTCATTGTTAATCGTGAGTCGGAATGTTACCTGACAACCTGTTTCTCTCCCAAGCTTTCTCTACTAATAACTGTTTTCCTGAGCCTGTGTGCACGGTATGTGTTTTGCTAATGAAAAGCAGCACTGTCTTCCCTGTACAGAGCATAAGTCATGGTAGTCAAAAGGCTCAGTGTGTAGTGGCTCCACACTTTTAGCCAAGTCTTCATGACCCAAGTTGTTCTGTGAAGGTTGGACATAATTGAATTTTCTTCTGCCGTGGCAGTATTGTGCAAAACATCCCCTTTCTCAGCCGAGCATCAGCTGACTTGAACCTACATGGCAGCGGTATTTCATTTTTCTCAAGGTTAAATATACAGTGGCTTTAACAATCTGTCACTTTCTGTCTCTGGAGAACTTTTACTTGCAGGTGAACCACAAAAGAATTGTTTTCCCTGATAAGTCTTATCTCCATACAGACACTTGTCACATGGCACAGCAGAAGAAGCTTGTATTTATGATATGGGAAATTCCATTTTTCAAAAAGGCTCATATTTACATTAGTTTAACAATTAAGTGTGTTTGTTGGAAACGGCCACGTGCTGGTAAATGCTTTTTTCCATTTATCATGATTTACTTTTGAGGATTCATCCTAAAAAAATTTAGATTTTGAAGTGGCATCAGGTATTTGCACTAATAAATTCAATTTACTGGAATGTAAATACTTTGCTCTTAATCTGCTTTACACAGTGCTAACAACATCCTCTGGTGCTGTCCAGATGCTCTCTGGACTCCAGGGCTGGTATTTATCAAGCTTCTCAAACTGCCAATTTAATTTTAAGTGCTGAGAATTCATGAAATTTACTCCTACTTTCAAACTTTAAGTATAAGCAAGTTGTCAAATTTGTTAAAGCTAGGAATCACTCTTACACTCCCAGTTATTTATTATTAAGATTGCTTCGAGAGGTCTCTCAAGTGGTTAGGAGTTGCCAGTAGGGGCTTGTGATGGCACTGTGGAGACAGAGACATGCACAAATATTTCAGGAGAGGAAGAATGTTTCTGAATTATTTGACGACGAGTACTTAAGTAGACGGGGTCGGACAGTGCAGTTGGTGAGGGACGTCATCTCACCACTGGCTTGCAATACGTTTTCAGCTAAATTGAAGGTTGAGATGACGCTTTGTTTATTTGCCACAGGAGAAATGCAGCAATGCTGATGATTTGAGGCCCGTCACAACCATCAATAAGTCAAATTGTCATGGAAACAATAATGGCACTTCACACACAGCTCCACACGCTGTCACGCGTTTCATCGATTTCCCAACAAAACCCCCCGTAATCCAACAGAAGTAAACACAGTTCATGCAAATAGCCAGCTTCACAGGAGTAGAAGGTAAAATTTATGGCACTCATATAAAGATCAACTTTTTTATCTTTAATTTCTAATGTGTACGTAGCCGATGTACATAATGTATTCTCTCAAATTCTCAAATGTCTGTTCTCCATTCAATGTGAATTTATCTGAGAACATACTTAAATAAGGAAATCTGTGATTGGTCCTTGCCTACTTCGTCATCCAAAATCCTGTTTGCGGCACAGCAAAGTCGAGAATCAGCACTAAGACTGACACTTAAGATTTAGTCCTACACTTCACTCAAATTAGGACTATGATGCTTTAGAACTAACTTTTGAGCACAGCTTTGAGCCAAGAATTTTTTTACTCTTAATTCTTAGCAGTGTTCTTATGAGTAATTCTGAGAAGCTTGATCAGTACGGGCCCAGGTCTCTGCACGTCTAAGCTGCTATATGCTTCCACGACTGGAGAGTTAGTTAATGACTTGTATGGGCCATCTTTTCACTGCTCTATTTACTGTAGATCTTTAGTGGTCACGCACAAAGAATGGAGGATTAATTTCACGTTTAAGCAGCGCTGAAGGACAGACTTCTGACTGCCAGTAGACAGAAGCAGAAATAATGAATTTTCATCAGACTGGCCTCGTTACGCTTTCTTTGTTTGTCTCAGAGAATACTTCTGGTGTGTTTTATGTAAATTTAGAAAAACAAAAGATGAAACAGTAAAATAATATAGCATTTGGATAATCTTAATGCCAAAGGCGCAGTGCTGCTGTGAATTTCTCCCATTCAGGATTATAGCACTCATTTTCATTTAAAAACGTGAGTTGCTGTGACCTTTTTAAACAAAGATCACCAGTAAGGAGAGCGCTCAGGGGTATTTCCAACAACATTTACCAACAGACTTGGTATTCATAGAAGCACTATCTTGGTATGTTATGGTTACAGTTTGCTGTGTACATTTAATAAGGTGTGAAGTCAAAGAAAACATAAACCATGCGCTCATTAGAATTACTCAAATAAAATGTAAAATCACCTCCATGTTTGCCAACATTCTTTCGAGATTTTTATTTATTTATTGTGTTTTAGTTCTTGGTGATTTATTTCTCATCACCTACAGCATCTCCCCATCATATAAAAATGTTCTTTGTTCCTTTTCTCCAGACCACACGTGTTGTACTCAGCTCACCAGTGGAAACTGAATATTGCTACAGCTACTAACATCGATTAATCTGCCGACTATTTTCTCAATTAAGTGATTGATCTTTTGGGCTATAAAAGGTCAGAAACTAGTAAAAAAAAGTCCATCACAGTGTACCAGAGCCCAAAGGGAGGTTTTCAAATTGCTTTTTTGGTCTGGTCAACAGTCAAGAGAGATTCAATTGACAATAACGTAAGACGAGGAAAGGCAGTCAATTCTCACAGTAGAGAAGCTGGAAGCATTAGATGTTCAACATTTTAATGTGGATAATTGAAATAATTGCCTGAAGATTTGAGTAAAAAAATATGATGCTTATTTATTAAATTTGAGCCTCTGCTTCACTGGGCTTCAGGGCTGCAGTTATTGTCAAATAATCAGCCAATTATTTTATTGATTAATTGGTTGGATAGTCAGTGTCAGAAACTTTCCACAGCCCAAGGTGATGTATTCAAATTGCTTTTCCTTCATATAAATGCCTTACACCTTGCACTGAGACTACTTTTTCTACAGTAGTGAACTTATCGAGGACCACTTATTTAACCGTTCTGTGTTCTAACTTTGGCAAGTCTATTCTTTGTCCTCGGGCTGTTGATCCATTTTCAGGCAATGGATAAAGGGAAAAGGGGACTTTATATATGTGTCATAAGTTTTAAGTTTGTTATTTGATCTTGTTGTGTGCAAAACCCGTTTGTCCAGTGTAGAATAAAAAGTGCATGGAAGAAGTCTGAATACCATGCAGACCACGTGCATTTCAGTGACAAAATTCAGGTAAAGGAATGTTTTTATATACTCGCCTGCGAGTCATTTATGCCAGGGGGGTTGTTATAAATAAATAAGTGTTTGTTTCCCCTTACACTTCTCGACTGTTGAGTTTTGCTTGGAAATGGTGCATTATTTAGGATATTTGCTACCAGAAATATCACAATGTTCAGAAATGAGCCCTAGTCACCATTAGCTTAGTCTTATTCTCTGTCCATGAGTGTTTCTGCACTTTGATGGCCGAGAGCGCAGCAAGCTGTGCTGACATCATTTACAGTATCCCAACGTAACACCACAAGCTCATTTGTGGTAAGAAGAATCAGTCTGTTGACACGGACTAAAAATAGGAAACTCTGGTGAGTTTTTCTGCAAACAGAGACAATGTTATGTCATACAAGTGGGATCATTCCTCCTTAGTTGTAGAGTCATGTTTGTTTAACCCTTAAAAAGGTCTCAGCTCATCCACCTACACCCCAAATCTGTGTCTAATCCAATAAAGACGCAGAGTTATGTTGCTGCTTAGTTACATTTTGAACATGTTTTATATTTTGATGGTCATAGTGAGGAAGAATGTGTGAGGAATATCTCTGGCTAGGTGGAATTTGGAAGTTTGTCTCAGCAGCTTTAGCATCACAGACAGGCTGTCCTCTTGTAAGTGTAACAGATCTGTTGTCCCGGACAGATAAACGGACTTTGAGCTGAAGTTTCTCTTTATAGAACCACCAATTACTGAAAACAATGCCTCCACATCTTCCACCCTGCAGCTTACACCAGCCGTTTGCCCTCTCATTGTTCTGGCAGAGCGGAGGGACGCTACGTGGAGAAGTACTGGAAGGAGGTGCAGGTGGGAGACTTCATCAGGCTACGATGTAACGAGATCCTCCCCGCCGACGTTCTGCTGCTGAGCACCAGTGACCCTGACCGCCTGTGCCACATCGAGACCGCCACACTGGACGGAGAGACTAACCTCAAGCAGAGGCAGGTCGTCCGCAGCTTCTTTGACCTGGTGAGACTTTCTGTTTCCATCTAGGGCTGCAACTAAAAATTATTTTCATTATCGATTAATCTGTTGATCATTTTCACGATTAACTGATGAGTTGTTTGATCTATAAAATGTCATAAAATGGCGATCAGTGTTTCCCATAGTCCAAGATGACGTCCTCAAATGTCCTGTTTTGTCCAAAACCCAAATATATTCAGTTTACTGTCACAAAGGAGCGAAGAAACCAGAAAATATTCTCATTTGAGGAGCTGGAATCAGATAATTTTTTTCTTAGAAAAATGACTCACAAATTAAACAAATTATTGATTATTAAAATAGTTTGACAATTAATCAACTAATCGTTGCAACTCTGTTTCCATCTAATTGGTTCTGCGTCACACAAATTTGGTTTCTGTTTGATGCTTTTGGAAGCAAAAGTTCTGAGGTTAGACACTAAACACACAAGTCTAAAACTACAGTACTTGTGAGTTAAAGGGTCTTTGCGTACACTGTGCGGCCAATTAGAAATGAGCATTTACCTATATAAAGACGATAAAACAAAATATTGTATTCTGCATTTTGAAAAAAGTTTTGTGTGTAACCAAGTAACAAATACCAGTTTTGCTCCTCAGCAAAGCTAAATGTTTGTTATATTTTTGTTCATTTTGATAACCAGCTAATCATTAACTAATGTATCTAGTTAAAATGTGAACATGTTAGTATATAAAAAAAAATTTAAGATTTGGTTTCTTTTAACAGTGAAATACCATTATATATTGAATAATTTGGATGTTTTGCCTGTTTGTTAAATAAAATCACCTCAGGTCATTTAAAAGGGGTGGATAATGGAATACACTAATAGGACTTCACTTCATATAAATAAATATAGATAGGTATGGCCACCCTATTTATATTTATGAGGGTAGGCTAAATGTGACAAACAACTCCTAGTGTAACACATGGTATTGTGTTGTCACATGTTAGTCAGAACTGAACGGGGTACCGTCCATTTTTAATTGGGTAATTTGGTCAGAAATTGGAGCCGCAGCCAGAATAATCAATTGTTTGTTGTCTGTTTGCAGGATTGTGACTTTGACCCCTTGAAGTACAACAGCATAATTGAATGTGAAAAGCCCAACAATGACCTGAACAGATTCCGGGGCTACATGTGAGTACTCTCTTGTGTGGCCAGCTTTGCATGGTATGTGGTTGGTGTGCTGCCCACCATGTGGCGGTAACTGTTTTGAAACCCAAGATGCTCAAGTTTCTTATTTGTTAACTCACATTAAAGGTTTCAAGTTTCATTTTCATTTCACTCTGAATTAATTCAGTGACATTTTGTGTAATGTTAAACTCCTAAATGGAAATGTGAAGTTGCGGTTTGTTGACAAGCCAGGAGTTTCCAACTTATAATTATGACTGAAACAGTTTTTCCAAGGCAAGATAACGATTTGCCTTCTTGGGATGTGGTTGCAGAGTTTTGCCCATTTGACCATGCATATTTGTAGACATATGTGCTTCCTCTGAAGCAATACCCACACAACCCTGTCAGCTGATTTCTGGAGCTGTAGTTCCTAGACCTGTATGAAAGGTAGCCAGCTTGAATATTTAACAACACGTGATTGTTGCATTTATATGTCTAAATAAGTCACCATAAACTTTTTTTCACTTTGTCGCCTATTGAAAGTCAACGTGGGCTGCCTGGCAACTTCACGGTGATGATAAGACTCCAGAAAGTCACTGCACCCGGCCAAGAAGTAGCTCCGCACACAACCCACCATTAAACCACAAATTTTTACATTTTACATTTTTGGTTTAAACAAATGAGGTAGAACATGTTAATCAGTGAGCTTTAGAGGTGCTGGAAGGCAGTTACCTTCTGACAGAGACAGGCTAGCTGTTTCCCTCTGTTTCCAGTCTCTATGCTAAGCTAAGCTAGCATCTGTTGGCTGTTTTATGTTTATTTTACAGACATGCGACTGGTATCGATCTTCTCATCCAGTCCTGGGCAAAAAAGCCAATAAACACATTTCCCAAAATGTTGGACTTTTTTGCTTTAGCATAATCATGGTGATTCTTATCAGTGGGGTGCAGCATGTTTGATCCCTTCTAGAGTTTTCAGAGGTGCCAGGTGTGCCTGCTCTTGTGTTGGCTAAGTTTGTGTGCGGATGACGATACAAAACGTACAGTAAAGCGGTCGGACTGACCCGCACTCACATGATTATGACATTTATTCTTAGCTCAGAAGGAGACCAGATGCTGCAGGTATTCAGTTGCCAGGCTACGCCGGAGCACAGGGCACAGCAGCGGAGTTGGAGGCGTAGGGGGGTGGGCAGTTGTCTCAGTAGTGTTTTATTACATTACAGCCAATGGCGCAAGTCTAATCTCACCACCTTTCTGGGAGAGAAAGCACTCTGTGTCTCACAGGGTTATCAATGTCTTGGACGGTGTGTGAGCTATGGACCGGGAGCTGTGTGTGAACTACAGCTGCTCGGCGCTCAGGGCCACTGTTATTAATCTATAATGGTGGTGACGTGTCAGTCGCCCTGCTGTCAGAGGCCAAAGGATGAACATTCCTGTTGGTAAACATGCTGACAGTTGCGTGACTTTGAAAGAAGCTACAATAGAGATGATTAAGCGCTGCATCCATCTAAAGGTTATGGGGCTGTTTAACTAACACACTTGTAATCCTTGATTTAGTAATGGGATTAAGGCTGACATTAAAAGCTCAGCCCTCCTCCACAACAGGCACATTTGTCCCTCATTTAATACAACTAAACATGCATCTCTTGTTTAGTTAAAAAGCCTTTTCTATGAGGGGTTTGAACTTCCTTGGTGGGCTAGCTAAGAGCTGAATTCAGCCTTGAGTATGACATTGATTACTCTAGATGAGCCTGACAAGCTTTAAACTTAAAAGTTGAAGTGAGATACATCAAAGGGAATTTGTGCTGAGATAAGGGCTCCTGGTGATGGGAGACCATGATGCTTTAAAGCGTGATTGACTTGAGGTGCTCAGCAGAATAAACTTATGTTGTCTTGGAGGCTGTGGTATAAAGAGATACTCTATCTCTCCTTTCCTGTATTTATTATGTAAAGACATAACTATGATAATTTTGCCTTTGTTTGATAACATGAAACAGCAACTTCATTTTTATGCATCTTCTAACCTGACAGAATCCATCGAAGTGGCAGAAGAGATGCACTTTACAAAGATAATCTGCTGCTGAGAGGTTGCACCATCCGCAACACAGAAGAGGCTGTGGGAATAGTCATTTACGCAGGTTAACCCCCAAAATAACCACGTTGTCAGCTGTCACACTCTGTAATTGACCTCTGACCAGCTGCTGCTAACACGCCGTATGTCTTTGCAGGTCATGAGACCAAAGCCATGCTAAACAACAACGGCCCGCGCTACAAGCGCAGTAAACTGGAGAGACAGATGAATGTAGATGTGTTCTGGTGTGTCATCATCCTGCTGGTCATGTGCCTGTTTGCTGCTGTTGGTACGTAGCAAGTTCATAAAACTGTTCTTTTGGAAAATGTTGTGGTTTTTATTGAGAATTTTTATTTAAAACCCTTATCTTTTATTATTTATTGTGAAAAAGTAAAGAAAATCTACTTTTGGACCACCTTTATTGTGCTTTTTATTTATATCTTCTCATTCCAGTGTTTTTATGAGTTGACCTTGTGGTGGTGTTGTTACAGGTCATGGGCTGTGGATGTTTCAGTACGGCGATAAGAGGCCTGTGTTTGACGTTCTTAGTCCAGAGGGGACAGACTTATCACCGATCATGTCAGCTATTTATCTCTTCCTTACTATGATCATCGTCTTTCAGGTACGGAACAGAGAGAAGCTTAAAGAAACAAAGGCACAGATGGAAGATAAAAAAAGACACACAGTACCACTAAATGTTTTATCCCACTGCACAAAAGCATTGCTGTAAATCAAACCATTGGCATTAGTTATTTCAGCCCCCCTGGGTGTGTGACCTCTAGATCTTGATCTTTACATTTAATCTGGAAAAAGCAGCGAGGAAGCACTTGCTTCATACTGCAAAATAATCTTTATAATACAGGATCAAACTAGGAAAAAGTACACCCTGACAGCTATTGATTCATTTGCTTTGGGTTGTTGTTATGGTTTGTTATTTCTTGCACTAGAAAATGTCAATGAAAATGTCACCGTGTCCTGTGTCAGATGTTGCTGCTAGTTCCCTTGATATCGCATAGCTTGGAAATAAACGAGAAGTCAGTGAAGATAGCAGTTTGGTTACTCTGTACAAACAGTAACTGTTTGAGGTTGGAGACCAGTATCACACTTTCAAATAAACACATGACTCTGTTGGCATCCAGGCACAGGGAGAGTGTGCAGGCTCCCAAAAGCTGTGACTCATTTGTCCAGAACTGCTTTCCAGAAATGTTGCCTGTAAATGTCTCACTTGGGATTACATTTTTTTCAGACAATCAAACATATACCAGTACATATTTACTTTGACCTATGGAAACAGTGATTCCCAACCTTTTTTTTGTCAGTACCCCGCCAGCCTTGTCAGAAGAACTCAACTTCATTTATCCATTAAGCTAACTATTTCAACTATAAATCTATTCAACTGTTTTAGCCATTTAGCTATAACTGTTACATTATTCAGTTACTTTGCTACCTATTTTGACCATTACTTTTAGCTAACTATCTGTTTTAACTGTTTGTTCATTACTTATAGCTAACTATTTCAACTATAAATCTATTCAATTGAACTGTTTTAGCCATTTAGCTATTACAGTTAACATTATTCAGTTACTTTGCTACCTATTTTGACCATTTTAGCTAGCTATCTGTTTTAACCATTTGTCCATTACTTTTAGCTAACTATTTCAACTATAAACTATAAAAAACTATAAATTATGTTTAGCATCTGTTTTAACTGTTTGTTCATTACTTATAGCTAACCATTTCACCTGTAAAGCTATTCATTTTAGCTTAACCGTTATTACTTTGCTACCTTTTTTAACCATTTCTTTTAGCTAACTATCCGATTTAACCATTTATCCATTACTTTTGGCTAACTATTTCAACTGATAATCTATTAATTTGATCTGTTTTAATAATTTCTCCATTACTTTTAGCTAACCCTTTCAACTAATGCTCACTCGCTAACTAGTTTTCCCACTCGCTCTACTTGTAGTGTCCAGGTGTTGCAGTTGACTTAATATGTGGATATATTTTTTCAAATTGTGATTTATTTTTTTCAAATTGGTTGAGCTACTTCATAATCTTTACACAAACCCCCAAGCAACTGCAGAAGTACCCTTGGGGTACAAGTTTCCTCAGGTTGGGAATCTCTGCTCTAAAATGTATTTTCTTTAAATTTCTCACAGTAGTAGGGTGGAAAAACTGATAACCAGCTCTACCTCTTCTCTCTGTCCTCTCCTAGGTGCTGATACCCATCTCCCTTTTTGTGTCGATTGAGATTGTCAAGATCTGCCAAGTGTACTTCATCCATCAGGACATGGATCTGTATGATGAGGAGACAGACTCTCACCTGCAGTGCAGAGCTCTTAATATCACAGAGGATCTTGGCCAGATGCAATACATCTTCTCTGACAAGACAGGCACGCTGACAGAGAACAAGATGGTGTTTCGCCGTTGCACTGTGGCAGGGGTGGAGTACTCCCATGATGCCAATGGTGAGACAAGCCAGCAGACACATACTCCCTTACAAAAACAGCTAGAAGTCATTACCTTTTAAAGTCACTCTTAATGACGTGTGTGCGTGTGCATGTTATTCAGCTAGAAGACTTGCTATGTACCAGGAGATGGATTCTGAGGAAGAAGAATGTACGTCTCATGGTGGCACCCTGCCCAGGCGGGACAGTGTGACCAGCCACCAGAGCACCCGGGTGGTGCTACGCTCCCAGAGCACGAAGTCCCACCGCAGGACGGGCAGTAGGGCGGAGGCCAAGCGAGCCAGCATCCTGTCTAAGCACACGGCCTTCAGCAGCCCCATGGTCAGTGCACCTCACTGTCACGCCGTCCTCGTACTCTGTGCTGTGTGTTCTCCACTGATAAACCCTCATCTGTCCTGCAGGAGAAAGATATCACCCCCGACCCTCAGCTCCTAGACAAAGTCAATGAATGCAGCAGTCAGATGGACTTCATGCGCTTCCACAGCCAGCCCATGTCCCAGCTTCCCTCTGATCTCGCTGACATCATAGATTTCTTCATCGCTCTCACCATCTGCAACACGGTGGTGGTGTCTTCGCCCAACCAGCCCAGACATAAGGTAAAACCTTCAAGCCTGTCAAACCTTCTTCTGGTCAATAAGGGGTTGCCTTTTACCATTTAGAAATGATTGAGACTTGATTGAGGCTGCCAGATAGTTGATATTTATTGCGTTCATTATAACGTAACTATATTTCAAGCACATATTTATGTTTCTTAGTTCAGTGATCCTGGTTTAGATATTTGGAGACAGGCGGTATGACATGCAGTGGGTCCTTGCCCTGTCTCAGGGACATGCATAATTATTAACAAACAAAAACACATTTCTGCTAAATTATCATTATGGTCACCATAGGATAAATCTGGGCCTCTCTAATGTTGCACAACATGGGAGTAGTTTCCATCTTTTAACAAAAAGAATTCAATGTCTTGCATGTTTTGACTACTTTTCCTATAAAAAAACAGTCTCAAAAGCACAAAAAACCCCCAAAGTCTCATTTTGCACGTAGCTTTCAGTGTTTTGCTGCCTGCATCTTTGATGTGCTCGGTCCACTCGCAGTTGTGTATCCGTGTTTTGTTTTGTTTTGGAGTGAGCCTGGGAGTGGTTGTCCTGTTCAGAGGTGATATCCTCTCCTCGCCACACACTGTGCACTAACACAATCCTGCAAGTCAGAGGCACAAACCTGTTTGGATTAAGCTTCACAAAGTGACACATTATTTATGTACTCTGTGTTTATGTGTGGAGGTTATCCGATACGATGGAAGGAGATGTAAATCTGGGCAGAACTACTGGCTTTGATAATGTCTCCTTTCTGTTTCTTTTTTTTGTTGTTGTTTGTGCTTTTTCGTCCTTTGGGCCAATATAATTGTTCACATTTGATTATGAAGCCCTTGCTGCTAACTTGGTACCTGAATGATTTATATCTATATATGTGTACAACTGCTGCCAGGAGTCCTCAAAGTGAGTCACTCCCTCTGCTATTGTAATGCACCACCTTGGGATAAAGGAATTGCTAAAGGATAATGGCCAGGAGGTGCATTTTCATCAGTACTGTAGTCTTCTGTGCCACCAGAGCAGGGCCAGGTCTCACAAGACCATCTTTGGGCTAAAATGATAATTCAATCCACATTATGGATTTTCTTAAACTCAAGAAGTGTTTCCCAGAAGCAACTTAACATTAACACTGATCATAGGTTGATGCGTAGCCCCTGCTTCAGGAGAAATGTATTTTCTTGTTGTTCATTCTTAAGTCTTACTTTTTATCATGACCATTAATGCCCTCTCTTAAGTGATGTTGGTGTAAAGTAAGTGCATTTAAATTAGAAAATAAAACTAAAGTAATGCACAAAAAGTAAGCAAAAGAATCGAACAATTATAGATATTCACCAAACTGGCCATTTGTTTGCCAATGTTGTCTTGTCATGTATGGCTGCCACCGCCCAGTAATCACAGTGACGGCTGCAGCACTTTGATGGAGAAAGGTGGATATTTATTTAGTTGTATTATTACAAATTAAAGGCTTTTTCTGTTGTAAGTCTCTAACTTTGATTTTTTTATGTGTTGCGTTTTCTGTTTAGCCTGGGTCTAATACAGGAATGAAGGCAAGAATGGCATCCCTAATCAATGATGTGGATATTCATAAAGCTTTTAAGAGCAGTCACACTTGTTTTTGAGGTTTCAATTTGTTCTTAAGAGCAAAGGCATTGAAATAATCCATCAGAACTGCGTGTTGGATGGTGGGATATCTTCTGCCATCTGACAAGCAGTTCTGATGGATTGTACTGGTGTGTTAATGTCTGCCTTGAGCAAAAGCTAAAAGGATCAAAGTTTGCTTTCTTAAACTGACTTCCACATGAATTATAAAAGTCTAAACATTGAGCTTCATAATAAAAGTTTGTAGTTGCATCAATTTGAGTAGAAGTCCTGCAACTTGCTGCTGCAGGTGTGACTGACTCATTTTCCTTGTCGTCCAGGTCCGGATGAGGTTTGAGCTCAAGTCCCCAGTTAAGACCATTGAGGACTTCATCAAGCGCTTCACCCCCAGCCGACTGACATCAGGCTCCAATAGCAGCAGCTCCTCCAGCCTCATCACCAACCGCTCCTCCAACAAGGGATGCTCCAGCATGCTGTCCTCCCCTTCTGCGGAGAGCACGCTCACCAAACTGGACGAGGAGCAGCCTCCCGGGAGCCTGGAGCACACCTTCAGCCCCATGCCGCCTTGTTACGACGGGAAGGCGTGGAACGTGGAGGAGGGCGAGCTGCGCTATGAGGCCGAGTCGCCCGATGAGGCTGCGCTGGTCTACGCTGCCAAGGCCTACAAGTGCTCCCTCGTCGGACGCCTCCCTGACCAGGTGACCGTGGAGCTGCCACACCTGGGGAAGTTGAGCTTTGAGCTGCTGCACACACTGGGCTTCGACTCCACCAGGAAACGCATGTCTGTGGTGGTTAGACACCCTCTGACGGATCAGATCACTGTCTACACTAAAGGAGCAGACTCTGTCATCATGGATATCATCAAACCCCCCGACACAGGTAGGAAAACACTCATTTATACAGTCACTAGCTGCTCTCAGAAAGTTGTCCATTTAGAAATGCATGAGACAGAATTCTGACTTTAAACTCAGAACTGAAATATTTCACAGTCCTGTCGAATTTAGCGGTGTACACTCTTGATAAATGATGACACGCAGCCTTAGGATAAGGTTTGGAGCAGGGTGTTGCAGGTGCTGTATCCTGTCTGCAGAACTGATGAATCATGACTGTGAACCCGTCATTGGCTACAAATCATTCGATGTAATCTTTACACAGCTTACTGGACATGTCAGCAAATTTCCACCTCACTCTCGTCAGACCAAAATGATGGATCGTTTTCAGCCGCTTTAGGTTTTGTGAAAACCTGTGATTATACTGTGCACTGTCTTTGGACTAACGTGCCTGCACAGTGAGGAGGCCTTTGTCTTTAAATCTGAGGTTTTAGTCCGCCCCAAACCTTCATAATTTCCACTGATGTAAACCTGTAAGGTAACATGTTGCGTAAGAACTAGTACTTTCAGAGCAAGTCACTGCTGCAAAACTCTGTGCCTCTTGATTGGTTTCATTAAAAAAACAAAAAAAAATAACAAAGACAAAACACTTGTGTGTTTTTTCCTCTGTGATCTTGAAACCTTGATCCATACTCTTCAAGTTCTTTAACATCCTAATGGCAAACGTTTACCAGGTTGTTAGTATTCCAGGCACACAAAGAGCTACACAGGCACTTTTCACTAATGCTTTGTACAAAGTCACCTGACATCTGTCCAGGGGTGCTAAGCAAGGAGGTTTCAGCCCATAGATGGAAGGCTTGACACAACACACAGTTTGTGGTGCTACAAATAATGATTATTATCATTATTCAAAGACCTTCTACTATTTACAAAGATATGAAACGGAGAAATTAAATGCACCACACACCTGAAAAGCTGGAACCTGGAAGTGTTTGGCATTTTTGCTTGACAAATCCATCCATCCATCATCAACCGCTTAGCCTGCGTACAGGGTCGCGGGGGGCTGAGGCCTATCCCAGCTGACATTGGGCGAAAGGCGGAGGTACACCCTGGACAGGTCGGCAATCCATCGCAGGGCCACACACAGACAGACAACCACTCACACTCACACCTAAGGACAGTTTAGGGTCACCAATTAACCTAGTCCGCATTTGCACACATGCAAACCCCACACTGTGCCGCCTTTGCTTGACAAATGATTTACACAATTAATTTAAATTGTTAGCGATACTTTTTCTGTCAGTCTACCAACAGTTTTAGCACCGCTGTGAGCATTCTGGTTGAGATTCTTTACAAAATGCTGCAACAGAGTTAAGACAGCCTGAAGTGATGCTCTGTGGGCAGCGCCACTGATTTTACACATATTGTCTAGTTTACGTGTCACTGGGAGAAATATTCAGCCTGTAAAAACATGTTATATAATGTATTTTGTAGCCCTTTGTGAGGGAGCTTTGGGCTTAGTTAGTGTTGTAGTCAAGACCGCCCAAACCAAGACCAAGTCAAGACCAAGACCAGAGTTTATTGAGACCGAGACAAGACCAAGACTTTTAGGGGCTGAGACCAAATCGAGACCAAGACAGAGGGAGGGCGAGACCGAGTCAAGACCGAGACCAGTTCCCCACATTACATTCTCAAATTGATCTGAAAGATCCACATTCCCATTAAAACACCCACATACAAAAACACTAAGAGTTGAAATCAACGTAAGCATCTTTATTCAACACTTCTTGATTATGTTTAAAGAGTTTGAACCACACCAGGCACCATAGGTCTCTCCTGCATCCATTTGGATCTTTTTTTTCTGAAAGTGCCATACTAAATCAATTTAGGATATCTGAGTAATACAGAGTGACTACTGGGTCTGCACCCATCTACCTAAACTCCATAATACAAACTTACGTTCCTTCTCGGCCGCAACGCTCCTCCAACGAACGCCGCCTGGCTCTGCCATCCCTTCACACAAAGCAATCCCAGTCCCGGCTATTCTCATCTGTGACACCACGATGGTGGAACGAGCTACCACACGCCATCAGAGCAGGGGCGTCACTCTCTAACTTCAAGAAGCTCTTGAAAACTCATCTCTTCTTCTATCCCCTACAATGATCTTGTTTTGATTGCACTTTTTGTTAACTCTTACTTCCTTCCCTAGGTATTTACCCCATTGATGTGATATGTACTATGAGCTCTTACTAGTACTTATTGCTGCTCTTACAAGTATGTATTGTCAGTTGTAGATCTGTGTTTGATGCTCTGTTGATGCTTGTATGCTGTTCCTCAGATGTAAGTCGCTTTGGATAAAAGCGTCTGCAAAATGAGTAAATGTAAATCTGAATTTGACTTTTCTTTCCACACTTTATTTTCAGGATGAGGTATTACTGGGTGTAAAAGCCACATAAACTGGTCATATATATTCCACATATTTATATTTTGATGGGCTGAATCCACCTGGCAGCAATTCGTCTTGACTTCCTTTCGGTAAAAGCATGCTGTCCTGTTGTGTGGGTAATTAATTTATTTCACATGCCTGGTTAGTGGCCCCCTCCTGTTCATTAGAAGCAGCCAGTTCATCTCTACAAGGCAGCTTGGCTTCATGGCGAAATGGTTTCCTGTTAAATTATCCTCCTACGCTTAATGAAGACTTGTTAACTGCAACACATCAGTGGAGGAAAGCACTTTCTTCCTGTTTTTGGCATGTTTTCCAGCTGACGTGCAGTCTTATTCTTTTTTTTAGGAATACTGAATTACAATCTGATTTACTGTACTGACTTTCCATTATGAGGACATCGCTGGTCCCTTTACATTTAGGTTCAGGGCCGTGCTGATTGTTCATCATTTTTAATGCCCTCTATAGAGTAATGTCTGAGCTGGCACAGTCTACCATTTTCAGAAGTTTTACACTTAGTTAAAATTCACAGAGCGGTGCTGCTCACTGGAGGAGAGAAACTCCATCGGGACAGTTGTCACCCCCACCACCCACCTCCTCCACCTGTGTCTCAGTTCAGCAACTTTAATGGCATACAGGGCGTGTCTTCGCACAGACAACTCACTGCTTTGTTTTACCATTGGGTCAAACCAGCCAATTAGAGTGCAGTATGAGTTGGGCCTCCTCATAACACAGACGTCCATAATGGCCCCATTCAGGCGGCGAGGGAGCTGTTCAGTGTCACTCTAGGAACAGTGCAAATGCAGGAGCTGGAGGTAGACTGTAGACCCTAGGGCTTAGAAGTTGGAATGTGAGTCATGGTGTAACTCCAGTCTCACCCCTGCGGCAGGGTCCTGTTTAATAGCGAATTCCACCTTAAAACAGAATTTACATTTTGATGTTATCCTATTTTGCCATGTTCACTGACAGAAAATCTTCCACTTGCAGTAAATTTAAATATATTTACCTCTTAACACTTGACAATACAGTACACAAAATTGTGAGTAGTTATTAGGGATTTAGTGAGGACAATCTGATTATTAATAAATCGTTAATAGGTAGTAAAAAACTCCAAGTGGAGGACTATATAGTAGATAATGATGGTTTACTTAAGGCTGGGAGATACAGTATTAATGAATCATCAGGTAAATGATTACTTCATAAACATCAATCGGAAAGTTATTGTCTTCGCTCCCAGGATTTATTTCTATTAACTGTCCCGAAAGTCCATACTGAACTGAAGGAAAAAAAGCGTTGTATGTAGGAGGTTCCCTCGGCTTTTAATCCGTTACATAATCACCTGACTCTTCGGGAGATGGTCTCTTTGGATGCAATAAAGTGACTCGGATGCAGGTACATCTGGCTGTAGTCGTTTTGAATGTTGATGAATGTTTTGATATCTTTTATAATTCTGTAGTTTGTTCATTGTTTTCATTTAAATAGATTGATGTTTGTCTTGTGTCTGAAACGGTGTTATTTGTGCTGCTGCCTGTCTTGGCCTGGACTCTCTGGCCTGGAGATTATTAATCTCAGTGAGTCTTTTTATGTAAATTTAAATAAAGGTTAAATAAATAAATGAGTAAAGCAATATATCATTCTAAATAGTTACTAAGTAATCCCTTATTTCTTCATGATTGTGACAAGTTTCTACAGAATTTTTAAATTAACCAGTAGGAAGTGTTTTGGTGTCTTTCAGCTCATTGTGTTGATTTTCCAGCCTGCAACTTTGCTGTTTTGGGTCATTCTCACCACTCCCGTGCCATCTGTTTGGGCTGCAGCAGAACACTATTTTTGTCTAAAATGCTCTAAAAACTTACTGAAGCTACTGCCCAGAACCAAAAGGCCCACCGACGCACGTAGTGAGCTATTGATTATGGAGTGAATATGGAACATCCGGTAGCTAGGAACCGTGTGTTTCTTGACACGTTACCGCCACCTGTTGATCTGTGGAACCGTGTGAAAACCATTGGCTCCATCGTGTACCGCATGACCCCTGTTTGCGCACAACTAGAGCCACACATTAAAAAAAACCTTTTCTGGGAACCTTTTGGCATACAGAACACAAGTCCTATTTTCCCATTTTCAGTAGTAGAAAAAATAAACATTGTGCCAAGTTCCACCTGCATCTGCAAGGACGTCTGGTCAGCAGCTATTTGTCAAAAGTGAACGCTCCAGCTGTTCTTGGAAATACATTTTTATTTTCTCAACTAAAGAGAAAACAGAGTTTCTGTCACAAGCAGCAAGAATATTAGTGAGGAAGTTGAAACATCCATATTGTTGTTATTGTTATTATTGTTATTATTATTATTATATGAGAGACAACCATAAGTCTGCCTTAGTTTTGAATGAAAACATATTTTGTATTTGTCTTTTTTCATGGTAAAAAATAAAAAGATCATCCCTTATTTCTGTGTCCAAATTCCTCAGATTACTGACAGTTTTCTGTTGATTTGTTCTTTTCAGCAAAAATAATTTTGTGTGGCAGTGACTGCCAAGCTGTTGTGTTATTAGTGAGATTACAAGGCTGGCGATCAGAGTGCCGTCTCAGTCAGGAGACTGATAAAGCCAATCTGTTTGTGCAGTGTCCCCCTGTCACAGGGACTGAAGCAAGAAACATCATATTTCAAAACATCTAAAACCACATGTAATATTCATATTACAATCAGTCAGACCGCCAATTGAAATAGATTTAATTATGTTTGTAAAATGAGATAGATAATCTCCTTATCACATTTTGCCCAGTATAGTCCAGATGACTAATTGGTGGGAATACATAGAGGCGCAGCATACATGGTTAATTTAGGTGTGAAGACAGATGGCTTTCATGTGCCTCTTGGAAGAAGGCTTTGACAATCTGGAACCAAAATGCTAAACAACTTATGCAAATTTCCTAAAAACAAGGATATTTAATCTTCATTTATGTGTGCTGTCCTATTTATTTTTAAGGAAACTCCAAAGGGAAACGCCAGAAAAAGATTGTCAACCGGACCCAAAACTACCTGAACCTGTATGCTGCAGATGGCCTTCGCACACTGTGCATTGCAAAAAAGGTGACAGGGATCCATAAACCTCCTTAAGAAGTGCTGGATAAATTCTCTCTCTCTCTCTCTCTGTCTCTTCACCGCCCATGAAACTGCCTTAGAAGTTGGAGATGTGTCTCTGGCTTTTTGGCAGGTTGTGTTTGTAGCCCAGCACAGATGATCACATGGGCCGGCCCTTCCAAAGTGACATTCTTTGTGACTCAGCTGCAATCTGTGCCACTTTCCCAGGCTGTTAATTTATGCTGTCACAAGCCGGGCTCATTATATCCCTACATGTGCAAAGCCAGTCACCTAAGTGATGTGATAAAACACCTTCTCAAGGTCTCACATGCTTCTGTGGATTCTCTTCTGCCATGTAGGCAAAGGAGAAGAAGCTGCTCCGCTGTTAAATTTACCCAAATACTTGAACAGACGATGGTGTGTGTTTGTGTTCCTGTGTCAGATTCTGAGCAAAGAGCAATATGCCTGCTGGCTGCAGCATCACCTGGAGGCTGAGACGGCCATCCAGGGAAGAGAGGAGCTGCTTTTTGAGTCGGCCCTGCGACTGGAGACAAACCTCCAGCTTCTGGGTAATAGTTTGTTTATTTTGTTTAGGTCTTCCAAAAAGACGCCTCAGCCGCAATACACTTGTAGATTATACCTTAATACTCATTTTACTTTGTACACAATATTACTTTTGTGTTGCTCGTGGTGCGGATGTTGGAGAGTGTGTCACTGTCATGCTCCTTCGCCCACAGGAGCGACGGGCATTGAGGACCGGCTGCAGGACGGTGTGCCTGAAACCATAGATTCTCTGCGGAAGGCCGGCCTGCAGATTTGGGTGCTGACGGGCGACAAACAGGAGACGGCCGTCAATATTGCGTACGCCTGCAAGCTGCTGGACCCTGAGGAGGAGATCCTGACACTGAATGCTGATTCTCAGGTGAGCACAGAAGCGAAACTCAGACTTGCTTCACTGAAAAGACAAAAAATGTAATGCAATGAAATGTTGTAGGTCAGTCGGTCTGCGACTCAAGACTGAAATATCTCACCAACTATCAGATGGAATGCCATGAAACTTGGTACATATATCCAAGTCCTTTTAACTTTGCAGATCCCCCTGACAGTTCCTCTAGCATCACCATCAGGCCAAAATTTCAATTTTTCACCAATACTTTGTTGTATAACTCAACGCCTGCAAAACTAATGACATTCCCATCAACATCAGCTGTTCTTTGTCTTTACTGCCAGTTAACGTATAATAGCATGCTAACAAAATAAACTACGTTGGTAAACACTAGCTGCTAAAAATCAGCATTGTCATTGTGACCATGATGGCATGCTGAGGTTGGCATTTAGCTCACAGCGCCACTGTACAGCGCCACAGGCCGCCAGCATGGCTGTATACTCTTAGAACATATATGTCCCTTGGGTTGGCTACTAAAATATAGTTGATAGATGCAAAATAAAATGATTGATCTTTATGCCATAGTTTTTCCCCTGATTGAGTAATTTGTATACAGTCTTCTTAAAGGAACAGATCAACAATTTAGGGAAATGCTCTTTGTCTTTCTTGTGGAGAGTTAGATGAGAAGATTGATACCACTCTCGTGTCTGTACAGTAAATATGAAAGCAACTAGTTAGCTTAGCCTAGCATAAAGACTGGAAACACAAAAAGAGCTAGCCTAATTAGCTACTAATGAACTTTTTCTGCTTAATCTGTGTTGAAGTGTAATAACGACACTTTGTGGTTTTGTGGCTAAGCTAACAGGCTGCCAGCTGTAGCTTCATATTTACTGCACAGACATGAGAGTGGTAACGATCTAACTCTTGGCAAGACAGTGAACATGCGTGTTTCCCAAAATGTCTATTTCTTCAACACAATATTGTCCTTGTACTCACTGAAAACAACACCTTTGTTAAAAAAATGAGATTGGACGGTCATTTGAGGACCAACAATGTTTATATCTGTGCTGTTGAAGCATCTGTTTGCCAGATGTGTAGCAGGTCAGGCAATGTTATATTAAACAGCTTAGTGACCTGATCCTGAATTCCAGTCCACTCTGTGCCTGTCTCTGAACCAGGAGGCGTGTGCATTGTTGCTGGAGGAGAGTTTACACTACATCCAAGCCAAATTCCTCTGCAGCTCGACAGACCACGCCGCCAAGGCCTTCCACAATAACTTAGCACCCTTTGAGATCTATCCGTCTTCATCTCCATCCTCGTCCTCCCAGACCGCACCCTTCATGGTGCATCAGCTGGGCCTGGTAATTGACGGGCGGACCTTGGCCTATGCCCTGGATAAGAATTTGGAGGATAAGTTCCTGGCGGTGGCGCGGAGCTGCCGCTCCGTTCTCTGCTGCCGCTCCACGCCGCTGCAGAAGAGCATGGTGGTCAAACTGGTGCGGAACAAGCTGAAGGTCATGACTCTAGCCATAGGTGAGTAAAGGTTCAAGATCCACAAGCCACACATTCATATAACACCCCTTTTTATTTGAACTCTTGACCCAGATGCTTTAGATGTGCTTTGACTGCCAGTGGAAAGAAAGTGTCCAATGTTCATGGCCCGCCTGGAGATCACCTGTGTGCAACTGATATGGATGTTCTGCGCTGCATCGTTCCTTATATGTCAAAATTGTCAATTAGTGAACAAATAACTGTAAATCAACTTCCAGTCCTGTTCTGAAGACAAACAGACTAGGTTAGAGGCTAATAGGAACTAAACTTCATTAAACTGTAAACTGTAGTCTTGAACCTTTAGGCTGTCATCAGGTTGTAAGATCTAGTAGCATCCCAACAGATCAAAACACGCCTGAGCCACTGCACACAGCTGCTGAAAGGCGGAAAAAATAAAAGACTCCAGCTTACCTACAGTTTTTCATTTCTTTATATCCAAAATGGACAGAACTTGAGTCGAGCGACTGGGGATTCTCGTGAAACTGAGCTGACAGGTGTCTTTCCTCGCCTGAGGCCCTTCACCTTCACCTGAGAAACTCAGCAGACTCAAAAAGTTGTGACTACTTTAATGATCATGGCGCCTCCCCAGAATGCTAACTAGTTTGCTTTTTCATGCCATAACTCGGCCTTTTGCTGAGCCTCACCTCTGTCACTGCAACAAACTTGTTTTTATTAAATTGGTGAGACAGGTGTTGTGTCCGGTTGTTTGTGAGGCGTAACGGGGACCAGGGTTTAAATTTAATCAGAAATTGAGATTGAGATTTGAGATTCAGAGATTCAGTGAAAGTTATGTGAAGATAACTGACAGAGCTGCAAGTGCTGCCCTTTCACGTTCCCCATCCAGATCTTTCTGCAGGTCAAACGGACAACCTCCCAGTCACAAGGTACTTTATGTACTCTGTGTCCTAAACAAAGACCGGAGCAGCTGATAATTTTAGTGTCAAAAGCTAAAATATTTTGAACAAATGAAAAATATTCATAATTCAGTGAGCTCCTACAGTGCGTCGCTGTCATATAACCTTGCAGCAGTGATTATTCGTACACAGACAAACTTAAACAAATTCCCCAAAGTCTTCAAGAAGATATTAGATCTTTTTCCTGTTCAGTGATTGATAACGTGTGTTCCTGCGTCATGTCACTATTATCATGAGTATCAATGCGGCTACTCACTGGAACACAGGTGTAGTGAAGCTGGATGTTCCTTTTGCTGTGCTATCAGTATGGGTTGATTTGAAATTTTAGAACTAAGTGCACACTCATCACACACCTGCATCCCTGCTGTGACCACTGAGTGAAAACAGTGTTATTTTAAGGCCCATCTGTAATTATACACTTTGGCTTAATGAAGCTGTAGCATAATGGAGATGAAACGAGGGTGTCCGTGTGACCTCTAATGGCCTTTTCCTCATTTGTTCCTGCTGCTCTCAGGAGGATCCCGTTTTTGCCAGTCAAGCGCTTTTCTGTCATTGTTATGTTAGCAGTAATGTGGAGGAAACACTGCAGCTTCTCACACTCTTTTTATTTCTCTGTGGGGACAGCAGATGATGATTAAGCTTAAGGTCACTCTGAGCGTAACGTTACAATGTTTTCAGACCTCATCTGCTGTTAGACCGCTAACAAGAATGGATCCCTCCACCTTCTGTGGTCTGTATGTCCTCACGAAACATTTCAAAGTGTAATTTGTTTTCTTTCAACTGCAATTGAGAGGGTTTACAGTAAGCAAGAAAAAGATGCAACAAATGTGAATATAGTAGACATACAGTACTTACTTCTCTTTGGTTGTTGTAGCCTACGCGATCTGGCTAGCTTGCTGAAAGTTGGTTTTAACATTTCTGTAGAAATAAGTCCTAATTGACAATTGCAACGCTGCAGTACCAGCGTGTTTGGATAGATTTTGTCCTACTGGAACAGTGTTTGCCAGCACAACACAAACGGGTAACCTCTCTTTGAGCGCCCACCTACCTTTCATATTCAGCCGACGCTGCCACTCCAGTCCTGTTTACTATTGTGGCAATAAAACACTCTCTGCCCACCAACGCTTTCATCTCCCACTCCCTTCAGCCGTGGTGAAAAGAAGAATCCGCAGCCCTCAACAGGGCAAAAACAAAAGCACTGCTCGTCAGCCACCACAGCAGGCCTGGCTCTACCTAACCAGAACGACAGTTGAGCTGGTGAAGGGCATCTGACAAGAAGCAGCGCACACACACACACACACACACACACACACACAGAGCTAATATAACGGCTGAAGAAACTGACAGCTCTGTGAAAGCTTGACGTTCCTCCCACGTACATCACAATACAGCACGCTCAATAAAGTTCTTTCTGCTTCCAGGCTGCTGGCAAAATGATTCCGTGCCGATCTCCTGATTACAGTTTATTAATGTATCTTGAGGCTGTGTACTCAGTTTCCTACTCTGAGGGACTACTTTCTCTCTCTCGCACAACATTAATCTTAGGTGATGGGGCCAATGATGTCAGCATGATCCAGGTGGCGGACGTCGGTGTGGGCATCTCGGGACAGGAGGGCATGCAGGTAAGGAGAAATCTGGACGGGACCGTACAGGAAAGGGGGGGTGGGGGAGTGACTTGAAGGGGATCGTAATAAAATGCAATATGAGAGCTCCTGGGAGGTCCGAGAGGTGCTATGGGATAGAAGATAAGGGGAATAAGGGAAGACACTAGCGTTCTTTAGCATAACTAATGGATTTTCATTACTCTTAAGTGCGTGTTCTAGTCCACATCCATACACATCTTCTAAATAGTATTACCTGTGTGGTGCTGAGTCAGGAAGCCTGTCCTGTGTCCTGCAGTGAAGCAGGACACTTTATAGGTGCTTTAGTCTAGACTCCATCCACACCAGCTTCTCTCCTTGATCTATGGTCACAGCCAATGCCAAAGTCAAGGCTGCTGGCAAAAGTGTGGTTAAAAAAACTAATATTAAACCCCTCCCCCATGCTCATTTCACCCAAGCACCCTGTTCCGGAAAGGTGATCTTGCATAGCAATGATTGAGATTCCCAATTAACTTCCAGGGGAGGCTTCGGAGACGCTCTGCTGTGTAGCACATCTGTTGAAGTCTCAGGATCCTGTCCTTAACTGGGGCCGCTAGATTAATCATCGTTAATCAAATTTGCTCCTAATGAGACAGCGGCCACTCGTTGGGATTCCATAGTGTGCTGAGACGCGCACATTTCTGCGCTCAGGCCAGCACACACTGTATTATGATTAACATACCTTCCTCCGACCCGGAGCGCACTCCCCCGTGTAGCCGTTATGAGGCCGTTACGAGAGCACAGCAGAACCTCGATTGCACCACGACGAGGCATCTGCCGCTGTTCTTCTTGTTGACAAATAACGTTGACTGTTGAGATGTGTCATACAGGGTTAGCGGCGCCGTTTAAAATGTAGGTTATAAACTCGGCGCGACTACAGGGAGGGGTTTGTTTTAGATGATGATGGATGAGACTGACTGTTTTCCTGCCGCTGTGCCGATGAATCCCAAAAGGTGGCCTCGTTTAAGCGTTATTGCTTTTGGAAAGATGATACCCACTAAAGATTAATTAAAAGGAGGCAGGCGAGTGTAGCAGCGCTGGCCAATTCCTACAGTTATTTTTCTAATAACGTGTGTGTGTGTGTGTGTGTGTGTGTGTGTGTGTGTGTGTGTGTTGATGGTGAGAGGGAGAGAGAAAGCACAGGATGGAGGGGATTGAACGTTGGCTCCTTCTGGTGTTTTGCAGGCGGTGATGGCAAGTGACTTTGCTCTCCCACGTTTCCGGTATCTCCAGAAGCTCCTGCTGGTCCACGGACACTGGTGCTACTCCCGACTGGCCAACATGATTCTCTATTTCTTCTACAAGAATGCCGTAAGCCGCTTTTACCTCTTTATACACTCATCTCGCTGCACCTGTGCAGACACAAATGTTAGGGTCAGCAAGAATGGGATTTAGATCAGTCGACAAATAAAGAAGTAAAGTCCCGCAAAAAAGCGTGTTTTCTTGTTTTTCTGTCCCGCCTCCTCGTGTGAATTAATCCCCTGTTATCTTTTGTTCCCACAGATGTTTGTAGCGCTTATCTTCTGGTATCAGTTCTACTGTGGATTCTCAGGTTCAGCCATGATTGACCAGTGGTATCTTATCTTCTTCAACCTGATGTTCTCCGCCTTCCCGCAACTTATCACTGGCACTCTGGACAAAGACGTGTCAGCAGAGACTCTCAAACAACTACCTCAGCTCTATGTGAACGGCCAGAACTCCGAGGTCCGGTCTCCTTGTGTATTTGTCCCTCTTTGTTTAGTGTTAACAGATCTCTGAACACTGTTAACATTACCTGCTAAACATCACCATGCTAGCATTGTCTTTTTGAGCATGCTAGCATGCTGACGTTGGCCGATGTACAGCCTCGCAGTGCTGCCAGCACGGCAGGAGACTTTCATTCTTGGGCCTCTTCACACAAAGGAAACCGCAAACATTTTTCCTGCTAAATGAAATGAAATGACTTTGAAATGACTTGACTCTTTCATTTCTGTTGTAAAAATAGTAAAACTTACAAGTAGCCTGACTTTTTTTGTGAATTCATGAAATTTGTGTAGATTGTGTAAAAAGCTAAAGAAATGCACACTTTTTTGCTGGCAATGTTGAATCGATTAAGAAGAACATAGCAGACTTATAGACTGATATGTTGTTAATCATTAGTGATGTTGAAAGCTCAGCTTCAACTTTATGATTCATGACACTATATTTATATTATACTGCACCTTGGTATAATCTCAACCTCTGCTCAGTGAAATTGATGAGGTTCATGACGGTAAATCTCTGGTTTCATCTCACAGGAATATAAGCCATATATGTTCTGGATGAACATGATTGATGCCTTCTACCAAAGTCTGGTCTGCTTCTTCATTCCTTACTTTGTGAGTCTGGTTTTAATTTCCATCAGTTCGTCTTCACTCAGAAATTCCTTGTTACTTATCATTTCCGCTCTTTTGGGCCCTCCTCCCGTTCTTCTTTTTCTTCTCCTCCCCAGGCCTACGCTGACTCTGACGTGGATCTGTTTACATGGGGAACTCCCATCACCACCCTCGCATTACTCACCATTCTGGTGCACTTGGGCATTGAGACCAAAACCTGGGTAAGGAACCTCATTTTGGACCCACTGATGTCAATACTCAAAGATTTCTTCACTTCTCAGCGTTGCTTTTTCTCACTCAAATCAGCATGGCTTTGTGAGAGCACTGGTGTGAAGGCTGGATATTTAACTCCAGCTGATTAGATTGAACCAGAAAGCTCTGCAACATTAGAGCCTATATATCAGCTTGATAGCGTGTCTGCATCTGTCCAGGCCCTCCGCAAACTGTCTCCACCACATCACACCACAACACCACTTCACAGTGCCACAGAGCTCCTAAATATCTGTTTATTTTATTCCCCCTCTCTGCCTCGATTTTATTCTCAGGTATCCACGTGAGGTTCCCGTAAACGGCCCAGCAGTCTTGGTCATGAGCCATTTTAAATTTATGACCCTGCACTGAATCACAGTCTTTTCCATTATGCTGAGGCTGTAAATTTAGCCTGACAAGTTTTGTACATGAAAAATGTCCTTTTCACTAACTGCCTTCCTGGACATGATGGCCCCTCGTGCATAGAAGTATTCATGGTGAGCAACATCGACCGAAGGTAAACAATTCCAAATGCTCAGATGGCAGGTACTTCATTCTCTGGCCGCTCAGGAACATAATGCATGCATGATTGGTAATCGGCTGTGAAAGTCAATTAAAGGTATTTGAGGTGACAGCAGGCAGCACGCTTTCACTTCGCCCATACAGTAGCTGTGAGGCAGTAATTAATTATGCGCTCCTGTACGTGCTTGTGTGTCAGGAGGGACAATACTCCAGTGAATTCATTGTATAGAATTCACTCTGTCAGATGTCTATCAGTGAAATTAAGAAGGCCTCGGGGTGGCACGAGTGCAGTTAGTGCTCTAACTGCCAAAACTCATTAGAGAGCGCAGGAACACATATCTCCATCTAAATTATTTAGTGTGCAGAATGCTTATATTTATACCTTTTGATTACATTTACTGGTTTATATACATGCTCAAAGATAAATTCTGGTTTTAGGTAACCTTGGTCCAACATGGCATGAAACACGAGGCAGGTTGCAAACAAACTATTACTGAAAAATGTATGTTATTTATCATACATTTGTGGGAAAGAAAAGTCAAGGCAAGGCACGTTTATTTGAATAGCACATTTCAACAACAAGGCAATTCAAAGTGTATTGAGCATTTAGCAGCTAAAGAGGCAGATTTGTCCTTCAGGAGTTACATTTGTCAGATGACTATAAACAAATAAACTTTAACTGGAGTGTTACTGTCACTACATGTGGAAGTAGGCAGCTGTTTACTAAGCTGTTTGTCATATAAAGCAATAACATGTTGTGTTTACAGTTTGTTCTGCAGCTCCTAAGAGGCCATAAAAAAAGTATTCTACTTTAAAATTATATTTCAGTCTGGTGTACATAAAACCATAAAACATCCATGAAATTGTAAAGATCCACAGTAGTAATTGTAGTTGTGTGCAAACTGACTCGACTAGAGTTTAATTTCTAAATAAGTGTTCAAGATAGTATGGCTAAATGGGGGTTTGTTTACAACCTGTGTGATAAATGGACTCCCTTCCTGCCCTGTTGGACTTTGTTGAAGCGATTTTGCCACATCCTCAGATTCCAGCAAGTATGGCTGATACTAGAAAAACACACCCAGATTACTAAAACAAAATTTTTCTTTAAGACTCAAATGGTTTGCCAGTGTTGGTTTTGTTTATAACGGCCCTAACAGCTGACACGCCCCCTTATTGAATATCAGTTATTGATTGGACACTGCTGCTGATCGCACTGATCTGATTCATCACAACATCACTGGAGTTTCATATCGGAGTGAAGACGGCTAACAGATTAAACTGAGTGTCTCACTCACAAGTTTTATATTTTTTCTGATTCACCATCTAGTTAAAACCTGTGCAACTCTGAACATCAAAAGAAGCACGAACAACTTTCTTCATTTATTTGAAAGATTTTTCTGTTCATGAGCTTTTATTTCCCCCATTTTCTTGTTGTGGACGTTAAAGTCAGAGAAAGTCCGAGTCGGTCTGTCCGCAAGAATCATTTTTTACATAATTTATCGTCATTTCCATTCAGTCACGTGAGGCTAATTATTCCTGAGCGTCGGCTATGATATGAGTTAAATCATTTAAATTTCCCCTGAAACATTTAGCCTAAAAATGTAAAAGACATCATGATCACCGTGATTCTAAGTTATTAAGTATAATGACTTCAGAATCAGAATATCAATAAATACAAATGCAGATAATGAATAAATGATGTAAACACATTCTGCTAGTAGAAATGACCCTGTCTACAGTTATTATAGCCTGCTGGCGGCTGATCCAGCTGTGATAAGCTGCTGCCGTCATCACAAATGGATGCCAGTTAATGTGACGCTTCGGGGGCAAAGGACGTCTCATTTCTCTGAAAACATATTTCCTCTTTTCTTCTCTCTTTGCAAGTGAATCGTGGATGTAATTAAGAGAGCGGAGATGCAGTTTAACAAAGCTAATGCCAGAACTGTGACTACATGGTGTTAAAATATATGTCTTATGAGCAGTGATATTGGAGATTAAAGGGGTAGTTCGGTTTGATATTGCATTGGGGCAGTATGAGGTGCTTTTCAATGGTCAGTGTATTACCTGCAGTAGATGTCCCCAGTTTGAAGAACGAGAGTTATACTAGCACAGAAGCCTAAGCAATGTACTACTGTGGACAGGGTCAGCAGCAAAGCGTATTTTAGCCACAGAAAAAAATCTATCAGTTCAAGTGTTCGCTGTATTTAGAATATTCCCGGTGCTTTACTTTACCGTCAGACTGCCATTTCCTTTGGAACTACGTTTTGTCAGCCATAGAACTTCCGTATTCCTACACATAACATGGCTGCGCACTGCATAAAGCTATGGTTCCAGGTGTCCTTAGTGGGGCTCCAGGGGGTCCCAAGCAACAGGGGAATCATTTATTTTCACTATAATTCCATCCAGTAACACAATGACAGAATGTATGACTGTTTTGGTAATGGGTTTCATACATTTTTTGTAATAAAACATCTAAAAGTCAAAATCCTATCAGATGGGCGACCATGGGACAAAATCGTATCAAAAGGAGGTCCGCTGTCTAAGATGTCAGTTTGGGGGTCACTGTTGATGAGGAGCTGCAGGTAATATCTTCAAGTCAACATAAATCCTAAAATGTCATCCCGTTTTTAATAATTAACATTCGCCATGGATTAACTCTTGTTGTTAAAGTTGCCATTGTATTGAGTTATCAATCGAGGTAATGCACTATTTAGTGATACATTTTTGTAATACTTTGCGGGGGCAGGGATGTCTGTGGATGGCTTGGTGGTGTTATCAGCTGTGTTAATCAGTATTCCTTTCTTTATAACATAATAACGTTATAAGTGTACAAAAGTATCAGCAGTGATATCTAACACTGACTTTTATATTCTTCGTCTTTTACTAAATCAAGTGTTTTTCACACAAAAAAGAAAAAAGAAAGAAATGATAATACTTCTCTGTGTCTTCTTCTCCTGTAGACCTGGATGAACTGGTTGTCTATCGCCTTCAGCATAGCCTTATTCTTCACAGTTGCTCTGTGTTACAATGCCTCCTGTCCCACCTGCTACTCTCCCTCCAACCCCTACTGGACCATGCAGAGGCTGCTGCCGGACCCCCTCTTCTACCTGCTCTGTGTCGTCACGCCAGTAGCAGCACTGCTGCCCAGGTACGCTGTGCTTCATTTGTGCTTGACTGAATACAAAAGCCCGTTTCTCAAATATTTATGACCCGTGCCATGAATTAGATCTGTACCAGATGCCTTTTAATGATTGTGTGTCCTGATGTCTGGCTTTGTTCTACTTTCCAGATACTTCTACAGGGCGTGTCAAGGCACGCTGTTTCCCAGCCCAGTCCAAGTTGGACGACAGTTGGATAAACTCCCCGCTGAAACCCGCAGGAACATCCTCAGCCTCAGCAGGGTGAAGGTGGGGTCACCGCTCAGCCCCAAGCCTCCCTTCCTGTCCCTCACTAAAGGTTGCAATAAAAAAGACCGGAGGAGCCTTCCCAGATCCAAGACATCACAGGGGCCTGTTTTACAGACAGACAGTGAGATGGGCCTTTCAGATGTCTCCACATTAGGTCCTACAGAAATAGACACACTTCCTTACACCAAAGACACACCTCCATTCTCGGGGGAGCCACAGCCTCCTTCCACCAAAGACTCGGAGGTTCTAGATAAGACTTTAGAGCCGTCAGATCTGAGCGGGTCCAGCTGGATCACCTCCACGCCCGTGCTCACACAGACAGACAGTGTCCAGCTGAACCTGCCCCCTGATGGAGACTCCCAGTGTGTCAAATACACGAGGAACTCTGAGGAAACACTAAAGTCTGACCACAGCGTTCACCCAGCACAGAGGACAGAGCAGGGGGCACAACAGTCGCTGCACACCACCTTGTGATGTCATACAGTCTTAAGTATGTTACTCAAACTCCAATTTGCACGATAGTTTTTTAAAGTCTAATTTTATTGTATTTTTCAAGGAGATTCTTTTATAAAAGGTACATATAGGTACTTTATATTTTGGAAGTTGAAAACGTAAGATATTTTCAGGGTTTGGGAGATGGAAGAACTGGAATATCTGACATTTGTTTGTTTTTTTATCCTGGGATTTTATTTTATTTTTTTCTCACAAAGATGCATCTCAGTACTTGATCAGGTCACTGTGTAAGGAAGATCAGAGTCGAGACATTCCACTGCTGGTTTATTTGGGAGTTTGTTTTCTCTCTTACTGAAATCAGCTTTGCCTGTAAATGCATTAAAACCTGGATCAGATGCCACTGTGGCCTTGAATCAGTGTGTATATTCCCGAGAAGAGTAATTTATGTATGTTTTAAATCCCCACAGAAACTTGTTTCAGTGCAGATTCTCAAAGAGTTTTATCTTTACATATATCAGCAATTAGTGGCATTGGCTCTGTACACATTTCAGTCCCGTTGCTGGATTTGCTGAAAACTTTTTGCTAATTTTTTAAAGACTGAAAAGTGTGTTTATAGCTGTTGTCACATTCCACTGAATAATTATGAGAGTTGTTGAGAAATTGTAGTCTTAATACACCAAGAATCAGAAAAGAACCAGAAATTATGCTCTGTTTGAGTGGATGTGTGTGTAACTTTGTGAGTGTGTGTCCGTGTCCATTGACTCATTGGATCTGTTTTAATATTGCCAGCATGTTTCACATTAATAGAATAGTTTGGCCTTTTGGGAAATATCTTTATTTGCTTCCTTACCAAGAGATCCCATTTTCATGTCTTGTCTGTTAAATATGAAGTTAGTCAGGAAACAGTTAGCGTAGCTTAGCACGAAAGACTAGAAATGGGGGAAACAGCTAGCCTGCCTCTGTGTATATCATCCTCTTCAAGCTCCTCTAAAGACGATTAATTGACATGTCCTGTTTGCTTAATCTGTACAAAACCTTCCTGTTGTTGCCTCAACCAGCAGAACCTCTGGGAAGTTGTTGCTCCCGACCAAGAAATAGTCCAGCATAAAACCACAACAGTTTTTGTTTGGAATAAACAAAAGATAGCGTCTTAAATAGTGCGCTTTACAAGTGCTAGTGGGCAAGTGTTAGTATCCTTAGGACAGAGCCAGGCTAGCTGTTTCCCCCAGCTTCCAGTCTTATCTGGTTTTAGATTCATATTTAACTTACAAACATGAGACTGATATCAATCAGTGAAGCTGGAGCCAGCAGACGCTTAGCATAGCATAGCAGAAAGACTGGAAACAGCTAGCATGGCTTGCAGCTAGCTCTGCCCAAAGTGAACCAAATCTGCCTACCAGCTGCTCTAAAGCTCACTAATTTTTTTTCCAGTTTTACAGATTTTGTTTAACTTTTGGACAGAGCCAGGCTAACAGTTTCCACACCTTTTCAGTCTTTATGCTAAGCTATGGTAAGGTTGTATTTAGTGTACAGACATAACAATGGTATCAGTCTTGTCCTCTAACTCTACCCAAAGTGTTGACCTATTCCTTAAAGCACTGTACAGTAGGTTGACAACAAGCTACCATCATGTTTCACAAACAAGTTTACTTGAAGAGTTCATTTCAGCCCAGTCTAATATTTTGTACTGCTGGTGCTCAGCTGTAACCCGGGAGCTCAATGGTGAAAGAATCCCAAATATATGCGGCTTTAAGACTTAAATTTGCACTTTGAAAGCATTATTTTAGAATTGCCATTGAGTACTGTTCTGTGCTCGGATGCAGTATGAAACGTTTCACACTTTTGAAAGGAAACATGATGTCCTTGCCATCATGCACAAACTAACTAGTGGAAGTATGGAAAATTGGAAAGATGCTATTTGTTCACTTGTTTAGCATTTAAAGCAGCAGCACCTTTGATATTTTATGACTGTTGTATCTCTTGTGTCATTGCAGTACATTTTTGTAAAGTCTTTTACCAAAGATCATTTATATTTCTGTATTTGCTAAGCAAAAGTATGTGCCTTAACACTGGATCAGAAATTAAAAATCTAAGAGTTTGCTTAGGGTGCTGAAGCCGTATTTGTTTAAAGATGACGGTGCATCTTAAGCGGCGTTTTGTGTTGGTGTAGATGATATTCCTGGGGCTACATGCTATGTGGTTTCTTTCCTCCCTGTCTGTTTCTGGCATGTTGTTCACATTCTGACTCCGCAGTCTGTCCACTTAGTTTTATAGGTTCTGTCTGTTCTGTGCTTTTGGCATAACACATTATGTGCCAGAATGAAGCTTGAGCGTATTCACTGCTGAATCCCAACATACCCACTTTCACAAAGTCCTCACAGGAACGTTCGCTCTCACCGCACACAGCCTCGAACATATCTGAGCTCAATGAGTTGATTTTTCATTTTGTATTTTGGTTTCAAGGTAGACCTACTGTAAGTTCCATGTCTTACATTGTAGATTTAACACTCATAGCGATAATTACCTGCTGTTAAATCGCTGAGTTCAGTGTCATTCAAGGTATTAATCTAGATATCTAATAGAAACAAGGTCACACTGAGTTCTTGGTCTCGCCTCTCTAAAGAAAGCTGGAAGCAATGAAGAACTCCAGCAGCAAATCCCCATCAACAACTGTATTTTCAGTTTTGTTCGGATATACAAGTTTTTATTATCATTTCTTTGTCCTTTGAGTAATTTGAAATTACTTGCATCGTGGCTACTTGTCAACAAAATTAAAAATGATGATCATAAAGATTATAATAATAGTATATAAAAGTATTTATCCTTTGCTACCTGTTCAGGAAAATGTATTCTCTGCTTAATAAAATGTTTCAGTTCCTCAATTTTATATTGTCTTTGCATTTGACCTGCATTCTTTTAAATACTACACACCATACCTGTGTAAATAGATTAAATACGACATGGCTCAAAGACGGCCTGTCTTGTGTTATTGCAGTAAAAGTGTAAATGCTGAGGTTTGCTTGATCAGTGTACCTGTCTAGATGAGCCCACGGGTTTATTTTGAGCTCCCAGGGGGCTGTCGCAAGGAACTGTCTTATATTAACTTTTAAAATGATGTTACTGTTATTATTAACATATCCCAGCATGCACAATACCAACACCATTCAGCCATCATTCATTTTATCATGAATTCATAAATCAAGTAAAACATGTTCAATACATCCTGGGATTTTTTGCTTCTACCTTGGTCTGATATAACCGCAACCTTGTGGTTGGTAACATTAGCTAATGGTAGTTATTTTTAAATTAGATGCAGTGGAACTGAGATTAATGAGTAAGGTCGCTGATTGCATACCTTTTGTCTACTTGTGCTTCTGTTACACTACATTTAAGCGTGCCCAAGATGTCTGATAACAGACATGGTGACTCTCCCCTGAGGGAAAAGACTTAAATCCCTGAAATCCAAAACAACACGCTTCCTCTACAGCACTACTAAATGGATCCTCTGACTACTGACTTGCAGGGTGTCCTACAGCACTGGCACTCTACTTTTTCTTTTCTATTATGTTTATTTAACTTATTATCTCTGTTAAAATGGTATGCTTGTGTGTGGGTGGTCAAAAAGGAATGGGGGGGTTATGTGTATGTTTTTACACTTCTGTGTTGTAGTGAGCCCACTGCACCAAATTCCTGGCAATAAAAAAAAAATGGCAATAAAGTCTTGAATCTTGAGCTGCATTAGATGTTTGTTTCTGTCATAGGATCACCTTATAAAGTTGTTACGGTGAACTTGGCAGCAAACAGTTGTCTACTTACGCACCAACTAGATGTGGAGCAAAAATTGCATTTATTTGGAGTCAAGTGTCCACCTGATGAACATTCACTCTGTTTTTAAGCTGTGATTGGTCTCCACCAACTCCTGAACTAAATATCTAGCTCTTTGGCTGCTAAATACTCCACTATGCTCACCGGCTAACTGCTAACCATGTCTGTCGTTCAGGGCTATGTGGTTTATCACTGGAAACAGATGCCTGCTGTAAACTGGTGAAAGCAGCGAGGGTGAAGCAAAACTGTAAAAAATGTTTAAAAAATGTTGAACAGTGAGCTGAAAGGCATTACATTTCTCCACAATCTGTGCGTTTCTGACAAAATGGGGATAAAAAGGGACAAATAAGACCACCTTCAAATTAGTGTCAAAGTCAGTGTTACAGTTCTGTGTAGCCCAGTGGGCAGGTCATGATATTAACGGTGCCAGGGTTAGGGGCTTTATTCCCAAAGGATGCACTGCACATGCTAAAAATGTAACTTCTCATGATGTTGAAAGCCTCTTGGGTAAAAAACATACACCAGTTTGCAGTTGTAACATTCAGCTCTCAGCCTCTCTGTTCTGCTCCGCTCACACATCTGTACAAAGGTGTGAAATAAGAGACCCTGAAGATGGATTATCTTTGGACTGGTGTTGCAACGGTTTGTCTTTGCCTGGTGTGCATAACATCTGCGATGGCTTTCCAGAGGTGGGAGCGTTATTAATGCTGAGGGAAAAGGGACAGACAAGACTCTGCTGATTCTGCCTTTGGTGAGCTGCTGTAACAGGACGGCCAAATTACTGACCGCCGCTGCAAGAGCAGGTTCCTCGTCTGACTGTAGAGATAATGATGAGTCCTCTACCCTTGCAGTGCTCCTCTCTCCATCTCTTTCAAAGCCCCTGTGTAAACCAGTCGGATTGATCAGCTGTTTTTTTTTTTTGCATACTGTGTGCCTAAGTGTGGAACTTTTGTGCCATTGTGCAAAGCTTTAGTCTCTGCACAACAATGCTTTTTTCTGTGATTTATCTGCTCTCACTGGCATTAGATAAGCAGCACATGCAATTAAATGGATATTTGTCACACGTGTCACATATTGTTATGAGAATTAATGTGAATGATTGATAATATAATTAAACAGGCTCCTCTCTGGAAATGAAGGACTCCTCACAGTCTCCTCTAGTATTCTTTCATTTTCATTAATGACTTTTTTGATTACCTGCCGTCTACAGACAGACAGGAGACTAATTCTGCAGAAGCTAAGGAAGTTTGATTAGCATTTTATCATAGAGGAGCTTCATTGATCCTGGCCATTAAAGTCGCCTTGACCCACTTCATGACCCACTGTTTTAACAAGTTTAAATCAGGACATTTTCAATTTCCTAAACTGCCTCGTATATAATCTGGTCCAATGAAACCGTCAGAGAGCTGGATTATGGGAATTGTTTATGTTTAAATGCCTTGCAGCCTCTCCTCCCCACTTTTCAAAGTGTAGAGTTCTGCTGAGAAGACTTGAAGGACTTGTTCAGTTACACCAGTGAAGCTATGCATCACTTTTGATTCCAAATAACAAATGAAGGCTTTTTGCGAGCCAGGGCCATCTGTCTTCCAGTTGGTGGAGGCATTGTAAGGCTCCATTCTGCACTATCACGTAGGAGTGGCATAGCCAAAGCATTATTGCTGTTTTTCAGTCTAACGTCCCACTGACACAGGAATTCATCCAACAGAAACAGCAGGGACACATACTGGACAGATAACACAAAGATAAAACACACATAAACACCTAGGGGTAATTTATAGTCTCCAGTTCCCCTGCAGGAGGAAACAGGAGCACTGAGAGAAAAACAAGACTGATAATAATAGTTTTTATATTTATATGATAAATTAAACAGTAACTTGGTAACACCTGGCGTTAAAGTGTTTCACGGCCCTCTCTGGTTGAAAGTTGAAAGTATCTTTCACCTCTGACCACAGCCAGCATTCCTGATAGGTGTGGTCTGAAGTGTGAAGTGTGAACCTGTGACCACACCCGGTAGTGATGTCACAGTGTCCTGAAGTACACCTGTACATCACTGTAGCAAGGTGTGAAGGTAAACAGCTGGAGGTCAGCAAAAACAAGACTTTCAGGGGGTGTTGATTTACTCTTTAATATTTAATATAAAATGCAGTACATCCACAATACAGTACATAACGCGACAAAGAGGCTACGGGCATGCTAGAAGCACTGTGAGGCTATATTTAGGCACAGAGGTGGTTTGCGCTAAATGCTAACATCATCATGCTAACATTCTCACAGTGACAATGCAACATGCTGATATTTAGGTGTAATGTTCACCAGGTTCATTATCTGAGTTAGCCTCTATGTTAGCATGCAAACATTTGCTTATTAGCTCCAAATATAAAGTGAAGTTGAAGCTGATGGGAATGTCATTATCTTTGCAGGTTATTGGTCATAAACCAAATGTGAGACATTTCCCAGAGGGAAAATCTTTAATATTCTTTTCTTTAACTCTTGAGAAAAAAAAACTAAGATCTCAATAGTATATCTTTTTGAGATCACTCCAACCTGAAAAGCAGTTGGGAACTCTGGGGAGATGTTTGTATTACATTATTGTCTGTGCTTGGAGAACTGTGCTGGAGGCTTTCCCTGAGCTGGATTTGAACCCTGCTCCTGCTGTTTAAAGGGCAACAACTCTGCTGCTGCGCTATCCAGCTAAAATTAACAATGAAGGACTTATTGTCTTTAAATAGAATACAATTTTTCTTCATTTAAAAGAGGAGAAATACCATATCCACATTTAAAGTCCTCAAAATTCTACTCACGTAAAAGGTATAAAAGTATTCCATAGTGAATGTACTTAAATATCAAAAGTAAAAGTGCTCATTAATGAGAATTAATCTCTAAACATCATGTCAAAGTATTGGCTGTTCCAGTTATGCTGGCTGTGACTACCTTAACCAATTGGAAAGCATGACATTTGAAAGTGCATTAAAGTACAAAGCCCCCATAAAAAGAAAATACTCAACCTCAACATTTGAAGTAAGTAAAGTACTTGAGTAAAATAACCCCTAAGTGGGGTCACTAAGACAAAACTGAGAAATATCTTGGAGCTTTTTTTCTGATCCACATTCTGGAGACTGAAATTACACTTATTTGGATACTGTAGAGATCTCATCTTTTGATCAGAGTAAGACAGAGATGGGTTTTTGCTCCTGAGGCCAATATCAGAAAACTGAGACACATTTGAGAAGAATCATGAGATCCCAGGAGTCATAGCTGAGTTTTCTTTGAGCTGTTTCCCTGATCTCATGGTCCAGTGTTCAGGAGACTTATTTAAGATCAGTTAGAGATCTCTTGTTTTGATCAGTCAGACATAAATGAGATTTTATATGGTCGTTTCTCCTGAGATGAATTTGAGGAGTGGGAGAAAAGGATCACCTTGGTATTAAAAGCAGCTCATTTGTGTCTAGGAGAAAAGAAGGAAATACTAGCGCCACCGCGTGGTTCATCATCTGGGGACAATGGATATCTGAAAAAAATACAATACCAATCCATCCAGTAGATGTTAATATATTTTAGACCGGACCATTGACCATCATTGCCATCACTAGAGTCACACAGCTACGATGGCCAAAAAACAACACTCAACGTACAAAAAGAGCAGGGACATGTTTCAAACAGAGGACGTTCATGCTGAGTAAACTATGTGAGGCATAAACCAAGATGTAAGCAAATTCCTTCTTTTTGCCTCACAAACATTTCAGTCGACCGTTTGCCCGCCTGATGTGATGATGTCAACATTCACGTTCTGCTGAACAGTTGAAAATCCCCTGAGTGGATGAGCTTGGATTATGAGCCAGAGGTGAGAGGGCTGATAATAAATGTTCATGTATCCTGATCACAGACAAGACATCAAATCTGTCTTGATTACCTCAGTGACCCCTGTCTCTGTTCGCTGTATGGCACACTTCCAGGAATTGCTTAACAACCATAATAAAATAATCCTACACTCCACACTACAGCCCCGTCCTACATGCAACCTTCACTGTCCTGTCCTGAACTCCGTACCACCCTGCAGTCACATTCCTCAACTGCTAATAGTACAACTGAGGTTAATTAATATATTCCGGGAAAAGAGATGTGCCATGATGATGTCAATTTTAGGCACTCTTAATCCATATCAAATGGCTGGAAGGAAAATGATATAACCATAGATTATCACACATACAGTAGAAAGCAATGGTCACCAGTATCAGCTAATGTTCGGTGTAAGACATTTACCTGAATCAGTGGCTGCTAAAACCCTAATTCCCTCAATTTGAAACATTACACATAACACAACTGCAGAGTAAAGGTTGCTTGGGAAAGATGAAACATGTGTGTGCTGGAGTGTAACGTCCGGCCACAGTGTAGATTAATGGAGTTGCCTCCTTTTCCATATCCTCTGTCATGTTCAGCTGTGATTGAGTGAATGAGTGCATCAGGGCAGACGTGTCTCAAGTTGTATTTAACATCTCTACAAACTAAGACAAAATAACAAACAGGCAAAGAGGATCATAATTATAAAATTATATCTACTACCCTTATAAGTTGAAGCCATCGTGTGGTTCACAATTTGAATTTTATTTCACAGTGCAAAAAGGCTTTTCATATTTCATTATTTGGTTTTCAAACAAATTAAGGGGAACTCTGTTAAAACAACTATACAGTTAGAACCATCTATTTTAATCATTTAAAATGTTTTTTAAAATAGAGCAAATGTCTCAGAGGTGGAGTGGTTCCCAGTGGTTCCCACCCTGGGATATTTAAAGGGGGTCAAAAGATGATGGCAGATAAAACATATAGACCCTACACAGAAACAAGTTTTTCACTTCAATTCAATTCAATTCAATTCAATTTTATTTATATAGCGCCAAATCACAACAACAGTTATCTCAGAGCGCTTTCCATAAAAGAGCAGGTCTAGACCGTACTCTGTGATGCTATTTACACAAACCCAACAGTTCCAACTAAGAGCAAGCACTAGGCGACAGAGGCAAGGAAAAACTTCCTTTTAAGAGGCAGAAACCTCGAGCAGAACCATGACTCAGGATGGGCAGCCATCTGCCTCGACCGGTTGGGGGTGAAGGAGAGAGGGGGGGGGGGGGGGGG
>NC_060154.1:26770954-26832342 GCF_021292245.1 Micropterus dolomieu
AAGGAGAGAGAGGGGGGGATGGAAGGAGAGAGAGAGGGGAGGGAGGCAGCCTACACAGTATACACACAGAGGTACAGACAGTAAAGGTGATGTTGCTATAGACTGCATGAAAAATGGTACAGATATTTATAGTAGTAATGATAATAATCGTAATGTTAATGATTATAATAACAGTAATAACGATAGGACTAGTAACAATAATTGTAGCAGAGGGTGTCGAGCAGGAACACGGGGGCAGCTGGTGACTCGCAACCACAGATCCAGACTCCACAGCTCCAGAACCAGAAACACCTGCAGGAAGTGATAGGAGAGAGGAGAGAGACGAGAAAGCACAAGACTACCGGAAAGGGGAGGAGTCGAGTTAGTAACATGCATTAATAGAAAGAGGTTGCATACAGAGGGAGAGAAAGAAGAGGAGAGAGGAGCTCAGTGCATCATGGGAAATCCCCCGGCAGTCTAGGCCTATAGCAGCATAACTAAGGGATGGTTCAGGACTCACCTGAGCCAGCCCTAACTGCCTCCTGAACCCAAACTGGAACCTGGCTCCACAAGAGAGGAGCTTGATAGCTGATAGTTTTAAACACAACACTAACATATTATCACTTTTTAAGTTGATATGGTGAGCTTGTAAGCAAACAGTTGCTTATTCACACATCCAGCAGTTACGGAGCAACATTGGCAGTCATTTGGAGTCATGTTTCTGACACACTGATGAACATTAAGTCCAATATTCACATTATTTTATCTCTGTTTTTGGTCTCTACCAACTCCTGAGGAAAATATCTGACTCCAATATGTTCACCAGCTAACTGTGTCTGTCTGCTGTTGAGCAGGTTGTATCAGCAAAATTGTATCAAAAGTAGAGTACTTGTTGGTCAACTCCTTTCAAAGTGTTATGTTATTATTTATGATATTATTGGAATATTATTACCAATGCATTAACAAGTAAACCACATTTTATTAACACAGCTGGTCAAGGTAACTACAGCATATAACCATAACCCTGTTGGGTAGTTTAATCTATAATAGTACATCATGTTCTACACATTGTTTGTATGTTTTGTGTGTAAAAATATGAAAAATAAGTTAGTAAATAAATAAAACAGTTACAATTAAAAAGCACAACATTTGCCTCTATAATTTAGTAGAGAATAAGTATAAAGCAGCATAAAATGGAAATTCACAACAGAAATAATTAGGTACTTCAAAATTGTACTTCTGTAAATATACTTACCACCATAAGTGATGAGGGGTTACCAGTCAAAAGAGCAGCTGTGTGGAGGTAATTATCTATACTTATCTATACTATTTACAGTATAATGTGAAATAAATAATCCAAAACATAGACAAAATCAATCATTCACCTTGTGAGAAAGTGTCCATGAGCTGCGTGCCTGATGCTTTGTGTGCTTACAGTGACTCCCAGTGTTCATGTGGATTACTGCAGCCACTACTAGAGTCGTGCATGGCAGCATGGATATTGCACAGGTGTGCCTTAGGCTGGCCACAATAAAAGGCCACTCAAAATAGAGACAAAAGGATGGAAATTAATGCTGTGCATGATATCCTTTTATTCAACATGAAATGTGTATATTTGGAATGTCCCTCATATAATCACAGAGCTAATTTTAGCACATATCTATTATTAATAAATGTGAAAAGTAGGTTTTTGGCTTTCAGGAACATGCTCTTACTAACCTATGTTACTGCAAGGATATCAGTATATTATTATCTGTATTAGCATGTACAACCCTCTGTGTATGAGCTACATATAACATTCTGATAGATTCAGAACGTCCCACTAAGTGTAAAACTCTATATCAGGCTCGAACGCTGACAGAATAACAAACATCTCCTCAGCACCATGAGACCGATGCACATGGATTAGATGATGCATAATTTACAAGGCCTTATTGCACAATGAGATGGCAGGGGGTTGAGTACCTGCTGCATATGCCAGGTTTGATTTATGGTTTATGTATATGATTTGGATGTTATGAATTAGATTATACTGTGTTGGCCTCCACCAACACAATCATGGTTCTTAGTTTTCATACCCGTTACACTTTGTGTTTTCTGCCACCTCTGTGTGTATCTTTGCAGAGATGTATAATCTGGGGAAGTCATCATACTGAATGTATTTGACAAATCTGTGAATAAACAGCTCTCTGGTGCAGGAATTAATCAATGGAGTAATACCACTATAATACCAAATACATTATATGATTTACTGTATGTTTTAGCCAATAGGTCTATGATAGAATTTCTCACTCTTTCACATATTTGTGATTTATTTATTTTTGATACTTAAAGTGCATTTTGTTACCAAGGTAAAATGTTATAGTGGGACTCAGTTGAGTATTTTTTACATTGTGGTATTGCTTTATTTATGTAGCCTAAAGGATCTGAATACAGTACCACTGCTTCACATAGGCAAACGCTGATAGAGTGCAAGTGTCCTAATGAATAGGCCTACTCACACATCAAAAAACATTCATGTGATGGTCTTTGTTTTTTATGTTTGTATTCCTATCTTATATTACTAATACCTCTAAATATATGGACATCCAGTGCTGTGCAAAAGTGTGGCTGGTGTGGAAAAAAATCTATAAAGAATGCTTTTTAAAAATTAGACATGTTAATTGATTATAGGGTATCTATCAATTAACGAAATGCAAAGTGAGTGAACAGAAGAAAAATCTAAATTAAATCAATATTTTGAGTGACCACCCTTTGCCTTCAAAACAGCATCAATTATTGGCAGGTAGGTTGGCACAAATAACTTGGCGACCCAAGGCCACACGACGTTTTGAGGTCTGTAGCTACTGACTCCGCAGAAAGTTGGCGACTTCTGCGCTCTGTGCGCCTCAGCATGCGCTGACCCCGCTCTGTGATTTTATGTGGCCTACCCCTTCGTGACTGAGTTTCTGTTCTTCCACTTTGTTATAATACCACTACCAGTTGACCGTGGAATATTTAGTAGTGAGGAAATTTCACAAAGGGACTTATTGCACAGGTGGCAACCTATCATGTACCAGGCTTGAATTCACTGAACTCCTGAGAGCGATCCCTTCTTTCACAAATGTTTGTAGAAGCAGCCTGCATGCCTAGGTGCTTGATTTTATTATCCTGTGGCCATGGAAGTGATTGAAACACCTGAATCCATTGATTTGCAGGGATGTCCTAAAACAATAATATAGTGTACACGTAGGCTATACATACTCTTTATTGGCCCACTGTCTTTAATTCATCCACGAAATGTATTTCATGTAAAGCTTTTAGACGGTGTGTTTTCTTAAAGTTAGAGTGTGTTTATGGCACTTTACAGTGTGTGGATTGCACTGATTGTGTAGTTAGAGAATAAGAGAAACGTGAGTGTTGACCTTTTTTATACAGTCTATGGTCTTGACACATAAACGTCCTGCCTGGTTAAATTGTTAACAACGTTTCAATAAATAAATGAAATGAGCTTAAACGCTGCCATATTTATGTGTATTGTTTTTTTTTTTTGAAATGATATAGTTTATTTCGGGTGTGTTTTTGCTCTAGGTGGGAGGGTGCATGATGTTTGACAGCGGCGCGCTGCATGCCGGGATATATCATGCTCTTGTTTACAAGATGGTAGCGAGGGTATTTTGCTCTGACTTACAAACAATAAGGTATTACGACTTCCTAACGTTGCCACACTTGAGCCTCACCCAGGCTGCGTGTCGTTGAACAAACTGAAGGTGTTTTAAAAGGAGTGTCGGGGAGTCGAGCGGACTGAATGTCGCTGAAACAGCAGCTCTCAGGCTGACAGGACGGGTTTTTTTGCACTGTCACTGACTGACAGACAGACAGACAGACAGGATATAACCCTGTTCAAATCACAGGTTAGTACAAGAAGCTGGCCGAGACATGGCGTTGTTTGGTGTCTTGTTCACTTCCTTAGCTTGTTAATTAATATATTTAATAAGCTAGCTTGAGGCGGTACAAGTAGGAAAGCACCACAAGTTGCTGTGACCAATATAACCAGTGCTGTCTGACAGCTCGCCAGTCAGCTGTCAAGTTTTTGCAAAATCACGTTGGTGCTGAAATGTTGCTAATGTGGCTAGGTTAATAACTAGTGCGCGTAATGTAACCAGGATGCATACACTGGTTTAAAAAAAACACACAAAAACTAGACATGTTTTTCTCGGATAAGTTAGGTCATGGGGAAAAACGCACAAAATTAATCTTAACAGGCGTAATAAAAAGGTTTTAGCGTCATACAGCTGCTCTCAAGCTACATCTCTGGCAGCCCAAAATCAGTGGCGCCCCCAGGAAATTTTCCCAGAGGGGGCCACTGAAAATCCTGGGGTGGCACACTAAACCAAAAGCCATAACTGAATTTCAGGAATTCTATTATGCAGTAAATAGACTAGTTGAATACTGCATAAAAATATGAGTTAAGGAATCACAGACTGATATACTTTTGGTTTCTTATTTTACAGTTAAAATTGTCTAATGTCCATAGACTAAAACCAGTTCAGTTAACATTCCATAAAAATCCTGTTTGATGTGGTATCTGTATGTGTTAGGCAATTAATTGTTCTTTAAATAGGCAAGTTAACCTTTTCCTTAAAAAGACAAATACAGCTTTTATTTGTAGGAGTGAGGTGACGGGGAGGAACAAAACATTTACTGTGAACAAGCCTACTCAAGATTACAGACATCATGGATGTCAATTTTCCTTTAAATTCAAATTGAAATGAAATATACGATATGTGTCTGTATAGTGTTGTGTAATTATTTGTTAACATAATAAGTTTGGTGTTACAAATAACTAGGATAGTTATTCTTGCAATATCCCACTTTTTAACAACCGATTTGACTAGTGTCATATTTATATGTAAAAATGGTGGAGCACCAACCATTTCAAAACATAAATACCAGTAAAACTACACTACTCTCTCTTGCTTCTGTGTTTTTTAACATGTCAACAAACAGCATGGCTCCACAAAACACATGAGAGAGCATTTACACAAGTTACAGTACCACTGTTACAAACGTAAATTAAGAATGCAATATTTAAGCAGACACAACCAAGCTCAGAACAAATGAGCCTACAGGGCCATAGGCAAAGAGCAGTAAGCTCAACACCAATGAAGTCAACGACGCGCACAGACAACGTTTTAGGGATCCAGAGCCTTTCTATAGCCGCTTTCCACAGAGATCCTGCAATCAAAACGGAAAGACTGTATGCCAATGTACGTTCACATGAGGAGACAGGCTACACAGCGGTTTTTCCTCTGGGCAAACTTCTGGGTGACTGAAGTTTTTAAGACAGTCCGCGGCGTGGCCCCGCAGTGTTTGTTGTACTGCTCACTGGAGCGCCTGTTGGGCGCAAGTAACGTTGAGCCCAGTTTCACAGCATCGTCCAGATGACTCCCTCTGTTCTCATGTTTTGCAATCCTTTCACAAAGATGAAGATGAAAACAGGCACAGGACAGTCTCCCTCGAAACCATAACATTAACAGCTGGTCACATACAGCGCTGTCAGGGGCTCCAGTGTTCGTACGATGATGCTAACCTGTTGCTATCTGCAGTCTATTAGCTCTCACACACAGTGCAATACACACAACTGTGTAGCAGTGTGACAGACTTATTATAAATTAGCCAGGCTACTAACTGTCTCTGTACATTAATTAAATTAGACTTTTCTTTCTTCTGCAGCTTGTTGCTGCCTCCACAGAAAACACACACATTTGGCTCAACACCGGTGTACTCTGCTCTGCCTGTTAGTCCTGCCTCTTAATCAGTCACAATTTTAGAAACGTGATTGCCATCTACATGGACAAATCAGGGCCCTAAACATTACAGAGAGCGTAAATGAATAAATGCGTGTGTTGAGTTTAGCCTCTTTCACTTTTCTGAGTCTATGTTCACAAGTCACTGAATAATCAGTCTCCAAATTAAAAATGGGCATTGTTTCCGCACGTGGCAAAGCAGCGGTAAACTTATTAATTATTTGTAAGGGACGGTACGAATTTGTTGGAGTGGGGAGGGGGACTGAATCTTATATTTAATTTCATACAAAAAAAGCGAGAGCCTCCCGAGCCCTATTAAACATTTCTTTGGACATAGAAAAAATCTGCTAGACCCTCCACTCCATATCTCTGTCCATATTTACAGTGTGGCAGATGTAACAAAATGGTGTAAATACAGCCACTCTCTATTTTGCAATAAAAACCTTAATAAAGGAATAAAGAAAATAATAAAAATAAAGAGTTATTACAGCCACTGAATAAGTGAACCGGAAAGGGCTTGAGCAGTCCTGCTTTTAAAGAGCGAACCCTAAAATATAAGAATGCACTTTAACACTGTCAGTATATTGAAGTTGAAGTCACGCTGACGGACAGGAGAGAGAGTAGAAAGCTGTGTGCCGCAGATGTTTTTATACGCCATTAACCTAGCTCTTACGCACAGCTGAGTTGACTGTTACGCACGGTGACACGAACAGTTGTTACAACTGTGACTGAATGAGCGAGGTGATAATAAATGGGTGTGTCATAAAGCGATGCGTCATTGTCTCTTAAACGTAGTGAATGAATTAGAGTTTGTTTAATGAGTGCAGCGATGATTTAAACTATCAACTGACTGATAAAGCGCAACAGGACGCAGTGTCCTGCAAAAAATGTTCTAATAGGTTTGGAAAGGTAGAGGCAAAGGGCCACATCAGCAACAGTAGATGGATGTGAGGTGAGGGCCTCATGTCAGACACACCAGACCCCAGAATCGCCCACTACCTCTATGTCTGGGTTACAATTCTCAATCAGTATGTGCCTCAAACATCAAGTGTAGGTTGGGGTATACCAGATGCATGCCCATTTTCCATTATGATACATAGTTCATGATGACTAAAGGGCTAAAACCTAAATCCTTGGTTGACCAAGATCCATTGATTGGATAACTTGCTGTTTATTCACAGAAGGCTAAGTAAAATGTTACATTATTGTTGAACTTTTCTTTCAGACTGTAAGTTAAGCCTGCAGGAGGGTACCTGAATCCAGCCGAATGTAAGTCACTGTATTCAGACTTCACGCAACTAGTTAAACTAGTAACTACACTAATATACATGCAACTAGTTCAACTAACATTTGTCCAGACTCTGTGCCATTATGTCTTTACCTTTTAGAACAACATGTGTAGAAGTGTTTGCTCAATATTCAGTTGTGTTGGGTAGCGAAATACACTGAATATATTTCATGATTTGCATTGCAAGAATGTGTTTATTTTTTTGCTTCTGACTATAGATGACTTTGAATCATCAGCCTGACTTCCTGTTTAAATATCTCACGCAGGAACAGAGCGGCTGCAAAGCATCTGATTGAGCGCTACTTCCGACAGTTAACTGAAGGCTGTGGAAATGGCGACTGCACGAATGAGTTTTGCGCATCGTGCTGTGATTTTCAACCTTTGGATAACAATTCAGCAGCCGCCAAAGCGCTTGAGCTGTTTAAAATTAATGCCAAACTCTGCAATCCTCACCCCTCCAAGAAAGAATCATCTGACAACCCACATTCAGACTCCAGTGCCAACGACAACACTCATCTGGACAGCAGGATGAGCAGGACAGACCTCTGTCCCACCAAGGAGGACTTCTCAGGTACTGTAAAACTGACCCTGACTCTCGTGGGCACTGACTTTGAATCAATTCCCTGTGTTAATAAAATATTCCTTTTGTTGTTTCTGTCCAGATGTTCACTATCTCACAGAGACCATTGTACGTAGGATCCTGAGTTTCTGCGAGGAGAACGGAGACTACTCTGCCCTCATCCGCATCATCGGCAGGGTTTTCTCCAACACGGACGCCCTGGTGAAGAGTTTCAGGAAGGATGAACTCAAGACTACTGAAAACCTCGACTCTTTTAAACCCACAGATATGGACAAACGCGAGAAGCGGAGTGAGCAAGCCTTAGAGAAGACGGGTGCGTCCTCTGCAGCTGCTCTACCAGATGAGGGGCATGATGAAGTGTTCGAACCTTATGAGGTTACGGTGGACATCGACGCCGTGAGGAGAGTCTATGACAGACTCCTAAACATCGACCAGGTAGAGGCAGCTCTTGTAAACGCTCTTATTTACCTCACTCCAAATATGGAACTTGACCTGGAATACCTTGATGTGTATGAAACCAACCCAGATTACCTGAATATCTTCATCATCGTGCTGGAGAACAGTAACCTTCACAGCCCGGAGTACCTGGAGGTGGCATTGCCGCAGTTCTGCAAAGCGATGAGCAAACTGCCGGTCACTGCGCTCGCCAGGCTGTCAAAGCTCTGGTCTGTGTACGGTCTCCCGCACACACGCCGTATGATGGAGACCTTCCAGCAGCTTATCACTTTCACAGTCGTCAGCAATGAATATGACGGCGAAAATCTGGTAAATGATGACGAGGCTGTGGTGGCTGCGACCCAGTGTTTAAAAGTTGTCTTCTACGCAAGTATCCTGGGTGGTGATGTTGATGTGGAGCACAACGAGGACGACGAGGAAGACTCTGAGTCCGATGAGCTCACCCTGCATGAGCTGCTGGGGGAGGAGCGCCTCTATAAGAAGGGTCCCCGGGTCGATCCTCTGGAGAAAGAGCTGGGCGTCAGACCGATAGATAGCATAAGACCCCTCATCCCCTTTGAGGATTTTATTAACGAGTCAGTGAACGAAGTGGTGGAGATGGACAAGGATTTCACCTTCTTCAAGGTCAACGCCGAAACCAAGTTTTCTTTCCAGAGCTGCCCCTTCATACTCAATGTCATCACTAAGAACCAAGGACTGTACTATGACAACAGGATCAGGATGTACAGCGAGCGACGCCTCACGGCCCTCTACAGCATGGTCCAGGGCCAGCCGCCTAACCCCTATCTCAAGCTAAAAGTACGCAGAGATCACATCATTGACGACGCCCTTGTCAGAGTGAGTTACATCATCATATATTACTGTTGCATGTGCATGGGATGTCAAATTGAGGCACAGTCCTGCTTGTCAGTTACTTCAACATCCACCTCACCCCTACTGCGTTGCAGCTGGAGATGATCTCCATGGAGAATCCATCTGACCTGAGGAAGCAGCTGTTTGTTGAGTTTGAGGGGGAGCAAGGTGTAGACGAGGGAGGAGTTTCAAAGGAGTTCTTTCAGTTGGTCTTGGAGGAAATTTTCAATCCTGACATAGGTGAGATATGAAATCACAGTGATCACAGACTTTTACAGTTTTCCTATTTGCTTCCTATGTATGTATGTCCCACGCAGAAAACCCCTGCGTATTTTTCATTATGTTATTTCGAATTGTATACATCTCATTCACCTAAAATGCATGCTTTATGCTTTCAGAGCTCATTAATAACAGCACTTTCAATAATGATAGGTTGGGAATCTAATTTACATTTTAAAAAAAAGGAAAGCTTGAGTATACCCAAAACTAATTCAACCAGCGGTGAGATGTCGCTGTTGGGTAGATTTAACAAATGGCGCTTTTCCATTACCAGTACCAGCTCAACTCGCCTCGACTCTACTCGACTCTACTCGACTCCGTTTGGCCGTGCACCGTCTTCCACTGCAGATAGTACCCAGAGATAGTAGCCCTCAGTGTAGCTGGTCGTCATAGCGACGCCACATACAAATGCCGCAACGTAATGTTCAATGCAGCACACACACCAGGGATCCACACAGCTTTCTCTTTATTTAAGTTAAAACATTTCAACATTCCTCAGAATGTAAAGACAGCGGTATGAAAACCTTTCAGCTGTGTTTTCCTCTGCCGTTGTTACTGCGGTGGTCTGTGTGACAGCGGGACCAGAGGGCTCTGTGAGCAGGCGGCTGGCCGGCCTCGGGAGCTACTCCCGCGTGTTGACACAGGCTTCCCCCGCCGCCACTTTTGGCGCTCCTCAACACTGAAAACTTTCAAGCACATTTTTTGTTCCGCCATCACTTTTCGTAAAACTGTCAATATTTTAAATCTACACAGATGATTTCTCACCTCAAAACTTCTCAGAAGTGGATTTAGTGAAATTACATACAAAAACTGTAAAATATAAAACTTTCTGTTGCTCGCCTCTGTCTGGTGCGCACAATGATGATGTAGTGAATAGTGACGATTCTCTCTGACCAATCAGTAGTCTGCTGGATTTTTACGTCACATTTTAGTATCGCCTCAGCTCGCTTGGAACCTCAACGGAGGTGATACCAAAAAAAGTTTCTGGAAGCAGGTACAGGTACAACTTTTCCACAATGGAAAACCAAACAAAGTCGAGTCAAGCTGATACTATGCGGTGGAAAAAGGGCTTAAGACGCTAGCAAGGCAACACAGTACATAAAGTAAGCAAGCAGAAACATCAGATAGCTCGGGCCACCGTGTTTAACTAAATATCTTAAAATGTTACAGTAACAGCTGACTGTTGTTAGTGCAAAGTCATGCTGGTGTGGTCTATAGGAATCCTTCCATCCATCCATCGTCAATTGCTTATCATGCGTACTCGGTCGTGAGGGGCTGGAGCCAATCCCAGCTGACATCAGGCGAAAGGCGGGTACACCCTGGACAGGTCGCCAGTCCATCGCAAGGGCGTCTATAGGAATTTGTATGGATTAAGCCAACCAGATATGAGTGAGCTTTAGAGGCACTGGTTTTGTTACCTTTGGACAGAGCCAAGCTAGCTCTTTCACCCCGATTCCAGTCTTTGTGCTAAGCTAATGTAATGACTGTAGCTTCAAATATATTGTACAGATATAAGAACTAAGAAGAACAGTTAAAGAGGTGGTACTATGCTTTTTGGCTTTTTCCCTCTCCTTTATTGAGTTATATACCTTTCTTGTGCATGTAACAGGTTTGCAAAGTGAAGCCCGAACAGCTCGTTTGTAGTCTAGCCGCTTCCCTTTCATCCCTGTGACGACACAGGGATGAAAGCTAAATGCGCCTCATGTAACGCTCGCCAAGCAGCTACTCCGACACGCCCTCAAAAACGCGGAACGTGGAAAAACAGTGAGCTAGAGCACACACCTCTCCTCTCCCCTTCCCCTCCAGGCAGTCAATGGACATAAAGTTGTTACTGTGATGTAGAGACAGAGCTCAGTTAAAACTTTATGGATGAAAGATACTTTTGTTACAGATTAATAACTCACCACTCTGAAACTCTTGCTCCAGTCCATGTTGCCAAGCTGGTCGGCAACATGTATAACCGAAGCGAAGCCATGTTTGCTTCTCACTGACCCTCCCCTCTGTGCTTCTGATTGGCTAGTAGTCCTTAACTAGGAACTGCACATGTGAAACTCCCAACAAAGATCATTTAGAGACAAGATGTATCACTTCATAGCTAAAACGAAGCCTTCAACACAGGGTGAAAATAGGAGCTGCAACAATGTGCAGTATGACAAAAATATGGTGTTTTTTGAAAACGAAACCATGTAAACCTGTTCTGGTACAACCCCTAAATAAGATTTTGAACCTGAAAATGAGCATAATACCACCTCTTTAAATAAGTAGAAGTAAGTATTTTCCTTACCGGTATTTCCCTCTCTGTGTTTGACTTTCTGTACAGGAATGTTCACCTACGACGATGACACAAAACTCTTTTGGTTTAATTCATCTTCACTGGAAAACGAAGCACAGTACACTCTTGTTGGACTCGTTCTGGGACTCGCCATTTACAACAACTGCATCTTAGACGTACATTTCCCCATGGTTGTCTACAGGAAACTCATGGGCAAGAAAGGGACCTTCCTGGACCTGTCAGACTCACATGCAGTACAGTAACTTTCTCCATAGTTCACATACAGGGAAAGACAACACATCAGTTCAGTTTTTCCAGATATGTTTTGCAGACAGCTTCTATTGCTGAAGATGTGTTTGGTATTGTAGCGTTACTAGACAAAAAAAGTATGCAGCAGTTGCTGGAAAGAAACTACAAGCAACACTTTGGGAAACCTGCTTATTCACTTTCCGGCCGAGATTTAGATGAGAAAATTGATACCTCTGCTCGCAGTTGTTTTTCCTATTTTCAGATAAAGACGGGTTAGCTGTTTCCACGTTACTAGTCTGCATGCTAAGCTAAGCTAACTGTCGTCTGGTGGCTGTAGCTTCATATTTATACATGAGAGTGGTATCAATCTTCTCAACTAACTCTTCCAAAATCCAGAAGCATTTTTTTAACAGCCAATGCTTTTCTTCTTGCAGGTTCTCTACCAGAGTCTGAAGGAGTTGCTTGAATATACAGGCAATGTAGAGGAAGACATGATGCTCACCTTCCAGATATCACATACAGACCTTTTTGGAAACCCGGTCTTATATGACTTAAAGGAGCAGGGAGACCAGATCCCTGTTACAAAGGAGAATAGACAGGTGAAATATCTTAATTCCTCAGTGTTAGAGCTGCGGGTTTGTTACTCTCTGATGAGAGAAAGTGTATAGAAACATCACTTAATATACACATAATACACGACTGACTGTTCAAAGATTCACATTCATTTTGCTGTTGTTATGAAAGAATGTAAATAATTGCTTTGATGTGCATATAACTGGTGTTTTTGCCCTTTCCATCCATAATCCACAGGAGTTTGTGGACCTGTATGCCGATTACATACTGAACAAGAGCGTGGAGAGACAATTCAAAGCCTTCAAAAAAGGTTTTCTAATTGTCACAAATGAGTCCCCACTGAAATATTTGTTTAGACCTGAGGAAGTAGAGATGCTTATCTGCGGAAGCAGGGTGAGGAAACAAAATGTAATTTAGATTTTCTTTATTTTATTACCAGGGTTTTAAGACTTACATAGCAATCTCTTTATTTCACAGAAACTTGACTTTGAAGCACTTGAAAAGACAACAGAATATGATGGCGGTTATAGCAAAGACAGTCAAATAATCAAGTAAGTCTGTTATACCTTTATACACTAGTAAAGTTGAGACATGGTTTGAGCAGCAGGTCTCATTACAAAATTGCCACTGACTGGCATTGCTGCTTAAAGTTGTCTTTTGTGCTCACAGAGATTTCTGGGAAACAATTCACTCGTTTGGAGAGGAGCAGAAGAGGCTGTTTCTTCAGTTTACTACCGGCACAGACAGAGCACCAGTTGGCGGGCTCGGCAAATTAAAAATGATCATCGCCAAGAATGGCTCCGACACAGACAGGTACAGAACAGTCAGCCTTTTGGAGGTTTTATTTCGATATTTTCAGACACAATAGATGATCAGGTAAGACCTTTTGCCCCGTTTGGTTTTTAGAGAGGGCAGATTCAATCAGGACATTCTGTCTGTAATGTCAAACATACCTAAAAATATACCAGTAATAGACAGTTAGTTACTTCTTTGTTATTTTGTCCTTGTGTTTATGGAATTGAGTAAAGATTCAAAACGTTCTTACTCTTCACTTTCATCCTGTTTTTCAGGCTACCGACCTCTCACACCTGCTTTAATGCACTGCTCCTCCCAGAGTACTCCTCCAAGGAAAAACTGAAAGAAAGACTCCTGAAGGCCATCACTTATGCCAAAGGATTTGGGATGCTGTGACAGATCAACAAAGAAAGTCTTCTGACTTCATTTGAACAAAAAGGGAGAATCATATAAATACAGAGATACAGAGTATAGGACATGACATGAAACAAAATGCTGCAATAACCCTGTGCCTAACCAACCTCTACCATTCTCCACTGTCAGCCTTTCACTCTGAGGCCTAACTGCCTTTGAGAGTTAGTTTCAAATACCGTAGATTAGGTTTCCCAAAGAGTTTAACACTTAAATGATTTTTTGTTGTGTATTTTGTTTCTGGTCAAACGTGCACAATATTTGATTTGTGAAACTGTGAAAGTGCACTTATACATTGAGTTGTAGTGAATGCCAGCACCTACAGTATATTTATTGACATAATCTGATTTTTCTTAAAAATTTTTTGTTCTTCATGGTGTAGCAGTATTCAGTCCTCTGCTCTGAGTGAACTGAGGATAATGGTGCTCCTTGGTTACAATTGTCATTGTAGTTTATTGAGGTGAAACTTTTTATATTACTGCTAACCCAAAGCCCCACTGACAAGCTTATATTTAAACTGTCAGTGTGAGAACAAACTCACCACTAACCTAAAGGTCCTAAAGGTTATTTTAAAATATTTATGTGTTGTGCCACTTGTATTACATATAAAATGAATGCTGTGTGTTGTGAATCAGCGAACCTGACCCTATCTGGTTTCAATAGCTTGCAGGGTTTCACAATGTACTTACTGACTGGTCGGTTCAGACTTTCACATCCTAAAAGAAATGTTTCTCTTCCCTTGGTTTGTTTGCTATGAAGTGTTTGATTGCACACTTGTACGCTAAGTGCAATTGCCAAATGTGCAATGCCTGGAAAAGAGTAACATGAAATGTTTTATTTGGCTGAATATCTCAGGTACATAAAGAATGTGCAGATAATGTGAAACTCTTATGTAAATCAACTGTAATGCAAATTAAAAAAAATCTATAAAATGTGTCATTAATATGTATTGAAGGAATTTCTGGTAACAACCTATGATGTCAAAATCGCTGCTGCTGTAGTCAATATTTTTATATTTGCAGTGGATCCCATGACTATGTGTAATGTGTCAGGGGACAACCCCCAGAGAATGATCATTCTTCAGCTTCTCTCAGCTCTACGTAGCTTTATAGCATCTTTCAACTGTTTCTTTCTTATGGTGTAGTTTTTGGCCAAGTGCTTTAAAGTCAGTAAAGACCGTTTAATATGACTCACTTAACATAATCAAATAAACATGTAATCACATAGAAAAGGACAATCTAAACAGATTCAGTAAATGTTATATGAACACTTTAAGGTTTATTCACATATAACATTTCAATTTACAACAGATAGTGTATGCTGATAACTTATAAACAGATCTGCATTTGGGTTTATTTTGTACATTTACATACAGTATGAAATGGACATTGCAGTCATTGTGTATGACTTGTCGTTCATACTTAACAGATTGATCAATGTATTTTCTGGGGAAATGTCAATACTGATCAGGAAAATACCTTTCCTCATTATTCTTATGCTTTGAAAAGCCATTTTCTGTGCTTCTGATCAACATACTCAAGTACTTTCATGATAACATGAAATTGGCTGTCAATCATAGCATACACACCAAAAACTGTATATACAATGTACACAATTTGAGACATGATTATAATAAACAGAGATGTATAAATAGATATAAACATGGGCCTTTAAAAAGTGTCACTACTACTCTAAATGAAAAATCCCTCCGTTTCCTGTCAAGTCCTCATGTATTACTCATTACTGCACTTTTTTGTCTTTGTCGGCCATTACTTCTGACAGGTCCTCTGGTTGTATGGATTTCACTTTGGCCTCCATCTGAGTGACCCTCTGCTTCATCCTTATCTGGCTGGAGGTTAACTGTGCCATCAGCTGGGCAAACTTGGTCTGCAGGATGTCTATGTTCGCCTGCAGTTTGACGATCTTCTCTTCTATGTCTTTGGGGTCGGCGCCGGCGTTGGCGACCTCCTCATCAATCAGGTTGTCTTTCATCAGGATGGCTTTCCCCTTCTCCTCCAGAGCTTTTTTGGCATCTGGATACTCAGTGAGAGCTTCCATCAAGTCGTCTTTGGACAGGGCAAAGAGATCAGAGTAGCCTACACTTCTGATGTTTGCTGTTCTCCTGTTGCCTGCTTTACTTCCCTTGATACCCAAGATACTGATTTCCCCAAAGTATGCGCCATCACTGAGCACTACAAACTGAGTGACTCCATCATCTGCCACGACAGCGAGCTTCCCCTCCTTGATGATGTACATCTCTCTGCCAATATCCCCCTTCTTACAGATGTAATCTCCAGGACTGAACACTTGCGGCTGCAGCTTGAGCACCAATTCAATCAGCAGACCGGCTTCGCAATCCTGGAAAATCCGCACTTTTTTCAGCGTATCCAGATGGACGTTGATGGCAATCTCAGCCTTGAGCTTGTCAGGGAGGTTCTTCAAAACTTCCTTCTCATCGCAGGTCTTCTTCTCAGTCCACAGGTAGTCAAACCACTTGATGACCCTGGCTTCCAGGTCTTTGGTGACCTTTCGGAACTGCATGTACTGCTTTATGGAGTCGATCTTCGCCTGGAACTCAGCACGAGAGGCGTTCATGTTGGAGATCATGGCACCTACATTACCGACAATACTAGCAAAGATCAGCACACCAGTGAGGAAGTCAGCAATGACAAAGAGGTATTCAATATCCTTGACTGGTGCAGGGGTCTCTCCAATGGTGGTGAGGGTCAGTGTGGACCAATACAGGGAGTAGATGTACTTTCTGGCCAAGCGTCCATACTCTGGATGGCTGATATTGGGATATACCCAGGTGTCAGATCCAAAACCAATGGTTTTTGAAATGGCAAAGAACATACAAGCATTCCAGTGGATAATAATGAGGATATAAAGTACAAGATTGCTGATGCGAAACATGTTCGGGAAGCTGGTTCTGGTTTCAGTCCGCTCAAAGAACTCAAAAAGCCTTGAGATTTTACAGAGACGGTTGAATCTGAACTCCGGGTTGTTGAATCCGAATTTCAGAAACAGAGATCAGTGGGTATCATTGAGATTATATCATATTTGAACTGAGATGTTGTTCTGTATTTACTTCTCAGTTTCTTGGCCTCTTTTACCAGCAGGCCTTGTTCCAGGTAACCTGAGAGACAAACACAAAATTAGGAGCCAAATCCAATATTACAATGGGCACAATTTGGTGTACATAGAGAATATTGTGAAACACATCCGACCTGTTCTCGATCTGACAAATGTGTCTGCATAGTAGATGACATCTGAGGTGTAGTCCAAGACTATCCAGAGGTTTGTATATTTGTCCTGGAGTTCGTTAAAACAAGATCTAGAAGAAAAGCAGAATATGTTTGAAATTTTGAAAATGTCCCACTGAGTGTATACGTTTTAAAGTCTGCCAAACGGACAATACCTTGTTACAATCATTATCAGGTTATAAAATACTGGGCCTGCGACGACGCTCAGCCATCTGTAGTACTGGTCTGTGGCTGGATCCATAATCCAGATTTCTTTCCTAAAAACAATTCAACATTACTTGATGTTGTTGCAAGATTTTGTTACTTTTTATATACTACTGAGTATAAAACAGACAGATGTGTGTTTTCTGTAATTAAATTCCTAATAGACTTTCTGGTGTACTTACGGTGGCTCCTCTTTCTTTTTATCATCTTTCTTATCATCCTTCTTAGCATCTTTCTTTTCATCCTTCTTCTCATCTTTCTTCTCATCCTTGTTCTCTTCTTTCTTCTCGTCCTTCTTATCATCTTCCTTCTTGTCCTCGTCTTTCTTCTCATCTTTTTTCTCTTCCTCCTTTTTCTCATCTTTTTTAATCTCCTCTTTTTTGCTATGGATCACAAGTTTAGTTTTTTTGGTGGTAAAAAAGGGCGCAGGTGGTCGAGGAGGAGCTGTCAGAGGTCTACATGACAGGGGTTGGGGTTTGGGGGGGGGGGGGGGGGGGGGGGGGGGGGGGGGGGGGGGGGGGGGGGGGGGGGGGGGGGGGGGGGGGGGGGGCGTCTACTGGATGTTTCACAGTTTTGGATTCAAGGCTTTGTTGGAAGATCTGGTGCAGGTCATCCATTTGTCCAGCAGACGGCATCATAATACAGTCTTGTTTCAGTTTGCCACTTTAAACCATTATTAGCTTACTATCAGAAGATGCCTTTGGGGAATAACTACATATTCCCTTAAGGTTAAATCAGTACAACCCACATCATATCTCGCCACAAAAAAATCCCCCAAGCCAACTAAGGGACAGAAGTTTTATCTGTCATGTAGGAGGAAACACCAAAGGGGAATGGAGAATTGGAAGAGGTTTTGTTTCAAGGACTTGCTAGACTGTGCTAGAAGCTATGCTACTTTCTGCTGATTATACTACATTAGCTACAAAATGCTAATAATGTCCAGCTTAATCCTAATATTTCTATTTTACTTCTATTTTCTGACACAGAAATGCACACACTTACTCATCTGTGTTGTTGCAGTTATTCATGTTGTAAGTAGCTAGCGGCCACTTACTGGCAAGACTTTGGAAAGAAGTAAAGGACAACATCACACAGTGAACCCTGCCAGTGCCAGACATCAAAGCTCTTTGTCTTTAAAGACACCGTGAAATGACAAAAATTGTTCTGTGTCCTGTGTCGGTTATGTATTTCCCTCTTATTACATGCTAAATGTCATTTAATTTTCTTCAAACCCTTTTTTTTCTTCCTGTAAAATATTTTGAACAACTCATTTTGAACTCGGGGGAGGTTACATATATTTATCCCATCAAATGTGGTTTGAGGTGACTAGCTAATACCACCCATTATATAAAACCAAGCTTGACCGTTAGATAGTTGTTACCTAATAGAGCAATATCAGAGGAGCAGGTGTGTATGGATTTCAGCTGGCAAAAAGTTTATTTACATTTCCAAAGGTTGTGGTTGAATTCTAATTTATTAGTTTCACCCTTTTCAACCTCCTCCTGAATTTAAAAAGCAGGTGAGAGAAGTTTGTGTGAACATTTTCAAAGAAACCATTGTCACTGTGCGCCCTAATGAAACTTTAAGGCACTGACGATCTGCGCTGCAGCTACAAAGTCCAGTACTTACTTTCTTTTTCGGATTGTGTCGTTGTAGCCCACAGACTGGGCATTGCTCTCCCGACTGGAGAGGTCTTTAAGCTCAGGGCCTCTGAAGCGCTCTAGGAAAGAGTCATGCCTCTCGGCTTCGGGGTTTACTCTGTGAGACGCCCAGTTCCACAGCATGAGGAAGAAGTAAGAGAGCCTAGAGGGTTAGCAGGAGGTAAAACAGAACAAAGTGACACCCGTCTAGTCTAGGAATACACTGTTTTATCATTGCAAGTATCTGTAAATACCAGTGGTGGGGGAAGTATTCAGATCCTTAAGTAAAGTACCAGTACAGCAATGTAAAAATACTTCATTACAAGTAAGTCCATAATTCAAACTTCTACTTTAGTTGTATGAATTTTTTAGATTGTTAATACTAATGTATCCATGTGTAAACAGTATTTTGCTGTTGTAGCTGGTTGAGGGGTTGATACATTATAAACAGGTAGTTTAGTCCATTGGTTCTCAACCTAGGTGTTGGAAGATAAATTTACATAAACAATTATTATATGGTTTTATTATAAATCTTAATCTGAAATGTTACCAGTAACTAAATGTCAAATGTATGCAGTGGAGTGAAAATTTGAATCTTCCGCTCTGAAGTATTGGAGAGGAGAAGTATAAAGTAGAATCAAATGGAAATACTCAACAAGAACCACAAAATCGTGCAGTACTAGAGTAAACTTACCTTGCTGCATGTTGCCCTCTATCTCTCTGCCTCTTTCCTCATTCTATCTACTGTCCTCCCCAAGAAATCTTTAAAAAAAGTTTCCACCACTGGTAAATACTATACAAGAACTCTAAAGTATTAGGCTACTTCAGAAGTTTACCTTGCCATCGCCCCAGCACCTGTGAATGAGCCTCTGTGGGACTCTGAAGACAGTGCTCTCTCAGAGTTGTCTTCACAAAGAGAATGAGCCCTGGAAGACAACAGGGTGAGGATAAATTAGAGTGTGCTCAAGATCATGCTGTTCAAACTCTACTAGTAAAGTGACTAATTTCAGTCTGAAAATGTATCTTCAGTTGTCAGAACAGTTAAAGCACTCATACAACAATGCAAAAGGCACTGCGAAGTAGTCAAAAGTTCCTAAAATCCTGACTTAAAAGTAGCAAGCAGTGAATTTTTGAGCATAGCCTGAATCTTAAGAGGTTCATGGTAATATCAGACCTGCTGTCCCCATTTTCAATGACAGCGAGCTCCTCATCATGCTTATTGTTGGACAACCGCTGTCTGGTTAAAAAGGACTTTTCGCTGTCGATTTTTGCCATGTTGCGGTGACCAGCTCTGCTGGCCTGGAGCACACAGACACAGAGAAAAATACAACATAAGACTGCAAAATTATGGCACAAACATCAGATTTCACAAGCCAGAAGTCATACAGCATTATTTTCCTCATGAGAGCTGTGTTGTTGATGTGTTTACTGAACGCCATTTTTCACCATTTGTTTGAGAGTAGCACCTAAAAATACATCCTCATTATGTCCTTAACACTAAAGAGGATCAGTGCCCTCTCTCTGGGAACTGATTTTTAAAATAACTAAGCTAAAGCTTACAGGTAGACTGTAGTTGCTATATTCAGTCATGTATACAGCAGGTTAAGTCTATCAGGGCACCACTTAAAGAGCAGGTTCAACTGTACGTGGCTGAGGGCTGTGACTCTCTTCAGTGCAGGTACAGTCTGGAGAAACAGCCAAGTCAGCCATATGCTCCTGTAATGTCCCCAGAAACTGCATTAAAAAATTCTTATTTTTACATTTTGATACAGTGCAGATGGAGATAAGGCTTTTGAGATCATTCTACCCAATTACAAATCTAAAAACACATTTTGCACTTTGCTTCAAATAATAGATTTTTTGTTTACTGGTAAATAATGACTCACTGATCTCTGAAGAACACCAATGGTTGTAACACGTGCTCACATGTAGATTAGTGCTAATACCAGGGAGTTAACCAACCCCCACTAAATTAAATCACACTGATAGAATCACCAAGAAGCTGAGTGCTTGAAGGTTGACAAAAGGTAAAGTGCACGGTGAGGTTATTAGGAATCAGTGATGTTTTTCTATGTTTTGCCTACATTTTCTTGCTTTCAAACGTGACAACCACAACTGAATTAAGCCACAGACTAGAGAATGATGTAAAAATATTGAAACACATCCCACTTCCTGCATTGTGGTGAATATATCTGCCATTTGAAGTTTTTTGAAAAAAAGAAAATCTTTTTTAACACATCTACTTGCTTTCGAGTGTACAATATAGCACAGTGTCTTTCACAGGTGGAATTTGAACATAAAGATACAAGTGAAGAAAATAAACTGTGTTGGGAAAAAGTCTTCATTCCATTGTGTCCAGTAACAACCTAACAGAGGTGAATTTACTGATGCTCAAAGCCCGAGCTAGACTCATATCTGATATTTTAAAGTGATGACAATACATATTCACAAGCAAAATCAGACAGTCTCTGATTAACGTGATGCTGTCAGTGTTTACAGTATATGAATATAGACCTAATGATGCTTTGGTTCAGTGATGTGTAATTACTTCAAGATGTTATCACCTGTAGGTATACAACAGAGGGATCTTCAAAATCCAAATTAGTGATTACATTCTTATTATAATTTGATTTTGTTCCTGGAGACTAGTTGCTCTGCTGCACCCCGATGTCAAGACTGACTAAGAGGCTGTGTATTCACCAAGACATCCCTTTTACTAATATACCTTTTCTTTGCTCATCATCCTCATTAAATAAATGTAAATTCACTTGTTGATGTGATGAGGATATTTAATAGACTGGTAGCTTCTCTATAGTCTCCTACAAATCTACAAATCTTAATATCATGTTAGGCCTGCGCTGTTTGTAATACAGTCTTTATAGGATACATAACATCTGCAAAAGACTTGTAATGAAGTGTAATGACACTGGAATATCTTGTTATGCTTCACAGTATACTATGCCGTTTGTGTTTGCAGGAAAAATTTTAAGGGGAATGATAAGTTGTACCAAAATGCTGCAAATGCTGCTGAAAATATAAACGCCTTGGCAGCTTTAGTGGGAATGGATTTGACCATCCTTCACAACAAACCTGTTGCTGCGACAGACTGAAGAAACACCTGAGAGTTCAAGCAGAAATGTAGGCAGATTCTTTTATAGGCAAGGCAAGTTTATTTGTATAACACATTTCAACAACAAGGTAAAATAATAAAAATTAGCCACATTTATCCTAAATCTCTGTAAGAACACCCAAGGAAAGTTTGAGTGGGAAGTCTACAATAGGAACACGAGAATGCCATAAATTTTGAGAACGTGTCTGAGACATCCTCCTGTTCTCACGCATGGCAGAACTATTTTCTTTTACTGGATCTAACTGTTAAATGTAAATGCTCACCTGTTCGAAGCCTTATTTCACGCGTAATTTTGTAAGCCGACCAAACAAGGAATTCCCATCTGATTGCTTCTGTATAATCCCATCTTCAAAACAGAAATGTCATCTATTTCTCCAGCGAAACATGTCTGATCCCTTTGTCCGAACGCAGCGTCACCAAAAATATCGGTGCCGGGCTGTCCATAATTGGTGCCAGCGGCTCTGCTGGATGAGGACTGAGCTGACAGGTCCCAGATCAGACGAGGGGAGGAGACCTGTGCATCCCTGTGCCTGCCATCACTGCTCACAACACAGACACGGCATGGCTGGAGTGATCATAAAATACATTTCTAAACTATATCTATTAATCAAATGTCACAGACATGAAGAAGGCAGCCTGCTGAATGTACACATTTTAAGTAGGCCTATAAAAATATTTATATATAGTCCTACTGATGGTAATATTGTATGAATACTGGTGTTGTTTCATCAGGGAAACTGTTTGGGGTTTTTTTTTAAAGAGAAACAAATATACAATAGCCTAATGTGTGAAATTCAAAGCTACAGTGTATCAACCAGTTGTGGAAAGTAAGTAAGTCTACATAGGTTTAGGCCTGCATAAGTACAATTTTGAGGTGCCTATCCTTTACTTGAGTATTTTCATTGAATGCAACTTCATACTTCTACTCTGCCACATCTCTGACACAGTGGTGGAAGGAGTATTCAGATCACTGACTTAGGCCAAGTGAAAGTACCAATACATTCATGTGAAAATATAGCCTACTGTTGCATTCAAATGCATTCAAAATCCTATTTAAATAAAAGTGTGATCAGCTAAATATTTAATATCACCGGTGAAAGTATTCACAGCAAAAGGGCCCCTGTGATGTATTATGAAAAATGACATGATTACATGTTAATACTGATTTATCAACATGTAAGTACTACTTTAGACAGCCCACAGTTCTGCTACATAAATTAGAGAGGAAATGTGTCTTTGGTGGTACTGCCATAGACTTCTGAAACGTGACAAGGGGCCACAACTAAACACACATTTTGTTGCAAGGGCTCACAAGGTTGGGAGCCCCTGATTTAATCTTTAACGTGGCATTTTATTTTATAAGCTTAGTATATGTTGCTTAGGTAAAATATTAATTTGAAAAGTTTATAGTAGGTACAGCTGTCAGATAAATGGGGTAAAATAAAAAATACAGCGACACTACTAGTTACTTTGCTGATTACATACAATAGATTTTGTACACAACCTATGATGAGCTTTAAAATACAACAAATTGCTATAAGATTAACTAGCTGTCTAAAAGTTAAAAATAGCACCAACTCAACCAGCTGCAACAGAAGATGCTACTATACATTCATGCCTCATAAATGATACTTCAATAATAACAAATGCACATAATAATCTCATCATAATAATAACACTGACATGAGCCCTGCCCCCTGCAAAATTTGTACTTGCTTACTTACTTGCTTACTTGCTTACTATTGATACTTCAAGTACATTTAACAGCTAACCAACAAGACTTAATTCTATTAGAAAAATTTCCTGCCATGACCTCATGAAAAAACTCATAGGCTTTAAAAGCAAACATGTCATTATTCAATCCAGTCCAAATATACATATTTATACATACATATATATATATATATATATATATATATATAGTATTGCAGAAAGGCAACATGGATATGAGTGGAAATGACATGTACTTTATACAAGGAAAATATTACTAATTCATAACGCAAGTATCTCTTTGATGACAATTTCATGATTAAAACATATAGTAAAAATGAGCTGAAAAACGTTAAAGCTAAATGATTTGCTCTTTCTAAAGTGCAGGTATTACAGGAGCAGACGTTTTGAAGACTTCTGGTGTAAGTCTCTAACATCACTTTCTATACTGGCATGTTTTTTTGTATATGAGCATTAGATTTGTGAGAAAAGACCGCACACATAAAATGGCTTTTGGATGGACTATCTGAATTGTCATATGAATGGGAAGTCATTCACTTGATGAGCAATAATTTGGGTGAGGGAGCATCCTACATCCTACATGCATACATCTCCTATCACCAAAGAAGCTCAGCCCCACCGTGTTGTCCCGCACCCCTCGGCATCACCCAGAGGCATAAGGTTAAAAGAGAAATCCCTTGGCAATATACGGAGCTGCACTGCTAATCCCAGCTTAGACTTGAGTACCTATTTCAGCCGCCTAATGCCCCCTCATGGACGTGGTCCCTTAAAGATATGTCCCTTTTGTAGAACATTTTACCTTTTGTGTCACTATACTAACTTCATGAACAGCCAAACTATAGCTGCTCTTATATGTGGTCACCATTTTGGAATCTGGTCTCTGATTGCCTATATTACCTCACTGTAACAGTTGTCCATAGAAATCACCCCTGTAATTCAGATATGAACAATACTGCTGCAGAATCTGTGTTTGGTTTTTCTGTGCACGTGTGCTTATCTCAAACTAAAGGGAATTAGCCTTGTAATAGACTTTGGGATTGCCCTCATTGAGAATGGGTTTAGGGCAACCCATTAATAGAAACACTATACTGGGTACACAGCAAATATGCTTATATACAGAGAGTATAAGGACAACAGCCAAAAATAACATTTCTATAGGGTTTTCCAAATATTTTGTGTGTGAGACAAGAAAGTACCATTCTTACAGTAAATAAATAAAAAAAACAAAGTTACTGTACATTAAATAAGACTAAAGGACTATGCCTTATACAGTACAGTCTCCTGCGGCATAAATAAATACTGGTAGTATAAAAGTGTTGTGGAAGGGCAATGCACATAATTCAGATATAGCAAACTGTATTATACAATAATTGCACATGAATTAGTAAAATTGCACTTATGATAATTGCACAAATGAAAATGAAAATTATGCACAGATGTAATAATGGCACATGGGATATATTGCACAGAGTCAACAGTGTTCATTGTACAGTCAAATCTATACAAATCTACAAATGGTAGACCAATCACTCTCCCTTCTCCAAACCTTATTAGGTTTAAGGCTGTCTCCAGGTGCATAGAGATATTGAAAGCCTCTTTACATCTCTGCCAGAAGGCACATGGTAATTACTGGGCCCTAAACCCTGGCTTTCCCAGATCGCACCATGACAGTGCAAAGACTGTCTCCTGCATGCTGGCTTCCCGGTGCATTTCCAAGTCAATCAGAATGTGCAGCCCCTTCATTTATAACCCTCAGCCATTCAACAGTTAGCTGAATCCAGAGTGATGTGATGAGTCTCTAGTCAAGCCTGATTGCCACTTCAGCTGAAAATAAGAGAGAAAAGTCCCACAACATGCCCAAAATACAGTGTCAAAGTGTACAAGTTTGAATAGTATGGACTAAAATCTTCTCACCCGTGTTTCCACATTCACTGGAAAGTGATTTAGGTGTGGTAAATAAAGGAAATTACCACTTGTTCACACACATGTTCTTGATATTTTCTGTATATCAAGAATGAACATTGTTGTTGCTCTGCATCTTCTACAGACCAACAGGCAGAGCTGATGTGCTGTTAATCAGAGCAGGTGAACAATACAGGTGGAAAGCAGTAGAGATGCTACGTTGGGTTTGTGTGGGGACGCTTAATTTCCCAACACACCACAGATTTAGCCTGATAACCAGACGTGCCATTTTAATTTGACTTCATTATTTAAATCACTATTCAATTATTTGAATTGAAAAAAATCTAGATGTGGGCAGTGATTCCGACAAAATAACAAGAGTCTGCAGCTATACCAGCAGCTTTGTGAGGCTTTGAGACTAAATGCTAACAATGAGACTGCTAACAAACTAATGTATATCATGTTCACAGTCTTAGTTTGGCATGTTAGCATGCTAACATTTTCTCATAGAACTAATAGCACTCTAAGCCACAAATCTGAACCCCATGGTGGTGCATCATGAAAAGTCAGGAGAATACCAAAGTCAGTAGGATTCATCTTCTGGGGACCATGAATGTCTGTACAAAATTTCAAAATGGCATTTGATCCCATAGCTGTTGAGTTGTTTCAGTCCGGTCCACAGTGGCCTACACTTTTGTTTTTGCCCCCATTCATTATGAGCTGAACTCAAAGGTTAAAGACTTTCTCTATGTACACAAAAGGCCTATTTCTCTCAAATATTGTTCACAAATCTGTCAAAGTCTGTGTTAGTGAGCACCTTTCCTTTGCCGAGATAATCCATCCACCTCACAAGTGTGGCATATCAAGATGCTGATCAGGAGTATTGCACAGGTGTACCTTAGGCTGGCCAGAATAAAAGGCCACTCAAAAATGTGCAGTTCCATCACACAGCACAAACAAATGTCGCAAGTGTTGAGGGAGCATGCAATTGACATCCTGACTGCAGGAATGTCCACCAGAGCTGTTGCCCGTGAACTGAATGTTCAGAGAATTTGGCAGAACATCCAACCGGCCTCACAACTGCAGACCACGTGTAACCACACTAGCCCAGGACCTCCACATCCAGCATCACCTCCAAGATCATCTGAGACCAGCCACCCGGACAGGTGCTGCAACAATCGGTTTGCATAATCAAAGAATTTCTGCACAAACTGTCAGGAACCATCTCAGGGAAGCTCGTCTGCATGCTCCTCATCCTCATCGGGGTCTCGACCTGACTGCAACTTTGCACAGCCATTGAAGAGGAGTCGACCAACATTCTACAGGCCACAATCAACAACCTGATCAACTCTATGTGAATGAGATGTGTTGCACTGCGTGAGGCAAATGGTGGTCACACCAGATACTGACTGGTTTCCGGACCCCTCAATATAGTGAAACTGTAAATTTTCGAGTGGCCTTTTATTGTGGCCAGCCTAAGGCACACCTGTGCAATACCCATGCTGTCTGATCAACATCTTGATATACCACACCTGTGAGGTGAATGGATTATCTTGGCAAAGGAGAAGTGCTCACTAACACTGACTTTGACAGATTTGTGAAAATGTTTTGAGAGAAATAGGCCTTTTGTGTACATAGAAAAAGGTCTTAGATCTTTGAGTTCAGCTCATGATGAATAGAGCCAAAAACAAAAGTGTTGCTTTCATAATTTTCTTCAGTGTACATAACAACACTGCCATCCCTAGACATTAGCATGGCTAAACTGTGTGTATATAAATGTCAAGTTCTTAGCCTTAAGAACCAGGTGAAGTTATATCCACCTTTCTGGCATGCATGGTTTGCAGCTCACATCACAAGAAGGAAAACAGTTTTTTATTTCTCTCTCTTTTAGCTCTGTTTTGGTCTCCACCAACTCCCGAGGGAAATATCTTGCTCTTCAGCTGCTAAAAGCTCCACTATGTTGTTAACTTTGTCTGTTTGCCATGCGGTGCTGGACAGGTAGCATACAGCGGGCTTATCAGAGCCCTTTGTCTAAGTTAGTCAATCATCATGATACCCCAGATGTGGAGAGTTAACACGTTGCTGTACACTGGTGCTGTGAATATTGGTCTTGGTTCAGCCTTTTATTTCTTGGTAATTCAGTTATTTCAAAGCTGAGTTCGAGCCCCATTAAAAAAAACAATACAAAACAAAGAAAGTGTGTGAAATCTGCAATAGTAGACTTTATATATCCAAAAAAAAAAAAACCTAGACGCAATTATGTTTTTAACGAAAAAATGTAATGTAATGTAAAATCAGAGCACAAGCTACATAATAAGTAGGCCTTCAGATGTGTCTTGGCAGCCTGTATCAGTTTAAGTGGTCATGGCGGCTCTTGTGCTGATGAGTTGCACCCTGTTCATCAGATGCTAGGGATGATTATAACAATGACAAGGTTGCCGTTGTTTTATTCCATATAGAGAGGTTTAATTTATCCTCCGCCAAACACTTACTCGTCCTTGAGGTTGCTATAACAACCTCAAGGACAAGTTTGTGGGCCTTTGCCAGAGACGTCAAACACAACATGCCACACTCTAACTAAAACTCTAGTCTAGAGTCACTGCATGTGTGAGGCTTTCCATTGATTTGTTTATTTTGTTTGTTTCAAAATCCTCTATTAATGCAGTAATTTTACTTGTGCTCTGTAATCAGCCACACTTGCTGTTCCCACTTGCAATCAGTCCACAGCATGAGTGTTTGTGTGTGTACTAACCTTTACATCCACACTTCTCCTTTATAATCACATGTTTATTACATGGTTTTAAAAGTGTGCTTGGCTGCTTGGCTCTCCTGTTGAGCATCCTTGTGCAAAATTGATTTATATTTATTATATTTATTTATATATTTATATCTGCAGCACTATGTAAGGCTGACAAACGCAGTAAAGAATGAATTGAGGGTCTAATCAGAGTCAATGGAGGAGAGAGCTCACAATAATCGCTGCAATATTGGCATGTTATATCAGAGACCTATATAGAAAAAGCTGCATCTGTGGCCAGATGAAACCAAATTTGAGTTGTTTGGAAGGAACACACAACCCTATGTGTGGAGGTAAAAAGGCACTGCACACCAACATCAAAACCTCATCCCAACTGAGAAATATGGTGGAGGGGGAATCATGGTTTGGGGTTTCTCTGATGCCTCAGGGCCTGTAACGGTTGCAAACATAGTTGGAAAAATTAATTCCAAAGTTTACCAAGAAATTTTGCAGGAGAATGTAAGGCCATCTGTCTACCAACTGAAGCTCAACAGAAGATGGGTGATGCAGCAGGACAACCACCCAAAGCATAGAAGTAAATCAACAACAGAATGGCTTCAGCAGAAGAAAATACACCTTCTGGAGTGGTCCAGTCAGAGTCCTGACCTCAACCAATTCAATTGAGATGCTGTGGCATGACCTTAAGAGAGCGACTCACACCACACATCCCAAGAATACTGCTGAACTGAAACTGTTTTGTAAAGAGGAATGGTCCAAAATTCCTCCTGAACGTTGTTCAGGTCTTATCTGCAACTACAGGAAACACTGACATTTGGTAGAGGCTGTTGCTGCTAAAGAAGGGTCAAGGGTCATTTATTAAATCCAAGGGTTCACATACTTTTTCCACCATGCACTGTAAGTGTTTGTGTTTAATAAAAACATAAAAAATTATAATTGTTTGTGTGGTATAAGTTTATGTAGACTGTCTATTGTTGTGACTTATATAAAGATCAGATCCCATTTTATGCAAAAATCCAAGTATTTCCAAAGGGTTCACTTACTTTTTCCTGGGACCGTATGAGTATTGGGAATGACTACAGTTCATGTGTGCAAGAAATTAATAAATGGGAAGATGGTGTGTCCACATGCATGTGATCAAAGTAGCACTTAACTATCAATGATCATGTCTTCAAAAGATTTTTCTGAATGTCATTTAAATGCAACAAAAATGGAAATGGAAACGTTGGAAATCTGCTGTTGAACTGATTTCACTTTAACATGCAATGCTTTATATTACTATTAACACACAAAAACAACTCCTGGAAATCATATTTGATCAGATTTATACTGATGGCATTTTTTAATAGATTCCGGTGTCGGACAAGTAGCAAACAAATTCAAATGCACCACTGTTCTCTGGCAAAATGGTGATGGAAGTATCTAAGAAAGACCTACACTGTGGGATGCATTTCATTTCATGTTCTGCCCTCTGCAGGAAGCTGAATAAATTGCACTGTCCGTAAAGCTGGTTTCATTGTGGGAATTTGGCCTTTCTTGCAGTGTTATTTTGACTTGTTAGGGCAGAAAAAGCACAGGTGTAAAAAAATAACATTAATAATGGCTCTGTGTTATGTAGGTGAGACAGAGTGTTATGTAGGTGAGACAGAGAGCTCATATACAAGATAGCAGGTGTCCTGTAACTTGTGTGACAAGTCAAAATGTCAGTCAGAAGATGTCCTATCATGTGAATGTATGAATGATGTAACCTTCTTTCAAAAATATGTTCTTACATGCTGGCTGTTCTTGGCAGGTGGTCTCAAACTTTTTTCTCCCAACCAAAGCTAACCCCAAACTATTGCATTAATAATTTAGAGCATTAATCAAACAATGGCATGCTAGGATTATTTTACTCATACACTTACGTAACTTGGTGACACATCTGCAAAATAATGACAGGTATGAGGGTAGCTGTAATTATTATGAATGTGCTGTTGAGACACTGCCAACACCTGCAGAGCTTGTTTGTAGTAACAGTTGTCACTCAGGTCTGCACTGAAACATTCAGAGAAAAACATTTAACATGTGTGATGTAAACACTCATGTCCAAAGAATATTTATGCCTAATGTTTGCTGTAGCGTGCATTCTAAATATTTGAACTATTTCTCAGATGTTACACACAGTAATAAATCTGCCCTAAGCTGAACACATGTCCTGCTGCACATGGCGTTCTGCTGGATGGATGCTTGCTTCACAGAATGTTCAAAGTGAAGCTTTCGGTATCTGCTGTAAAATGACACTCGTGCATGAATAACCTAGGGGACCTCTTAGGTGCCCCTATTGACCCCCATTTTCATTATTTCCCCAGGTTGTAGATTTTGATAGTAATAGATAATAATTTTGATGGTTGATTAATTGTTCGAGTCATTTTTTAAGCAAAAATGCCAAAAAAATCTCTATCAAATAAAACATACAAAATTGCAGCACAAAGATTGTTTTAATTTGAACAATAACAAGTAAAAAAATATGTTTTTCATCATTAAAGGGCACTTTTGCTCCAAGCTGTGTTCATTTCTGTCATGTTATTCTGTAGTGAATATTATAGAGTTAAGACGAAACCGACAGAATCTGAGAGAAAAAAGCGCAATTACAAATCTGTCTGCTAGTTCAGCCCCATGCACAGCACCATGGATTTTTCAGTACACTGCACAGTTAGACTAGCTACTGATATTTCAGAGCCATGGTCAGGGCCATAAATTCTCATTTGCACAAACCTTAGTCAGATAAAGGATTGATGGGTCAGGCAGGCTATTAAGATATTCAATGAAACAGTTTCACTCTCTCTGCTACTAGAGGATGGAGAACAAGGGAGAGGCATTTTGGTAATTTTGCTAACAAGGGGAATGGCATGTATTTTCACCAGCCCTAGTCTAAAACTCATTTTACTATGTATTACTTAACATCTATTCCTCATTGTCAGTGATGACTAGTTTGATCCCATACGTTTGACTAGTAAAACCAAAAATTGTATCATCAATGTCTAGATTTATTATTTGTCATTAATGTTAAGAATTATTTCAAAGACCCTGTATTTAGTAATAAAAGTCAAATTTTGATATTTTAAATTGCAGAAAAAAAGAGTACAATGCATGTGTTCTAGTGACATGTTAATGTCTATTGACCTAACTGTAGTATCACATAATCAGCTTACAGTTGTGCATATAGAGTAAAGAAAACATGATTTTAATGCAATGTGATCATCAGTAGTAAAGCTCAAAACTAGAGAAAATTATTAGTAACGATGCGTCTGTCTTGGTAAAAAAGCATATCGACAGTGTTGTACTAAAATGATTCTACCTTACACGTAGGAGAAAATAGCTAGCCTTGAAATGATCAAACATGTTTTTAAGTCTTATCTCACTGAGTGCTTTTTAGTTAGTGGTGGACATAAAAGAAACTGCCCTTGCAGCTCAAAGCTGACAAAATGATACCCTGAATGTCGATATTGTACTAAAACTGCTGAAAGGCAGACATTAACAGAGTTTCACGTTTCCTAGTGAACAATGACTTACACTCCAATTTCTATTCATTAGTTCACCTCGCAGTAGAGGTCAGCTTTCTTTCAGGCCTAAGGCCAGAATGGGTGTTCGAAGAAAGGATCAAGTTACCAAAACTCTACCAGACAAACTGCCAAATCAGCTTTAAGAGACAAATTGAAATATCCTAAAGCACAGGATCGGTTATTATGTTCTATAGGCTCGCTTGTCACATGTAATCCATATTATATTATTTCATTTTTACATATCAGCTATCATGGCTGATCATAGCCTTACAGGCTTTATCACTGTCAACCATTAACCATTATTCTAACAGCATTGTCCTACAGCATCCACGTGGGTATTATTTAGCCTATATTGATCTTTATTTCACTCTCTTTTACAGTCCACTGCTTCTATATTCGTGAATTACTGTCTCACTAATTTGGACCCAAGGGTGATCCAATAAAATAATGAAACAATTAAGGACAAACAAAAGAATGATAGGTAGGCTACTAATAGCTAATGGGAGGAAACAGTACAAAGACCTGCTTAAGACCTTTACTAGCTCAAGAGAGATCATCAAATTAATAATTGTACCTATTTAAATTAATAAAGGAATTTCCAGTTAACAGTAATGATTTAGTAGTAGTATATCCTACTAGTGCTAAGCTTCTACTTAAGTGCTAGACTATGTGATTAAACAGCCTGCATTAATAAAGAAGGCAGATATTTCAACACACTAAAAAGTGCTTTAAAAACTCTATAATCGGACAAACACGACTAACCACGATTGAGACTCCTGCTCACTCCACTGCAGCAGGCTTTTAAAAATATATTTATGTTTTTAATTTTTTTTCGTTTATCTTATCTTATGTATATTATTAGAAATAATTATTAACCATTTCCAGGGGCTGCTGTGTGGCAACCCGTGACGCGTCACTCCTGAAGCGGAAGCGGAAGAGCAGAAGAAGAAGCGAGGCCGTCGTCCTGTTCGGTAGTGAGCTGCTGCTCGGTGGAGTTTGAGTTTTCTTCCTCACGGCTATGATTGACAGAGTCAGCAGAGGTGTACACGGGCATGTCCGCACACTCGCTCGGTTGTTGTTAGTAACAGAAAGATTTGCAGCATGGCGAGTCGTGAAAGAGCCCAGAGTTCTCGCCACTCACACACAAGGACAAGAATATCATGTGTCGGATTATTGAGGATGTTATTTATTGCTTTTATTCAGACGGCGCGGGCCAATAAACAAGGTTTGTAACTTACGTCCGCATTAGCTAGCGCTAACTTCCGTAGACATTTCTACGAAGTGTGGGTTGAGGTTACCTCTACGGGCCAACTTTTATCACCGCTATCTCGCTAACATTAAGACATCAGAAACACTGCTAAAGTGTTGTTATTTATATTTATGTTAACGAAATTACATGGAAAATTTGAGCCAGCGCATATTTTAATTGATACAAAGCGTAGTTGAGAATGAATCATGTAACGTTGGTTAGCTGTATGTGGCCTGAGACGTTAACGTTAAAGTAAACGTTAGCTTCGTTTGTAGCTTGTTGTCATGTTGTCAGCCCGTCCATATATGGCAACGTTAGGCTAACGATCTACAGACATGCAAACAGTACAAGGCAGAGACAGAAAGAGCAGCTTGTTAGCTTCGTGGCTAGTACTAATGTTAGCTTACGTACGCTTCTGTTTGATCGCAGTGCATTGGAATGAAGAGATGTTAAATTGGCAACATGAATGGAAACGTCGTCTCCCTCTCGCTGCCAGGCTACCTAACATTACTTCCTCATATCTAGACTCAATAAAGGAAATGTTTGAATCAGTCAGGTGACTGTTATTTGTAAACGTGGCTGTGCGTTTTGATTTTGACCCTAGACTGGTTTCAGCTTGGCACTGGTCAGTCCACGGGCCAAATGACAGCCGCATGTTATTTATCCAGCAGACTGAAAAGTCCAGCTGTCAGACCTGCTGATCATGTCAGGTCACAGTGATAAGTCTACCAGTCGTGAGTGGACAGGGCTGCGCTCCACGTCCAAGATAAGCTGTGCCAACTTGGAAACGTGTCTGGTGAAAAGTGTTTATATTGATTCCTTACACTTTAAACACAATCCAATAATTTATCTTCCAAGAAATGCACTTGAGTGATGAATGAGCGTTGCGTGGGTTATCTGGCAATTTTTGTCAGCTTGTCCTGCTTCTGCCAACGTCAACACTGCAAGCTTAGACAACTAAATCAGTGTTAACGAGATCACAGCTAGTTGTGCTTCACTATTTAAACTATCTGTCCAGATTTACCAAGGCCCTTACAGGGAGAAGTGAAGTGATTTAAAGGAGAGACATGATCAAACTTACTGCGTCCTTTAAGTTTTGCAATCGCCAAGAAACTAAGAATTGCACTCGGCCTACAGTTTTGACCAGTATGCCCGTTGTTAATAAATGTTTTAGACAGATTGGCCACCAAGGAGTATTTTAGTGGAGGGTGTTTTGAATTTTTGCCTACTTGTTGTTTATGGAGTCACTGCTTTTCTAAATCATGCTGAATAACAAGAGGTGTGATGATTCAATATGATAGAAAAGTAACAGCAAGTTTCACTTAGAGTAGACTTGCATTCAGTGCTCTTGTCCAGTGTAACGTTCACAACAGCTTTCCCCAATTTAGCCTAGGTACAGTAAGATAATGGATTTCTTTCCACTCTATACTTACCAACAAAGTTGACTTGACTGAACAGCTCTAATCCTAGCTGTGTGTGATGTACTTGTGTAATGTCAGAAGTGAAATCTAAAAGGGAAATGAAATTACGAGTTGTTGCATCAAGAGATTAGATCACCTGGATTTGCTTTGGCGTTTCAATCTAAAACATGCTCAATAGCCAGCAGGACTTAATCAAATGCAGCAGTTTAATTTGTCGATGCATGCAACGTAATAACAGGTGACAATGCTGAAAGTGTGCTGTGAACGTGATCACAGCACACTTTTGATCTTGCAGCCCAAGCTGTGGGATTTCGATGGTGTCGGGTGAAATGATCCTGAGTAGAGTGAACGCCTAATAAATTATGACAGGTACACCAGACTCCCACACCAGGTGGAGCAGAATGTGGACACAGATCTCAAGCCTGATCTTTCTCTTGTCTGCTCTGAAAGTACTAGAGATTAAAGTTCAAGTGGGCAGTTATCTTTATAAGTATTATAACTTGCAGTTCAGGAAGATATAATGACTGCTAATGACTTCTGATAGAAGAAGTCTATTTTTTGATTTGTCCAATTGTGCTCTACTTTCTTCTTCCAGTATTCATACGTATCAAATGTTGAAAATGTGTGGTGTTCTCCTTTTCACTGATGGTGATGGTGATAATACTTCCTGTTTTGTTTTTTGCAGCGTTCATCCAGTCAGACACAATTCTAGAAGTTTTACATTTTGGTGAGGGAAGCCTTTTGCAGGTAAGTGCTATTACTTTTTCGCCCTCTTTGTTGCTATTGAAATTGTAGCTTACCATTACTCACCACAGACAGAAACATAACAGACACCATAACAGAGCAGGAAATGGTTGAAATTAGGCCATTTACTTGGTTTACAAATGACTTACCTCTGAATGTAATGTCTAGTTAAATCACATTTAAACAATTGCTTATGTTTCATGTTGTTTTTGCAGGCAGAGTCTGACATTGACTTTAGTTTATATCATCAACAAAGGTACGTTATTTTTCACTTCACAAATATCCTTCCCTCTTTTGTAGCAAGACCAAACAATTTCATGTTTTTGCGAAGTTAAATGCCGTTCACAGTGAGTGTGGTCAGGTATGCAGGTCTTGTGGTTGTACATCTTCTACATTAAGCAAATTATACCTGGATTGCAACACTGAATGGCAGGTGTTACGACAAGATAAATACATAAGTGGAGCTTATGTGGTGTAGCCAGAGGAGTTCTTGAACTGAACTGAAGCAACAACAGCGCAGCATGCTTCATCCCAGCTTTAACATAACTATTGTTCACATACAGAGTAGAAAAAGAAAGATGCTGTTGATTCTACTGCAACAAATTGGCAAATGTACTTTCAGTCAGTGTGGTCATGTGATGTCAAAAAGGTTCTTTTGTCAAGGTTGAAAAACCTGCGGAAGGAATTTCATTGCATCAATTAGGCTACAAAAGTATCCATTAATAACCAAAAATAAAAAGCTTGAGCATCATCATCAGAAGCTGCCAGAGCCTACAAGGCAAGACAACAACAACTTGAAGCCACATGAACTAACACATTGAATAGCATGAAATCAGGTGGAGACAGAGAGATACAAGAACTTTTTTCCCTAAGGTCACACCCATATGCAGCGACCCAGCCCTCTAAAACACGTGCTGTTAATGGCCCAAGTCCACCCAGTCTGTCACCTGTTGTTCGACAACACCCAGTGTGCCTCCCTCCTGCCACACCTGCTTGAAAGAGTTGAGTCTTGCAGGGCAGAACGTGGAGCCAGCTAATGTGACAACTGACAAGCTGGGCGCAAAGACAAACTGAGCTGACTGAAGAGGGCTTTAGGGAAGTTATAGTTTGCTTTCTAGTATCTGTCACAGAGAGATGTCAGACTTGTAGATCTTAGAGCTGTGAGAGCTATAGTGATTGTAAAAGAACCGTATGAGTCCACTTAATGCTTGCATACTGCACAGAGTTTGCAGTATTTAGTGTGCAAAGTGGCTGTGTGTCCCAACAGGTAGAGCTGCTTGAACAAGTAAACACTGTTTCTCAGGCAGAAAACATGTAAACGTTGATTAATGGACTTTGTGTTTTATGTGTGACGGCCTCCTTCAAACATCAATTACTCTGTCCCTACTTGACGTGTGTTCTGTCTGGTTGCAGCATACAGCTACCCTTTCTATTTGTAAGTTATACATAAAAGGCTGTTCTTGCACAGGCATAGCATGGCCATATCCTCGAGTTTAGGGGGGAGGGTATTTTGCTATTTCACTGTTTATTCAGTTTTTTTTTAAATATTTAACATCCCCTTTTCGTGTGTGTGTGTGTGTGGTTTTTGGAAATCTTTTTGTTGTTGATCATTATCTCCTTTCTATTACTCGGTGTGCTCTTCTTTTGTGAAGAAAGTTTTGACTTCCAGTGCAATTAAAATGTTTTTAATATGTTTTTTTTTTTATGAAAAGAATGCCTTTATCTTATGGTTAGCCTGACACTGGACATATGCAGATCCAAGGCCAAGAGTCACAGCCCTCCACATGATCTCCCCGGCTACTCCAATTACACACTGACATTCAACACATTAGCTCTGAAGCACCGAGCGAAAGGCCGCACAGAATTCACAGCCAGGATCCATTTGAATCCTTAATCCCACAAGAATTTTGTCAGTAGTTGTTATATTAATGAGAGAAGCGAGGACAGGCCGTCGATGACAGATTATCCAGGAGGAACACTGCATGGTCTGCGCTCTGTGTGGATTACTGTGCGCCTCAGGGGATGGAAATCCATCCTGTCTCTAGTGATCTCTGCTATTGGAGCACACTCCCCTAAACATGACTTGATATTATATTGGTGAAAACGATCTGGGGTAAATTGTCTGACACCAGGGCAATGTTGTTGTAATTACACGCAAGTGATGTATTAGTGGATGGTGTTAGTACCACCACAGCAACTCCAGTGCAGAAGATAGGACAATGAATCCGTTACAGTCAGACAGCTATAGTGTTTCCCTGCATGTAATATGTTTGTGGCCATCTTGAGTTTTCCACAAATGGTTCTGTATATTCATTCAGCCGTTGGCTATTTTATATATATTTTTTTCTTTCAACCATAAAGCTTAAAGGGCTGTCATGCTCCCACACCTGTATCTTTCCATGAGATTTACATAAACGGCTCTCATTACATAGTTCAGTTCACCACTGCCAAAGAAGAGTTGCTTCTCTTTAGAGACGGCTTTGTCTATTGTTGAGATACACCTGTTGTTGGACAGGTTTGGTGAGTTATCCCTGTGTCTTACCAGGCGGGTGGAAACCATGCTTATAAGTTGTTTCCTTCATGTGAGTGGTGCCCTGCAGTTGGGAGAGGTCCCATGGCTTTTTATACATTGCTGTGTCTGTGCACATTTCTTTGAAATGCACACACTAATGGATACTATTATTTTTGTCCTGTTGTTGCTGCTGCTGCTGCTGTCACATCTTCCTGTTTCTCACAGCACATCCCCGCACCGTGGGAACTGCCGACCTATACGATTTGAACCTCCAATGTTGGACTTTCATGAACAGTGAGTGTTTGGTGTAATGTTCACACTAATGTATTATTTTGTTTTTGTATGATCTGTGTTTTTATTACATTTCACATAGTTTGAGACACTTGCTATTAGTAATTTGAAGTTGCTTTTTTCCTTTTTGAGATGAAAAGAATAAAAAAATAAAATAAAACTTGTCAACAATAAATGGATGGCTGGAGAAGCTTTTAAGGTACTTACCAAAACCACATCCCCCGTCACTCAGCTTCAACTAGGCAAGGTTTACTAGATCACATTCCACACTGACAGTGGGCACACACACCCATGTAGTATGACCCAGCTTCAAGTGTAGCCTTCTTTACCGTGTGCAGAGTGCAAATGGTTCAGTAGCTCTCAGGGGAGCAGCGTACCCCTACACCAACTCCCAGTGAGAGACCCAGCTGTGTCATTCTGTCCTCCCCTGTCCTACTACCTCAATAAACAATCCACTTATCAGCAGCGAATGTTTTGAGGGTATGAAAATGAAACCTTGAGAAATTCTCACTGTATCTCTAGTACACTGGAAACAAAGGCACGGTTGGATTAGAGGTTTTAATAAATCAGCCCACAGTTACAAGCTCAACTTTAGAACTTGTAACTGTGGCGGACATGTTTACATCTGCCGTATTTATGTTGGAGGAACCATACCTGCCTCTTTATCCACTTTGTTCAAAGCGCCGTACATGTTATCAGGTTTTCAACCACTCACCTAGAAGTAATACATCACAGTGAACATTTAGTGGCCTTCATTCTTTAGCAAAATGTTCTTTGTCATTACATGAATATGCATTTGCAAGCAGAGAAAATCATGAAAAGTTTCAAGTCTCTACAAGTTGATTTTCATACCATGTTGAATTGAAAGAAACCATATGCTGCCAGGAAGCTAGGAAATCAAAGAGTATATGATATGCTTTGGGTGTTTGGCTGAAGGTAAAGTGCAGTGAATGCGTTATAACATGCAAAACCACTTATATGGTCCCTTTACAGTAAATTAACAATGTGGAGATGGTAACCAAGGTGCACTGTTAATCACTTCATTGAGTGGTTAGACAGGGAGGTTATTTCTGTCATTTTAATTAAAAAAACTTTTATGACGCTCAAAACCTGTTCAAGTGTTCTCTCTCTCTTCTTGTCTTTATGGTCTTTAAAAATCAAAACATTATTGCTTTTTACTGTTAAATTCTTAACCAAACTAGTTGAACCTTTTACATTTTGGTATATTCATCCTCTGTTTAAATCTCTTTTGTGTCATTGTGTCATCTTCATTAGAGTCTCTGTATGTCCCATCCATATCTTCTTCTACAATGAGTTTCATTTCTTTAAATATGTTGTTGACTTGCTGTGACAAAGGTGTCTTTCCTTCATTTTCAGACCTGTTGGAATGCCAAAAATGGAGAAAGTTTATTTACACAATCCTAGCGCCGAAGAAATTAGTTTGATATCAATATCGGCAACAACAGCACATTTTCACGCATCCTTTTTCCAGAATAGGGTAAGTATTTATCGCTTAAAAATTTGTGAACTTTGTAAATTGTTGTGATCTCTTTTTGTCATAAGCCCAGTTGTCACAACACGCATAATACTTGTCTAATAAGAACCTTAGAAATGCATTAAACACAGAGAATAAAGTGGGAAGTGCAGATGCACATGTGTTATTAGAACATGTGACCACACCAAAGATCTTTTGACACTGTAGTCCCGAACTGTTTAGAGACAGAGAATAGATGAATGGCAGTGTGTAAAGAATAAGAAAAGGAAATTGCATTTATTTAGAAAACAACAACACTGACATTGCCATTTAAAACAAGACTGACTGCCATGAGAGCATTGGTCCAAAAGAGCTGACATACTCTGCTAAGAAGAGAAACTAAGTATGTGCTTGCTGTGTATGACAAAAGTAATTCAAGTGACCTCATACACTTTATGGTTTTTCCTATGTTTTATTTTTTTTTACCTCCATTCACTATTGCCAGCTAGAGTAAATACAAGTAAAAAGACTGTGATAGGCCGTGATTGATTCACACAGCCTGCAGTATGTTTCTCAGAGTTAGGAACACACGTTTATGAAGAGGTCATGTGACCTGACACTGCCACACCCACCCATGCAGATGTCAAATTGAAAGCACGATCTTTGGTGCAAAGATATGTTTGGCTTACAACTAGCTCAACTAACTCACTTTGATCTGCAGTAGCTGTTTTTATGGAGACAAATGTGAATGTAAGATTTTTTTCAGGACATGAGAATCTAGTTTCAGTAGGAGGGAGGTCAGTGTGGTTCTCAAGATAACAATTTGAGGCCTCTAGTCCTCTGTCACAGAATATGTTTGTGTAAATTCTTTCTATGTTAGGGTGGACAAAATCACATCTGCAGCGGGGTTAAGTTTTATGCGGTAATTAATGTAATTGATTCTGGACTTTAAGAATAGGGTTACAGGCTGTTTGCAGTTCAGAGAGTCGTGATGTTTTGACACCCAGTTTGGTTTGCAAGAACTCAAAGTACAAAAGCTCTTCTTGCTTCAAGGCCTAGAGTCGATTTAAAAAAAGTTTAAAAAACTGATAGGAATTTGTAGAGTTTGGTTTGACATGGATGTTTTTCTTTCAAAAAAATTCCAAATACATGTTATCTTTATTAACTGCATAGAACCGATTACTCAGACACTCAGGGAGAGAGGGGCGGGGCAAGCTGGTGTGTGTGGGAACTGAAGGGAAAAGCAATGTGAGCAGATAAAAGTAGTTTGTGAGCAAACACTGAAACGGTGGAGAATTAAGTAGGATAAAATGGTGAAATAATGAAAGAAATAACCTACTAGAAATAGAAATATACCCCCTCTCCTCTCCGCCACGGTTACTCTGCCCATACACATAGTAGACTACAATCCCCAGAGATCTCTGCTGTGGTCACATGTCCCAAGGGCACATGTGTTTTGCATAAGAATTACCAAGTGATTGTCAGTGTTTATTAGCTTTGTCCGAACTTTGTACTATGTACCAATACTAACATACTGTGCGGTGTATATTTTAATTTACAGTAACTGCACATTAAGTTAAACAGCCAGTGGAAAATTTGGAATCTTAATGAGAAGCAAATTGTTTATCCAAAAAATCACCTCGTCTGCATATTGTCCAAATAATAAAATCATAGTTTAATCTGCAATGTTAGTTACAGTTAGCATTCTCCTGAAAAGACGCTTGAACAGAACATCAATCAAAGCTAAAGCACAGGCAGGTAAAGTGCAGAACTCTTTGTAAGAAAGATCATCTTATCATCTCATAAACTTTACATAATTTTAAGTAGGGTTGGTGCATTAACAACACAGCATAAGTGTATAAATAGTGCTCCTGCTCTTCCACGAAGCCTATATTTGGTGAGCAGTGCGTCTCACCCTGAAGTGGATGGTAAAAGTGTATTTCTAAATTCCTCTGTGCTTTTACTCCTTCAGTTATCTGCAAATTTTGAGGCTACATGAACGTTCTGCAGCAGTGGAGATGACACAAGATCTGTGCTTCTTCATCTAACTACATAATGTTTTAGTCCTAAATCAACACTTTATTTCTTTTTAGTTGTCTCTGTAGAGGGTTCAGGTCTAGAAGTTTAAAAGAGAGGATTCATGGCAAAGTCATCACCTGCAACCACAGTCACCACCAAAATGCTAAAGTTAGAGTGTAGCTGTAATGTTTTCGCAGCAGCGGACCTTTAAGGTCGGGTGCTGTGGAAGTGAGCGTGTTATTAGTCCAGCTGTTTGGGGGTCAGTATCTGTGAGTAACTCTTGAGAAGCTGTTCTTTCTGTCAAAGTGTTTGTTATACTGCACGTCATGTATATTTGTTTTCATCTCTTCTTTCAACAGATAATTCCACCAGGAGGGAACACATCATTTGATGTTGTGTTTCTCGCTCGAGTAGTTGGGAATGTAGAAAACACTTTATTTATTAATACATCACATCATGGAGTGTTTACATACCAGGTATAATAAACAATACCTCATTTTTAGAAGCTGACTGATTAGTGCCAAGGTGCTGATTTTGCTTTTCCATCCCCATCCTGAAGGTTTTTGGGGTTGGTATCCCAAACCCCTACAGACTGCGGCCCTTCATTGGGGCTCGAGTCCCAGTGAACAGCAGCTTCTCGCCTCTAATACACATCCACAATCCATACAGTGAGCCACTGCAGGTAATTTAGAGTAATTAGAATCTCTAATGGTTACATATGCATGTGTTTGATGTCCTTTTGTATGGAACAGCTGATTAATGTTGTTGAATTGATTTCACATGTATGGGGTCTCCAGGTTGTGGAGATGTACTCCAGTGGTGGGGATCTACATCTAGAGCTTCCCACAGGTCAACAAGGAGGCACTGGAAAATTATGGGTTAGTTTCGTGTCTCAGTGTCTTTGCTGCAGTGTTTGTGTCGAGTCTTAAGATGAGAGTCAGAGTCGAGTCGCTGTCGCCCATGCTGACCTTCCTCCCATGTGCCCTCACTCCAGGAGATTCCTCCATTTGAGACAAAGGGGGTGATGAGAGCCAGCTTCTCATCGAGAGATGTGGACAACCACACAGCTTTCATCAGAATCAAAACCAATGCCCCCAGTGAGGACCAGTTCATCATCCTCCCTGTTGAGGTGGAGGTCACATCAGGTGTGCTGTTTAACCCTTGTGAAAACATTTATTGTAATTCTCAGTGTGCTTTAGTCAGGCAAACATGTTTCTGTTTTTACTTTTTGCAGCCCCTGGTATATACTCCTCCACAGAAATGCTTGACTTTGGTACACTGCGGTCACAAGGTATAGAGCATTACAAAAGCAGCTACATCTTGCAGTTTTTCTTGAGCAATCTTCCCCTGGGCTTCTTTGCTCACCCTCCCTCCCTTCTCTTCTCCAACTGCCTCGTTTTTACAGATCGGCCGAAACTGCTGAATTTACACCTTTTAAATTCAGGAACAAAAGATGTTCCAATTACAGTAGGTATCCTTAGTAACCGTATTAAAATGCTTCAACGGTTATCTTACCTCTTGTGTAACCCTGCCTTTTATTGATGCTCCACAGAGTGTACGTACAACACCATCAAATGAAGCAGTCACCATAGATTTCAAAGCAGTCACTCTCAAAGCTGGAGAGAGCAGATATACCAAAGTTGCAAGTATTAGTTTTGATGGTAAGTAGTGTTTTTTTTGTATGTGGTAATATTTGATGCTTTTGCTGTTGAAATATACACCAAGCTAATACTAATGTAGCAGTCCTGCAGTAAATCTTCCCTTCATGAATGTTATAATGATTCAACTGTCTGATCATTTTGGAGGCTGCAGTTTTTGGTGTTCTTGCAGTGTATTGCGTTATACTCAGGGTGCGAACTACAGGGGAGCCAGGGGGAGCTTAGCTCCCCTAAATAAGACATTAGCTCCCCTAAAAGCATGATTTGTGTGATATTTGGGGGGGTCTCTAAAATATTGACAGCATGCTTTATTGCCATTAATTTCTATATATTTCTCCATCATCATGGATCCATGCGTAAATTCGGGAGAGTCAGACTTCATCCAGCCAGAGGGGACGATTACTGACCGTCCACAGATGGCCGGTCGCGCTGTGATCTCCTGGCCCAGTACGCTCCACCGCCCCACTCCCTCTCCGGTACGGGTTGTGTCACTAGTACGGCCATCGCGCTGTAAACGGTTTATGATCGTTCCGTCTGGCTGGATATTACGCATGATCCATGCATTACTGCAGCTGGGGGCTCTCCGCAGCGCCACGCAAAATTATATTCAGGAATAAAAACACATTTCTTCATTGCCACTTTAAAATGGTGCACCTTGATCCACCAGTTCCACTGAACCCAGGCTCCTAACAAGGAAATGCTGTCAGTTCTAAAGTGTGAACTGAAAGTCCTGTATGATGTCAGTTTCCTCAGACAGACTTATAAAGATCAACTTAACAAGAAGTAAAGATCCTTTTTTTACTACACCGTGTTTTTCATCAACTTCCCTTCAAGAAACCTACCATTTTACGTCTCATTTAGGTTTATACTTACTTATAAGTAATGATCTGGGCATTCTTGAGTCTAATAATTTAATACTTTTTTTGGTTTTACTATTGCGCAACTTCCTCATGTAGGGCTCTGTATCCTTTTGCAGTGCATTTATCCTGTATTTCGATCTTGTTTTTTCATTGCAGCTTCAAAAGCGAGGAGACCATATCAGTTCTCTGGTAAAATAACTGTTAAAGCGAAAGAAAAGAGTTACTCCAAGCTTGAAATCCCATACCAAGCAGAAGTTTTAGAAGGGTGAGTTATTTTGCAGATATACATGGAGAGTGGGTGCATTTTATGTAGTATTATATAAGAGAAAAAATGTTCCTATAAGGGTGCTCTTAAAGATTTTTCTTGTTTGTCATCTCCTCTGGCAGCTACCTGGGCTTTGACCACACAGCTACATTGTTCCACATCAGGGACAGCCCCGTCGACCCAGTGGACAGACCCATCTATCTCACAAATGCCTTCAGCTTTGCCATCCGTATACACAATGTGTCCCTGCCTGAAGAGGCCAAAACCATGTTTAATGTGAGCATCATGGGTTAACAGAGGTCATTCTGATTGTGAAGTGTTGTATATGGATGGAGGTCAATATGACATCACCTTTTCTACTTTTTTATTTTAGGTGCAGAACTTCAGTGCACCCATCATCATTCCCCCCCATGAGTCACGTTACATCTTCTCCCTCCTCTTCCGGCCAGTCCGACCCTCTATTCACATAGACAGCAATATCCTGCTCATCACAAATGCATCAAAGTTTCATCTGCCTGTGCGGGCCTACACAGGCTTCTTGGAGGTACACAATGGACAAAGTTTATTTAGAATAAAAACAGTTTCTTCATATGTTTGTGATTTATTCACCGTGAAAGTGGTGCTGATTTAACCTACTCTGAATACTCTCATCCTAGTGTTCATTACATTGAGAGTCTGTATTCTTCATTCAGAACTGCCCTACAGAGGGAGAGAGCATTAACTACTGAAGCAGTGAAGTTTAGATAAAATACATCAAAGTCGACCATATTATATTTGAGCTCTTTTAGCAGGAGTTGAGCTTTTTTTTTTTTTTTTGGTCTTTATCATGACTGGATTTAACTGCTGCTTCATTTAGTTATGTGAAGGAACAGACTGAATTACTATCCCAGTTCATCAAAGTGGATAATTTCCAAGTATCAATACTTGATATAACTCTCTTGCTTTAGCTGTCCAGCTGGTTGTTTCTCTGTGGCAGAGTGCAGGAAGTGTGGTGGTGACTTTGAGAGACCACACTTTAGCTAGTTACTGCAGCCAGAATATATTTAATGCGGGTTGGCTTGGTTAAGTTAAAAAGCTTAGACGCTTTCAACGGTAACAACATAAACAAATGGTACTGCGCACGTGCATTTCTCTGGCCCAAACTTAACTTACGGCAGACTTCCGCAAGCAATCCATAACAAGTAAGCTGTCAATGTGTTTGCAGGAGAGAGAGAGCGAGAGAGAGAGAGAGAGCGAGAGAGAGAGAGCGAGAGAGAGGGAGCGAGAGAGAGGGAGCGAGAGAGAGGGAGCGAGAGAGAGGGAGCGAGAGAGGGAGCGAGAGAGAGGGAGCGAGAGAGAGGGAGCGAGAGAGAGAGAGCGAGAGAGAGAGAGCGAGAGAGAGGGAGCGAGAGAGAGGGAGCGAGAGAGCGAGAGAGAGAGAGCGAGAGGAGGTGCTGAGCGAATATGCGCTGCGTGCAGCTCTGCAATCAAATACAAGTTTTCCCATTTTAAATAGTAAAGAAAAAAATACTGAAATCAATATGTGGTGGGCCGCCACAAATAAATTAATTTATGGTAAACACTGTACTGGATATCACTCGGCATATTAGCCAGTAAACACAAACCCAGTAATAAACAAACAGAACGGAAGTTGACTTTGGGCCGGGCGCATCACCTTGGCAATGTGTCAGATGAAAGCGTCTATAGTAAAACAGATGTCAAGAAGTTAGATTCAGGTCTTTGGAACCAGAAATAGAGTTGCTGCGTTTTGCTTGATAAGACAGAGTAGGCATGATGATGAGTATCTGTGTAATTTGGTGCATGTTTTTTGTTCCCTGGTGTGAGCAGCCACTCGTCCTGCCTCCCAGTGTGAAGGAGAACCTCCTGGACTTTGGTGTTCGCAGTGCAACAGACACCAGCAACATCATTTTTGTGGTGGTCAACAGTAATCCCATAGAGGTGAGATCACGCAGCACACTGCATGTATTGCTACAATACAAATAAAACAGTAGCTGATTCCAAAAAAATGTGAAGAACTTACTTGCTGTAGTCCAACGTGTTGTGATTGTTTTTCCTATTCATTGCTCAAGACACCGTTAAGTACACTTTTAAACTTTCTGTCTTCCAGCTGGAGATCAAGTCCTGGCTGGTCACCGGAGACAGTCTTTCCATGGAGCTTCTGAAGACGGAGAAAGGAAACACAACAGTGGCCCTGAGTCGTCTGCGAGAGCTGCAGAACACTTCAGCCTCTCATCACAAAACAGTAAGACCTCACATTGTCATTCCAGAGCTGCTTTTTTCTTTATGATCTGCTCATCACGAGCCTAAATTTGGTAGAAACCCTTAATTCGCTCAAGGTAAGTTGGTGAAGAGTAGTGTTACCAGTCCAATGCAGCACAGTACATAATACAGTGTGGTGATGATGATAATATAATAAATAATAATAATAATTAAATAAAATAATTATCAAAAAGTATCTGTGAAAACGCCTGTTTGTTTTTTTTTATATTATATATTTACAGTACATTAAGGTTGCCTGTTATTTTGACCAATACAAGAAAACAGCATTTCAGTTTTGTTATCTAGGATGTGAAGCTGACGGCGTCTCATGTTGAGAATCTGCAGCATGAGTGAGCACCGTGAGGTAAAGAAAATCTAACGCGCATATTTTTTTACTCCACAAAGGTGATATTAGCATCTGGCTATTATGCAGCATTCAGAGTGACACTTGTGGCCAAGGCGCTGGAAGGCATGTATGATGGAGCCATACACATAACCACAGACTATGAGGTAGGAAGCCGTCGCATCTGCTTTTTATACCCTTCTTTCAAAGAATTGCACAGCCAAAATTCAGTGGAATGGTCATGTTTGTTTTCTTTCCCTCAGATATTAACAATCCCAGTGAAAGCTGTCATTGCAGTGGGTACATTAAACAGCTCTCCCAAACACATCATTTTACCACCTTCATTTCCTGTAAGTAACATTAAGATCTATTCACGGGTAAGGTTTCACACCTTTCCTGTTCTGGCTGCAAGCAGTCGACAAGATAAAAAGATCATAATCAAAGCCCACTTTCCTGTTCGATGCCCGAGGTGTTATGGCTCTTGACATGTCTGTATATGTGTGCTCTTCTTCAGGGGAAAGTTGTTCATCAAAGCTTCAGCATACAGAGCTCTTTCACGCAGAAAGTGAGGCTACAGCAGATCCGCTCCCTGACAGAAGATATACGTTTCTATTACAAACGGTTGCGCAACAACAAAGATGAGCTGGAACCGAGGCGTAAATCTAAGGTAGCCCCGCTTCTCACTGTGCAAAATAAGTGAGCCATAGGCGTCCTTATAAACATAAACTTATTTTCTTTTCTCCCCATCTTTTTCAGGTGGCAAATATTTATTTTGACGCCAGCTTGCAGTGTGGTGATCACTGTTATGTGGGGCTGCCGTTTGTGCTTAAATGTAAGTTTTTTTTTTTTTTCTTATTGTTTATTTGTGTGTAACATTCAAATCTCACAAAACAGAGTTAAAAAAAAAAAAATGTATAATTTCCTTCACAGCCGAGTCCAAGCCTCATGGGCTGGCATTACAAGAAGATATCTGGGACGCTGATGTGGATCTCCACCAGAAACTCCTCAGACGATGGAAGGAGGTGAAAGAACGATCAGGCCACAAGTAAGCGTATTAGGTGTTCGGATACAGTGGTCTTTGGGCTTTAGCTATCAAACGTTCCTGATAAATGAATTGTTTCACACCGATGGTGTATTTCCAGAATTAAACAAGATGTTTTCTTCTCTAACTAAAGGATTGAAGCTGTCTTTGAAGTCAACACAGACCTTCAGAAAAATGTGCATGCTAAAATAACAGCGCATTTGACCTGGCCTTCACTGGTCAACTCCTCGCAACGAGTTATGTTCCCTCTGACCAACACAAACAGCTCCTCTGTGAGTAGAAACAGTCTGTCTCTTGTTCCTACACGTGCATAAACACACACAGGAATGTTTGAAGGTGCCGTTAAAGTTCAGTGTTTGAAATTGAGGTGTGAAATCTTTCTGCGTCTCTGCAGGATGAGGAGGTGATTCTGTACAATCCCGCAGATGTCCTCGTCTTTGTCCAAGTCCTCCCCTTGGCCCTGTTACCCAACCCCTCTGTGTTTTCGGGAAAGCTGGCCGACAGGTGAGGCTGCTTGCACAACCCCAGAACGTTCTTGTTCTTCATCCCTCCATCTTACTCTTGACAGTAATCGCCTCTGATTTTATTTTCCAGGTTGCCATTAGGAAACTTGTCCAACATCAACATTGACACAAATACCAGAGAGTTCCAGGTTCACAGAAATCAAGTGAGTGCTGCAAAAGTGACGATCGACTTCCCTGTTATTCAGTAATTTAGAGAGTCAGTTGGTTTGCAGATGATTGCGTTGCTAATCCCAGGCCTTTTTGTCTGTGGCGGAGGCGGCATGTGGAAGCAGTTTGTCTGTAACAGGCCCTCTGTTTGTTTGGCAGACATCCCTAATGAAGAGCAGTACAGGGTTCGTAGAGGGATCAACCAGACCCTTTGTGTACAACCTCCTCCTGCTGCCTGGAGAAGTCAAGGCGTTCAGCGTGAGGTTCACTCCCATCAGCAACCACAGTGTCTCAACCCTCCTCATAGTCAGGTATGAGTCTGTTGGTTTTTTTTAATGCAACTAAACAAACAGATTCTTTATTTAGTCAGTATGTGTTTCTCCTCTGAAATTGTGTGCTTCATTGGGAACATGTTTAGGAACAATCTGACTGTGATCGACACAATCATACTTCACGGCCGAGGTACAACTGAGAGCCTGAAAGTTGCAGGGAAGCCTCCGGGACAAGGCAGCTCGCTGCGGTTCAAGATAACTGAGGCCCTGCTGAAAGACTGCACAGAGAGTGAGTTTGTGTTGCTGCGCTCTTGATGCATGTAGCCATGGCTCCCATGTACACTTGCTATTTCAGGTGGCTAGTATCCTGATAAATTCCAGATGTGATTTAATGCAGCTCTTGGCCGGATCACTAATCTGAGTGTTGCTCGTCTATCCTTTCCCGGGCTGTATCCAGAAGCAAGTCAGCCCCACTCCAGAAGCTTTTAAAACAATTTAGCAAATCACAGTTAGCAGTATCAGCTAGCAACTATCCATGAACAAACACAAACACATGAAATGCTCTCTCACCCACAGATATAAATCAGGGAGAACAACATTCATTGTAACTTAGCTCCTTTATCATCAGTGGCTACTTTTACTGACGTAGTTACACTAGGGAGGAATAAAGATTGTGATATACCTCTGATACATTTGGCCAGAATGCATTTGAAACACTTCTGTGTGGCAGATAGCTTTTTTAAGATGGGATAGCTATTCAATTGTGTATTTTATCAGAAATTCCTTGCTCCTTCTTGCTACCCAAAGTTTTTTAATAATTTGAACACACAGTAAGGCAATATTCTAGGACTATGTGTACCTAATTGTAAACACTGTTTTGTTCTGATGTCTCCATATTCCAAAGTGATTAGTCTGTCATTTGTTAAAAAGTACTTATTTCATTACTTATCTTTTGGTCTAATAGAAAATAATCAAAGATCAACAAAAAGTGAATTAAAGCATGCATTGACACACTTCTACATTGTTCTAAGCTGTGTCCCAACAATTTTGGTTGCTTGTTCACAGGGAGTAGACACAAGTGTGACCAAATAAAAACATTCTGTTTAGCCCAAGAATCTCACAGATGATGATAATTTCCACAAAATTGTGCATCCTGTCTGAGAGCGAAGTTCTAAAAACTGATGAGACGCACTGTTGCCCATTAATTGTTATCCCCTCACTTATTTCAGAGACTAAAGTCAAGGAGCCAAACTTCACTCTCAAAAGAACCTTCAGAGTGGAGAACACAGGCTTGCTCCCCATCACCATCAGATCAGCAGAAATCAACGGACAAGCTTGTGAAGGATATGGATTCAAAGTTCTCAACTGTCAAGAATTTGCACTTAAGCCAAACGCTTCAAAAGACCTCGTAATTCTGTGAGTAAACACACGGGTTATTTGTCTTTGTCCATGTGTGTTTTGCTGAGTCTAATTTGGACCTGCAGAGAGAGAGAGTGTGGGTGTGTGTTCCCCATCACCCACATGCTCTATTAATACTTGTCCTCAGTCTCTCTGGCTGAGAAAGCCTTCAGAAAGAGGATGAATTAGCTCTCTGTCTCTGCAGCCTCTCCTGGCTCCCCTCAGGTCTCATTTTTCTTCATCTCTTAAAGTTCAAAATCTACCCTCAAGGGGGGGGGGGGGGGGGGGGTATAAATTTCTATAAATTCGGACGTGAATGCTAATTAAAGGCACTGCGGCGGTTGTAGGTGAATGTATGTTAATTTGTCCCCTACCAAGTATTCTGTCCCATCAGTATTAGAACTGTATCCTGCTGGTTTCAAAAGTGGCATTAAAAAAAAATAATACTGACACTGATTTAAATTTGAACTTTGCGAGTCACGCTTTTAAAGCCCCACACAGCCATGGTCCAGCCTGCAGGGGTTGATTTAGACTTTTTTTCTCAAAACTGTGTGGGCGTGAACGGACTTTCCCCTGATAGAGCAGGACAATTTAAAGCACTTTCATTGTTGTTGTTACATGAAGTTTGGTTACCAAACATTATAGGCCTTTTTCAACATCACGGTATGAGAAGTGCAGGCACAAAGATCTCTCCCAGCTCTTCCAGTTAGCCACCACGTATGTTCTCTGGCTAGATTAGTGAGGGTTTTGTACTGTTCAGAACAGTCTTTTTAAACTTAAAACTTCCTTTCCTTACAGGTTTACACCCGACTTCACTTCATCTCGAGTGATACGGGAGCTGAAATTGGTGACATGTGGAGGCTCTGAGTTTGTGTTTGTCCTGAACGCCTCCTTGCCCTACCACATGTTGGCTGCATGTGCGGAGACCCTGCCCAGACCGAGCTGGGAGCTGGAGCTCTACATTATAGTGTCTCTCATCATGAGGTGAGTGTCTCTCTGTACTGCAGCGTAGCATCAGCACCACGAGCAATAAAACACCACTCGGTTGCATTTTATTTAGTGTTTCAACCCAACTATCAGTTCACACCAGCTTTGTTTGTGTCTCTTCAGCTCCATGTTTCTGTTGGTGATTGTCACCGCCTACCTGGAGGCGCAAAGCATATGGGAGCCTTTCAAGAGACACGTGTCAGTGGAATCCAACTCCACCTTGGAGACTGGGAGACCGTTTAATCTCAGGGAAATTGTGCAAATTCACAGTGATTCAAAGTAAGTGTAACACGGAAAACGCTGAGTTACATCTCCGGGCAAAGGTTGATCAAGCAATAGGATATTATCAATGTACAGAAGGTATAATGCTAATCTGATGAATAGGAAGATCGATCTAAGAAGGAAAAATTTTTGAGCGCCACATCACTATTTAAATTGCTCTGAAGCAACCCACGTTTGTCTGGCTCTAAGAAATGTATTCTGATTAATTAGGTTGCTGGAAAGGCTCTGACACAGAGAGAAGACAGTGAGTAGCTGTGGTCAGGTATCTCTGTCTCACGGTTTTTGCAGTGTCTGGTACTGTAACCGCTAGTTGGCCCTTATCACTATCCATTTGGGCAACTTTGCATGTTTAATCTTAAGCAGTTGGGGAATGAGAGCTGTCTGATTGGCTGTTCATCCAGGTGAATAAGTGATTTTATTTAGATTTTTTTATTTATTTATTCAACTGCAGAAGCCAATAACAACAGGCTGACAACAGCAGTCCCATTTTAAACTTTCTATCAGACATTCTTAATTTGGATCCTGGCCTGTAATGAGAGTATTTCAGCAGTTTCACAGTGGTATGAATAACGTTGTCTGTTTTCTTGTCTTGTCTTTAGGGCTGCAACTTATTCATTTTATTCGACTATTTTCTCAATTGATAAATCGTTTGGTTTATAAAACATCAGAAAACAATGAAAAATGACCAGGACAAGTTCTGAGAGCCCAAGGTGACGTCTTCAAATGTTTTTGTCTGAGCAATAGTCCAACACCAAAAGATATCCAGTTTACTGCAAAGTAAGAAAAGGGGGGAAAAAAAAGCTAACCCTCAAATGTGAGAAGCTGGAACCATCAAATGGTGCAGCGTTTGATATTTTAGCAACTATTAAACAATTGTGAAAGTAGTGGCAGATTAAATTGCTATGGATTGACTGAACCGATGAATCAGCTGATCTTTGCAGCTCTTGTTGTTTTCTTCAGAGGCTACGAGCAGAGTGACATGTTTAAGTGCAATTTTTCATAGAAGACATGAAACTGTGTAAAGCAACACAGAGCATTTAATCTGTGAGCTTTTGTTGACGCTGCTTCTATGAAGTCAGATTAGTGTGTCAGACCCCTGAGGATCAAGTATTGCTTTTTTTAACTAAAGAATTGAGCGATGATGTAACTGCAGAAGGGGGATGCGGCATATTCAGTGTATTTTAACAGACTTTTCTTTCACCGTTCAGGTTAAGCGATTACGGCGACTCACCCCAGAAAGGAGCATATGCGTCCAGCAACGGAGCAGCTCGGGTCGGAGGCCGACCGGTGAACACCCGCACCACACTCGACTCTGACAGCCAAGATAAGAGGTCCAAGATCGTCTTCAGCCGCCCATCTATGCAAGCTACTTCCTCCCAGACGACCAAAGGAAGTACAGCCTCATGCCAAGAAGGCCCTCCAGCTGCCTGCCAGCTGACCCACCGGAAGGCTCGGAGTACCAAGCAGCTGGACCTGCAGAATCAAAGTTTATCCGGATCATCATTGCCTCACAGAGGCCTCGGTCCTGAGGATGCAGAATACGCCAATCTGATAGGAGCCATGGACAACGACCTCGACCGTCCAGAGTGTCTCAGTGGCGAGACTATACAGGAGCAGAGCTGTCAGTCACTACAAAACAAAGGTACCCATATTTGTTTTTCTCAGAAGACCGTAGAAGGGCAGAAGGCCTATGTAATCGTTTCCAGGTCTTTGAGGTATGCGTTAATATGATTTACAGTGTTGGAATCCAAAGGGAAGCTGCGGGGCAAAACAAAAGCCCAGAGGAAGAAGGAGGAGAAAGAGAAAAAAACGACAGTAAAGATTCAGGGAGACGAGCTTAAAGATAACATGGCTGACAACGATGACAGCTCCTCCACTACTACAGAGACCTCCAATCCAGATGTGGAGACAAACGTCAAAGAGGTACGCACTGAAATAACAAAGTCCAGCTCACGTTCTTTCTGTCAGCTCTCTCTCCATGCATAGGATTCACTTAAGGTTTTTTTGTCCATCGTGACACAAACCTGTGTGCCCCTTCAGACCTAACAAATCTTTGTAGTACTAACGCAGGAGTCAGATGTTCTTTTCTATAAATCTGTGTTCTTCTGACATTTAGAACAAAAGCTGTGCATTTAGAGTTGTCTGTTTAGTTACAGCACCGCCATCATCACAGATAGCACTCACACTGTAGGAAATATGTTGTTGCAACATTAAAAAAATACGACATAACCACTGGACAAGCTAGATTTGGTACGTAACAAATTCATAATCAGGAATGATCTTGGTTTTAACGTGACTGAGCAGAGGTCTGTTCCGAACAAACCCAGGAGCAGTGATTACATTACATTTACTCATTTGGCAGACGCTTTCATCCTTACATTTGAGGAACAACATACAAGCATCAACAGAGCATCAAATACAGATCTACAACTGACAATACATACTAGTAAGAGCTAATAGCACATATCGCATCAATGGGGTAAATACCTGGGGAGCCAAGGGGAGCCAGTGGAAGTCACTCTGATCAAAAACCAGACGCGCTGCTGCGTTCTGAACCATTTGTAAGGGTTTCACCGCACAAGCTGGAAGACTTGCTAGGAGGGCATTGCAATAGTCAAGGCGAGAGAGAACCATAGCCTGTACCAGAACATGAGAGGTGTACTGAGTGACATAGGGCCTGATTTTTTTCTGATGTTGTATAGAGCAAAGCGGCACGACCGAGAGACAGCAGCAACATGGTCTGAAAAGGACAGCTGGTCATCAATCATGACACCCAAGTTTCTCACCACCCTGGTTGGAGTGATGGTTGAGGAGCCAATTTGTAGTTTGATGTGATGGTGAATAGATTGCTTGGCTGGAATGACCAAGACTTCAATCTTAGAGAGGTTTAGCTGAAGGTGGCAAGCCTTCATCCATGCAGATATGTCCGAGAGACAGTCCGTGATCTCGTTGAACCATTTGACACACTCTATGGAAATGACATAATAAGTGTGCTATTATTCTACATTTTACCATCATTTCTTCCAGGAACCAGTGAAAAAGAAAGGAAGGACTGTAACCACAGGAAAAGTGAAAGAAGAACCTTCAAATTTCCTGATCAAACCCAAAAGTAAGAAGCAAGAAGCCACAAAGAAAGAGAGCCAAGCAGAAAAATCCAGGTGTGTGTATTTAAACGCACGTGATGGCTGTCGTCTTTTGTTCAATGCATATTTTTTTAAATCCCTTTTTTGATAAATGGTTATTGTTCTCAGTTCTCTGGAGCTGCCATATGTAACACCACTGGAGAACAAACAACGCAAGAGCTTCACATCCAAAGCTCTCTACCCTCTCCCCAACATCCCGAAGACAAGACCTGTGCAGAAACAGAGATGTGAGTTTCTTAAATGTTTTCACTTTGCCCTTTGCTTCAGTACCAGATGTGTTTGTAACATGTTTGTTTTGGCAGTCGACGGGAAGCCAGAAGACGGTCGCCCCTCTCTGTTTACCAAATTGTTGTCCAGCGGGTCAGTGCCAGAGCTGGGGCACAGCAGCAGCTCTGAGGGGGAGAAGGAGTTTGCGTCTCCAGAGTGGGATGTACCACTTCCCGCAAACGGTGTCCGTAAGTCGACATCTGAAAACCAATCTGCCATGTCCAGTGTCTCTCCTACTTCTAATACTCACTGATCAGCCTCGTAAAGATCTGACTGGCTCCTGTTCTCCACATGCAGAAGCAGATAGTCTTCAGCAGATCTCCCTCCAGACAATAAACGCAGACCCTTTCCTGAAGAGATCCGTCTCAGCCGGCACCTGCTCCCCTCCACCGACCTCCCCCAGCTTACCGTCCCGAGTCTCCTACAGCAGTGTACTCAACAGTAACAGGTATACACTTGGTCAAATGTGGAGGAACTTTGCTAATAAAATGAACACATTTTTGCTCATCTTGTTTGAAATTCTGAAGGAACAAATGTCCACTTACCAAAATACTGTCAAAGATGTCGGATCCTCCTATTTCACCAGCATCATGGCTGGTGATTTTGACCCGTCTCCAAATGATCATTTTTAGTGACATTTTTAGAAATAGTGGTATCCTCAGAACATCTTTAATGAATATTTATAATACATTAAAACAATTAAAACAGGTTTCCTCTTTTTCGGTGGCCCCTCTAACATGTGGAGTACCCCAAGACTCCATCCTTGGCCGCCTTTTGTTCTTTATTTACAAGCTTTCACTAGGTCACATTATTCTCAAACACAACATTCAACACCATAGTAATGCGGATGACATGTCCCGTTAAAGACCGGTGAAGAAGGCAATCTAATGTCACCTAATGTCTTCCAGAAATCAACTGCTGGGTGTCCCAAAAAATTATTGTATTAAGTCCTCAAAAGTCTATCGTCACTCTGCAACAGTCTTCGCTCGCTGTGTGCAAATAACCCTAGGTCTGGTATGTTTTGATGTCATGGTTCTGAATTGTTTTATCTTGACATTCCCAGATAAAGCACCTTGTAACTCTCTGAAAGTCTTTTATAAATAAATTATTGTATTTCTTATTATAATAAAGCATGCTATTTTGGTATACTGTGCTTTGTTAATTTTACCATAAACTAATCAAGATTCTTGGTGATTTTTCTAACATTTTTGCAGTGAGGTAAACCAAAAGAAGGCCCCAGGAAATAAGCTGTCAACAGCCACTCCACTCCCGGGCAAAAATGGGAACCCCACCTTTGCTGCTGTAGCTGCTGGTTATGATAAAAGCCCAGGTATAACAATAAACTAACACTTGATTTAAAGTGCGTACGTTGTTCTTATGGTGGATTGTTTACGAGAGAAAACTGATGTTTTTTGTTGTGGTCAGGTGGCTCTGGCCCAGGTAAAGCTGACAGCCAAGGGAAGATTCTAGCAGCCATGACTTCAGTGGAAAGTGACAGCTCTGACAGGTAATGTGAGACAAAATGCACATCCAAACGTGACATCAAGAGACAATCCCAATATAATATTCTGTATTTTTTTTTTTTATATAGTTCTGGATTATGGAGTCCCATTGAGACAGCCAGTACTTCAAACTTCCACTCTGCCAACTCATTCTCTGCTTTTGGACCCAATAATTCCTTCAACCTGACCGGAGGTAACCTGTCTGGCTCACAAATTTATGAACCAACAGAAGAATTTAGAGAAACTGTAGCTGTTTAATTCAAAGTGTGTGTGTGTGTGTGTGTGTGTGTGTGTGTTAGTTTTCAGTGGAATGAATCTCCAAAAGTCATCAGAGCCTCAGCAAAGCTGGCCTGAGTTCCCCACCGTACCCTCCTCCATCTGGGACATACCAAGCGGCGACTCCTGGCCCAGCAGCTCCAGCTCACCGACTGCCCCAACTGCAGTAAGATCCCTTATTTGTCTTCAATGTAGCTCCGAGATACTCTTCCTGCTCATGATACTATTATGAGGCTTCTCTTCACCTTTTTTAGTCACTCCTGGGAAACACCCGCAACCCCTGGTCTGCTCCCACCCCCTTCGGCAGCTCCATTTGGTCAACAAGCGCAGATTCAGCCTTGCACCCTTTTCCTCCAACAACCAACTCAACCACTCTGACGGATCTGGTCAACAGTCCCACCCCGTCGCCGCCAGCTTCTACCGAGATGAGTCGGACCTACAACCCGTGGAGCATGTGGCGCCCCACCCTGAGCAGACGCAGCTCTGAGCCCTGGCCTAGCTCTCCTGACAACGGCAGTTAAAAGGCACATGATTGCACTTACCAGAAGCACGTCACGGATTTGATGTAGTCTGTACGCTAAATCAGTTTCTTTAATAATCCCAACAGAAAGCAATGTTACCTCAAGTGTAATGCATTGGGTAGCCCATTTGCTTACCAACTCCGCAATATAGTTCTCTGCAGCTTTTTATTCATTGGGGGGAAGGGGGGGGGCAATGCAACGTTTTATTTGGAATTTGTTTTAACATGTGCCCCTAAATTAAAAGTGTTGATTGCATGGTATGCTAATGCCGTGCAGACATTTTGCTCTTGCAGAAATGCTGGTAATGCTGCATTCCTTCTGACAGTTTGTTACATGACGCAGAATCTCTAAAATTCAGTATTAATGTTCTTACAATATAGCCATGTGTTTTTACAATAATTTTGTTCTTATTGGTTTCTTTTAAAAGTTGGTTTGAAAAGTCAAATTTGCATACATTTGAATTTAAGTCATTGCACTAGACTTTTTTTATTTGGCAGCAGGGATCTTTCATTCTTCAGAACCCAAACAGCCCACAAAGCTTCATGGACGTCCATGTTCCCCATTTTAAAGTGGACTCTGCCCTAAAAATATCAAAGCCTTCCGTGAGGATAAATTGGTCAAGTGATCCAAAGAACACTTACGTTTGAGGTTGGTATTATACATTGCCTCTATTTGTCAGCAAATTTAAATAAAGGACTTCAGCAAAGCAGTGTGTTTTTCATGGTCTTCCATTTGAACATACAGACCAGCAGAAACGAGTTGTGATGATATATCATTATCATTTCTCACACTTTTTGCTTTTAACAAAAAGTGTGAGAACTAGGTGTCTTCTCCTTCTGGTCCCAGCTTGTGATTTTATTTTTCTGCATCTGCTCCTCTGTTATCTTCATCACATGTTCAAAATCACACTCTGTAAACCCTGTGTGGCAAAATTGCTGCTCTAAAATAATTCCCCGACCTTTTGGTTGTATTTGTTGAAACAGGGACTGCGCCTCAACCACACTCCGCAAGTACTAATATTGCACCAGTATTGTGCTCATTGCTCCAGATTTGGGGGTCTGTCTATGGGTCGTTTAAGCACCGGACATCCTGGATGAAGCTTGCACAAAACCCTGGGGGCTTGCTGCTGCCCCACATATTAGCAAATTCAGTCAGTGAGATTTACAGTGGAGGTCCACAGCTTGAGGAAAGGTCTGGTTTAGAATCACCTGCGCAGGCAGAAGAGGTCTATTTTGTGGCTGAGAGGGGTCCAGGGCTCTATGTACAAGGTACAAATCTATTAGTCTTGTATGCTGCTTAGCTTCGTAACATTACAGATGACCGTTCTAGTTGGGGGATTCAGAAAGCCGGTAAGACAACGTGCATAATATCAGGGTCTTGACGCTGGAACACCTAACAGGAAGGGGAAAAGGCTCTAATAAAGTAATTGATTGCTATTGCTCCACTGATGGATTTTTGAGGCTGATGATAATGATATTTGGGTGTTTGAATTTAAAAAGAAATTTGTAATTTCTCTTAAAAATTAAAACCTGTTTGTTTGTGTCTTTACAGCACTTTCTCGTTACTTATGGGCAGACGTATACCTGCAAAGATAGCGATATATCTGCAATAAACTGATAGTGGATGAAATATAGGCCTGGTCAATCTCTATTAAATACTGTGAAAAATGCCTATTCTGCCAAGTTACATCAACAATACAACATCTGTTTAAAGACATTTTTTTCAATGTTGTAATTCAGATTTTAATGCAATTTTAATGAAAAGCTCAACCTAAACTTTGACTTATGAGTCAAAGAAATGAATTTAATAAAAAAATAATTACATTTGTGTTTACATTTACTCATTTGTCAGAGGCTTTTATCCAAAGCACTTCCATTTGAGGAACAACATAAAAGCATAAATACAGTAAGTGATCTACAAGTAACAATAGACAGGCTACTAGTAAGAGCAGCAATAAATAGTAGTAAGAACTATTACGGGATAAATGCCTAGGGGAGAAAGTAAAAGTTAATCAAATAGTGCAATCAACATGAGATAATTGTATGGCGATCAAAAAAAGAGCACAGGAAGTGCATGTGAGAGGTGTAATAAGAGGAAGTGTTCTCAGAAGAGATGAGTTTTTAAGAGCATCTTGAAGTTACAGAGGGACGGCCCTGCTCTGATGGCATCTGGTAGCTCGTACCACCATCGTAGTGTCTCAGATGAGAACAGGAACTGAGACTGCAGACAGTTAATCCCCACTGTGACTGAATGTACAGTCAACAGTAGTTTCTCTCCAGCTGGCTAGCCCACAGGAAGGTGTTTAAATGCGAAAGGGTGTCTGTCACGGTTCACATCAGACCCTGTCCGCGATGACCACCCACGTGACCACCTGCAGTTGATGTTATTTTCTTTTTGATATGTTTCACTCTCGCAAAATTAAAAGCTCCCCTGCATCTCCTCATGAGAACTAAAGACAATGCTTTGCATTTAATATTAGCAGGTCTATGCTGCCCTCTGCTGGACTACACTGAAATGACACACACCTTTTCTCTTAGTTTTCTGGTTTTGTGATTTGATTTTAATGTGACATGGAACATTCATGTTGCACTGGAAAACAATTCAATTACTTATTAAAGAGAAAATGCAATGTGAATTGTATTTCTTCTTTAATTTAGGCATTTAAAATATTCCACATTTCACTGGCAATGCTCCTCTAATTCAGCGCGCAAAACCTCTCCCTTGCAGCTGGTTCCGACAAACTGATGAGAATTTAACAATCTGCAGTAGATGTGAAGCTGGAAAACGTTGGCTACATTGTCGTCAAGTGGCTCTGTCCAAGAGTCAGGCCGCAGCAGAAAAAAAAGATTATTTCTTACAAGGTTGTCTAACAGACTCCATGAGTAACTGACCAAACTTGGCAACATCACATTTAGTCAAAACAAACACGCTGTGGCTCTTCTTCAGCTCGTTTGTGCGATCTAGTGCCAGCATGCCACGGGAGATCGAACCCTGCAACTCCACGCGGACAGGACACTCGATTGTCTCTGTTACCACGCTGTTGTCAATACAGGCTGCCATCGCATAAGCGTCGTAAGAGACGAAGCCAGATCCAAAGTACACACCTCTCTTTTTCATCATAGCCTCTTTGGAGTAAGCCCAGCATTTAGATGTTATCATCTTCATGAAGCCTGCAGCAGGTGCATCCTGGTTGATCAACTCTTCAAAGAACTCCTGTAGAAGTTAAATCAGTGAAATCAGTTTGATGTTCATCAATGATGACATCAAATATAGCGGGGCTACAGGTGCTGGTCATATAATTAGAATATCATCAAAAAGTTGATTTATTTCAGTAATTCCATTCAAAAAGTGAAACTTGTATAATGTATACATTCATTCCACACAGACTGATATATTTCAAGTGTTCATTCCTTTTAATTTTGATGATTATAACTCACAACTAATGAAAACCCCAAAATCAGTATCTTAGAAAATTAGAATATTGTGAAATGGTTCAGTATTGAAGACACCTGGTGCCACACTCTAATCAGCTAATTAACTCAAAACACCTGCAAAGGCCTTTAAATGGTCTCTCAGTCTAGTTCTGTAGGCTACACAATCATGGGGAAGACTGCTGACTTGACAGCTGTCCAAAAGACGACCATTGACACCTTGCACAAGGAGGGCCAGACACAAAAGGTCATTGCTAAAGAGGCTGGCTGTTCACAGAGCTCTGTGTCCAAGCACATTAATAGAGAGGCGAAGGGAAGGAAAAGATGTGGTAGAAAAAAGTGTACAAGCAATAGGGATAACCGCACCCTGGAGAGGATTGTGAAACAAAAGACACAGCGTCTCGCCTGGGCTAAAGACAAAAAGGACTGGACTGCTGCTGAGTGGTCCAAAGTTATGTTCTCTGATGAAAGTAAATTTTGCATTTCCTTTGGAAATCAAGGTCCCAGAGTCTGGAGGAAGAAGAGAGGAGAGGCACAGAATCCACGTTGCTTGAAGTCCAGTGTAAAGTTTCCACAGTCAGTGATGGTTTGGGGTGCCATGTCATCTGCTGGTGTTGGTCCACTGTGTTTTCTGAGCTCCAAGGTCAACGCAGCCGTCTACCAGGAAGTTTTAGAGCACTTCATGCTTCCTGCTGCTGACCAACTTTATGGAGATGCAGATTTCATTTTCCAACAGGACTTGGCACCTGCACACAGTGCCAAAGCTACCAGTACCTGGTTTAAGGACCATGGTGTCCCTGTTCTTAATTGG